>NC_133620.1:458073748-458418720 GCF_048593235.1 Sminthopsis crassicaudata
TGGGATAGAGTCTAGAATGGAAGAGGAATAATGTGTAAGGGGAAGTGGGATCTAGGTTATAGCCTAGGATGAAGAAGATGCTAGATAGAGCCTTGAAGCCAGGAAAACGGAAGGCAGACCCTGGGATAGAGGGAGAAAAGGGGCTGCTAGGGCCCAGAGAAAGGAAAGGTAGGCACAAATTAGAATCATGGATAGAATTATGGAGCCAATACCAGAAGGAGGGCAGGGGTCAGAGGGACAATAAAAGAGAACACAGCCTTGGGAAGGAAGGAAAGGGATGTTAGGCAGAGGAAGGGAAATGGGAACTAAAACTTGAGAAAGGGAAGAGATAGAAACAAGGATATGTGAAAGAAGGATGGTTTTATATAACTCCAGGCCAGATGGGAGGGAGGATGGAGGGCAAAGCCTGGCAGGCAGAATGGGATATGCTATAAAGGTGTCAAGGGGCAGAAATGTCTGAGAAAGAGAAGCCTGAATTGGAGAAGGGCTACCGACTGTGGAGGAAGAGAGTGAGGGATGGACAGAGCCTGGGAAGGAGGGTACAGAGTGGGAGGGGAGGAAATAGAAGGTACCACCTGCACCAGGGGTTGAAACCAGGCCCAGCTGTGAGGGCAGGAGGGGACAGGAATACTGAGCAGAGGTGGGGGAGTAGAATTATAGTAGGGAGACAGGGGTCAGGACCTAGTGCCTGAAAGGAAACCTGCTAGGGTGGAAAGAGATCTGGGGATAAGAACTGAGCCAGAGGTCAGAAGGGATGCCAGGCACAAACTAGGATGGAAGGGGTATGACCTGGGGAAGAGCCTGTGATACAGGGCAGGGCAAAGGAGAGATCCAAGGGGTTCAGGAACCAATAAGTGGGGGACCAGAGAGAAATGAGGGCCAGAGCTGGGAGATAAAGGACAAGGGGATCTTGGACAGAGCTAGAGAGGGGAGTGGGGATTGGATCTCAGAACAGGAAAGGAATCTTGGAGCAAGGCCTGAGGCCCCAGAGGTGTGAGGATGGCACTATGGCATGTTCAGGGGTGGAAGGGGAAGGGCGCAGGGCACAGGCCAGGATAGAAGATGGAAGGTGACAAGGCACCAGAGACAGAGGCAGGGAAGAGGAACAAGGGATAGAAATGGATAACGGGCATATCCCTGGCACGTTCAAGGATGGGGCAAGGGGGTAGAGGAGCCTACCAGATGGAGGCTGGTTTGGAGGATGGCTTGGAGGACACTGGTGGGGAAGCTGGAAAGAACCAGGGAGGGTAACAGGGCACAGATGTAATGAAAGCCCGGCCTGAAGGGGAAGGGGGAAAAGAACCTGGGGAGCAGCTCAGGAAGGAGTAGGTCCGGGACTGGACTGGGGATGCGCTTCCCATCCCAAGGGTCCTAGTGGATAAGGAGGTGAGGGGAGAAAGGGGACGTTCAGAAAGTGGGCAGGCTTGGGGGCAACATGGCTCCGAGAAGGGGATGGCAGAACTCAACCCTCCCCAAATCTGCCCTGAGCAGAGAGCCCCACAGGCGCTGACAGGGGAGGAAATAAGGAACAGGCCTGGGGACTGGATGAAGGCAGGGGAACCCCGGAGCACAGACCTGGGGGAAGGAGGGCGAGAATACAGGGGCTGCAAGGAGACCCCAAACCGAGAACGAGGAACTCCGTAGCACAGAGTAGGGGGCGGAGAAGAGGAGGAGATGGGGGGACCAGGCTGGTGGAAAGTGCAGGGGCACTAGCAGAAGCAGGGGTGACAGGCGGGGGGGGGGGCACAGAGGGAGTGAAGGGAGAAGTCCGTGGACGAGGCTGGGGGCGGGGTGTAGGGACGCAACAGGGGGATTCCGGAGCACAGACTATTGGGGACGAGAGACAGGCAGGAAAAGGCTGAGACTGGGCGCAGCGACTGAGATGCGGGTGGGGAAGAGGGGCAGGGGGACCCCGGAGCACAGATGAGGAAGACAAGGCTGGGGGCGGGGTGCAGGGACGCAAACAGAGACAGGGCTGGGGAAGAGGGGCAGGGGGACCCCGGAGCACAGATATGCTGGAAAACAAGGCTGGGGGTGAGGTCCAGGGGCGCAGAGACCGAAATGGGGACCTCGAAACACAGATGAATGGGGGAGACGGAGAAGGCTGGGGGGAAACAGGCACAGAGACGGGGGATCCCGGAGCACAGATGAATTGGGGGGGGGGGAGAGACAAGGCTGGGGGCGGGGTGCAAGGACGCAAACGGAGGCAGGGCTGCGCAGGGGGGCCGGGACCCCGGAGCACGGAAGAGGGAGAACAAGCTGGGGCCGGGGGGCCGGACGCGGACAGAGCGGGCCGCCGCCCCCTCACCTGGGCTGGACGCGGAGCGGCCGCCCCCTGGCGCCGGCATCTGCATCGTGCGCTTCGCGCTCGCCTCCTCTCCGCCCGCCGAGCGGCCGCCGCACTCGGGGCCCCCGGCCCGCCACCGCCGCCGCCGGCCCGGCCCGACACCGCTCAGCGCAGTCGAGCCCGGCCCGCCCGCCCGCCGCAGCGCACACAAGCCCTTCCGCGTTCGCCGCCGCCTCAGCAGCGACTCCGGCCCGCAGCTCGCGCCGCCGCCGCTACCGCCCGCCCCGGCTGCCATGGAAATCACAGGCGCGCCCTGATTGGCTGCGCCCCGCCCCCGAGATGTCTCGGCCGCGCTGATTCGCGGGCGCCGGTTGGCTGGCCCCGCCGGAGGGGGCGTGGCCTCAGGCAGCCCAGCCCGGAGTCTAACTGGACCAAGTGGGACAAGAGGAGGGAGGGGGGTGAAGAGATGCTGAGGGATAAGGCGGGGAGGGCTAAACCAACAGCTGGGGGCGGGAGGGGGGGAGAGGGCTACGAGTCTTCCGCTGTGGATGCTCTCCCCGGGCACAGTCCCCATCTCAAGTCGGAGTGTCATAGTTTAGAGATCTTAAGAGCATAGCCTTAGAGTACAAAGGGACCCTAGGAACCCTTTAGTGACCAACCTGGTCTTTTACAGAGAGGGAAACTGAGGCCCGAGAAGAAAAAATTACTTACATAGAACTGGGAGGGACCTAGAACAAAGATCTAGGAAGGACAGGGAGCACAAAGCTGGGAGAGACATAGGAGACCAAGCTTAGAAGGACCTAGAACACGAAGACAAGAAAGTCTAAAACACGGAGGTGGGTGACCTAGCACATAGAGGAGGGTGACCTAGAACAACATAGGGCCCAGCTTGGGAGAGACTTTTCTCTGTCTTTGCATTCTAGATCAACTTTCCCCCTGTCTTTGTGTTCTAGATCAGCCAGGACCTGCATTACCGTGTTCTAGATCATCCTGTTCCCTGTTTTTTTTGCATTCTGGATTAGCTGTTTTCCTTGTCTTTGTCTTTGCATTCTAGCTCACCTAAATCCCCTGTCTTGGTGTTTCAGATCACTTGTGTTCCATGTTCCCTTCTTTGCATTCTAGATCATCCCAGATCCTGTCTGGCTTCATGTTCCCTGTCTTTGTATTCTAGATCAGCTATTTTTCCTGTATTTATTTTGTAGATCATCCACATTCCCTGTCTTTGCGTTCTAGATCGACCCTGACTCTATGTTCCTGTCTTTGTATTCTAGATCAGCTGTTTTCCTGTCTTTGTGTTCTCTGTCTTTGCATTCTGGATTGTCTTTGTGTTCTAGATTAACCCTGGCTCTGCATTCCCTTTCTTTTATTGTAGGTTTGCTGTTTTTCCCTGTCTTTGCATTCCAGGTCTGCTGGTGCTGTGTTCTAGGTCCACTGTTTAACTCTGGATCACCCCCAGTTCTGTGTTCTAGGTTTCCCTGCCTTTGTGTTCTAAATCACTCCCAGTTTTTTGTTCTAGGTCCATCTTGACTTGTGTTCTAGGTTTCAAGAGAGGCAGTGTGTTATACTGGGTGGACAGATGGCCTTAGGAGCAAAAAGATCCAGATTCAAGTCTTTACTCTGACATAAACTGGCTCTGTGATCTTAGGCACCTCTGTCCTTTTGGTGGCCAGAAACTTTGGTAAGACTCTACATTGTAAAGGAGGTCCCCACAGCTTTAGTAAAGGAGGTCCAGTCAGGGGGAACTCCCTGCTGGATGAAAACAGATCTGGGCCAAACAAAGGATAGTTCCACCTTGAATTAACATAACTCTTCAGTGTCTAAAAAGTGCTTTCATATATGGGGGGGCAGGAAGTTTTCTTTGGAATCCACACCCCCCGGAAAGCAGGCAGGCAGGGTAGATACTGAAATTCTCATTCAGCAGTTGTGTAAACTGAGTTCCAAAGCAATTGAGCTGCCCTGGGTAATCCAGCCAGAAAAAGATGCAACTAGAACTCCATTCCAGGTCTTCAGAAGCCAAGTGCAGTAGGCTGGCTCAGTCCCATTTTGCCTTTGAAAGGGATGCTCTAAAGGTGCTCTTCCTTTGGCTTTGGGTTAGGAAAAAGGTACACTTTAAGGGCATACTCACCGGATTGTGGAGACTTGCATGTGTAGGTCTAATAAAAATTAACAGTAAGGCCAGGACCAAACCTTTGTGCTTGTGGAACTGATTAAAGTCCATCTGAGCATTTTCAGTGCTATGCTTTGGTTAAGCTACACAAACTAATAAAAAGAAAAAAAAATTTTTTTTTACAAAAATTTAAATTTGTATGCTATGTCAGTATTAATTTTTTTAATACATTTGAAAAACCTAAAAAAAAAAAAAGGAAACCAAGGTTTTGCTTTTAAAGTGAAATATAGCTTATTTAATATAGTTTGTGTAGTAAAATAATATTTGTAATAGTAAACTTATATTTTTAGTGTATTCATATTTTGTAGTACTTTTTAATATTTTATGATGCTTTAACATTCTGTAATGTTCTGTAATGTTCTGTAATAATTTATACTAGTAGTATCTAATAGTAGTTTAAATGGGTTTAGGGTAAGTAGCTACTATTATATATGGATTTAAACCTATTTCTCCACGGTATTTTGTACCATACTAGAGGCCTATCATCCAGTTTTGGGATTTGACGGAAGCGATAAAATTTAGTAAGGGGGGTAGGGGGGGCTAGCGGTAAAAAAATGTTATAAATTATTATAAATTATTATAATCTATTAATTCACACACATACACATGCATATGCGCATACGCACACATACACATACACGCACACACGCACACACGTCCAAAGAAATATTTCTTATAAATCATTCCAGAGTAATTAATTGAGTGTGCTTTTTTTTTTCCAAAAAAGAAAGAAAAGACAATGTCTGTTTGTGTGTGTATATATGACAGATAGAAACAGAGACACAGAAAGAGAGGAGAGAGATAGAGACAGGGAGACAATGACAGAGAAGAAGAGAGAGAGAAAGGGGAGAGAAAGACAGAGAAGGCAAGGGCAAAGGAGAGAAAGAAAGAATGAGAAGAGAAAGGAGAGAAAGCAAAAGAAAGAGAGGGAGGAGGAGACAAAAGAAAGGAAAAGGGAATAGTGGAGAGAGAGAGAGAGAGAGAGAGAGAGAGAGAGAGAGAGAGAGAGAGAGAGAGAGAGAGAGAGAGAGAGAGAGAGAGAGAGAGAGAGAGAGAGAGAGAAAGAGAGAGACAGAGAGAGACAGAGAGAGAGACAGAGAGACAGAGAGAGAGACAGAGAGAGACAGAGAGAGAGACAGAGAGAGACAGAGAGACAGAGAGAGAAGAGAAAAGAGAGAAGAGAAGAAAAGAGGGAGAGAGAGAGAAAAGAGGAGAGAGACAGAGAGTAAGAGAGAGGAAGAGAAGAGAAGAGAAAAGAAGGGGAGAGAGAAGAAAAGAGAAGAGAAGAGCGAGAGAGAGAGAAAAGAGGAGAGAAGAGAGAAAAAAAGGAGAGAGAGACAGAGAAATAGAGAGAGAGAAAAGAGGAGAGAGAGAGAGAGAGAAGGAGAGAGAGAGAGAGAGAGAGAGAGACAGAGAGAGAGAGAGAGAGAGAGAGAGAGAGAGAGAGAGAGAGAGAGAGAGAGAGAGAGAGAGAGAGAGAGAGAGAAATAGCAAAGAAAGAACACTTTCTTAGTTCTCTGAAAGACTGGCATCCTTCCAACATAGATTTAAACACTTTTTGTACTTGGAAGAAAAAAGAAAGATGGGATTGGTTCCAAGAATCATCACAAATCCATCTAGTCCAACTCCTTATTAAATTGAATACAGCTAAGGAAACTGAGGCCCAAGGAGGTTAAATAACTTAAAATCACAGACTCATAGATTTCATTAGTCAACAAATGTCATTAAGCTTTTTGCTAAGCCCTGGGAATATAAGGAAAGGGAAATGAACATCTCTGTTCTCAAATTTAAATTTTATTTTAAAATTTTTAAAATAGCTCACAGTCTAATGAAAGAGACAACATGCAAAGGACTCCAGATAAATTGGAGTCTGGAGAAAATGAGATAATCAACAGAGAAAAGGCTTTAGAATTAAGAAAGAGAAGGGACCTCAGGATCCATTAGTCCAAACCCTTCACTTCACAAATAAGCAAAAGGAAACACAGCAAAATAAAGTGATTTGGGGAATCATAGATTATAAATTTCAAGATGAAGGGACCCCAGAATCCATCTAATACAAGGGTTCTCACACCCCCCAAGGGAGTTGGAGCAAGGGGGTTGCTGGTAAGTGTGTAACTGACTCTCCCCCCAAAATAAATTGTATCCTCAATGCATTTTTGAGCTTAAAATGCATTCTACATTTCCCCCATGACTTTCTTAAGTCTAGACAGTCAACAAAGCAATAAATCAAGCTCTGACTAATGGCTTTTGCTGATTTCAAAGGTATCAATGCATTTTAAGCTGATTCCAACATACTCCTGGGTATATGGCTAGAGGGGGAGGGGGAAGTATATCTTTCAGAGGGAAAATATATATGTGTGTATCTTTATTTTCACAAATCTCTAGCTGAATTTAACATTTCCTTCAATTATTTAAAAATATTAATCTGAGAATAATCTATAGACTTTGCCAGATCACCAAAGGGATCCATGATATAAAAATGTTAAGAGCCCCTGATAGAATTAATGAAAAAAAATGCAAATTAAGGTGGCCTAGCTGTATCAGACTTAAAGCTATATTTTAAAAAGCAGCAGTCATCAAAACCATTTGGTTCTGGCTAAGACATAAAAGTCGATCAATTGAATAGATTAGGTTCACAAGACACACTAGTTAATGACTATGGTAATCTAGTGTTTGATATAATCAAAGACCCCAGTTTCTTGGATAAGAATTCACTGTTTGACAAAAATTGCTGGAAAGATTGGAAACTAGTATGGCAGAAACTAGGTATTGACCCACATCTAACATCCTATACCAAGATAAGGTCAAAATGAGCTCATGATTTAGACATAAATAAAGAGTAATACTATAAGCAAATTAGAAGAACAAGGGATAGTCTACCTCTTGGATGTGTGAAGAAGAATCTGTGGCCAAAGAAGACCTAGAGTATATTATTGAATACAAAATGGATAATTTTGATTATATGAAGTTTAAAAAGTTTTTGTACAAAGAACCCACCATCCACTGAAATTTCTCATTTTACAAATAAGGAAACCGAGGCTTAAGAAGTGACTTGGGGGGCAGCTAGGTGGCACAATGGATAGAGCACCAGCCCTGAATTCAGAAGGACCCGAGTTCAAATCTAGTCTCAGACACTTAACACTTCCTAGCTGTGTGACCCTGGGCAAGTCACTTAACCCCAGCCTCAGGGGGAAAAAAAAAGAAGTGACTTGGGAACATCTGATCATAGATTTAGATAGAGAAGGGACCCCAAAATCCATTTAGCTCAATCTCATCCTTTTATAGATAAGGAAATTGAGACTCAGCAAGTGATTTGCTGAAAGTCACCCAAGCAATAAGTATACAAGATAAGATTTGATCCCCTGTGCTCTAACATCAAAGCTTATGTTCTTTCAACTGTTTTATCACCTAGATCAACCTCTACCCATTTTACAAATAAAGAAATTTGGGATTACAGAAATTAAGTGACTTTCTCAAAATCACAAAGGCAGTAAATGTTAGATAGGGATCTAAACCCTCTGAGCTTCCAAGAAACAGTATGACCCAGGGAAAAGAGACCCAGTTATGAATGTTGAAAATATGGTATATATTTAGAAAAAGAAAAATCCAAAAGAATTTGGATTTGAATCATGTCCAATCTCTGTGACTTTGGGCAAGCTATTTAGTTTCTAGTAGGCTCTGATTTCATTTGTAAAAGAAGGAAACTGGACTAAATGGATTCTGAGGTCCCTTCGCTAACTGAATCTAGGATTCTAAGTCACTTAACATTACTGAGGCCTCAGTTTCTCATCTGTAAAATGTGCAGCTTGGATTAATATGTTCTGAGGTCTGCTAAGAGGTTCCCTTCACCGTCCATCTTCAAACACATGTTGGATGACTGGATGACCATTTTTGTTATGTTGTAAAGTTGTAAATTTTTCAAGATATGGGTTAGACAAGAGGGTGGCTATGGATTCTGACAACACTGAGGTTCTCTGGTGTTCAAGAATCTTCCTAGGAATTGAAATCAAGTTTACAGAATCACCAAATTGAGAACTATAAGGATGGTTAACAGCTTGGACTCTAAAAGCTTTCACCTGCCCTCCAAGGAGATCCCCAAGATTATTCACTCTAATCAGCCTCCAGCACCTTATGTCTTCTGAATCCAGAAATGCCAGAATTTGGAATTGTTTTTGTTTTGGTAGGAAACCTGAGGACCTTAACCTTCTATATGTGTGTGTGTGTGTGTGTGTGTGTGTGTGTATTACATATATAATTATACTTTTGTAAATATATGTGCGTATATATTTGAAGTTTTATATCTACATATATGTTATAAATATATATGTATTACACACATACACACATTATATATATTTTTAATTAGCTAAAAGAAGCCATTCTCTGACTTATTTCTTACCTAGCCTTAGTCACCAATTGGGAGTTGCCTCAGTCAAATTAAGACCTGCTGAAGACCTTAGCTAAATAAGACCAAGATCTCCCAGGCATCCAGGGCCATCTCCAGTCTATATCTGACCATTGGACCCAGATGGCTCTAGAGGGGAAAGTGAGGCTGGTGATTTTGCACAGGCCACCCTCATTTAAATCCAATGCACTCACATATCATGGCATTAGCTCCCTAATGTCATGGACCCCTTCAAAAATAAAGTATAAACAATAACTGCTCCTTCTCAGTCTCTGTGACTATTCTCCATGTCTCCTTCTCCCTTAGTTAAGGATTTCCTTCTTTCTCTTCATTTTTACTAACCTCATTAATTCTCATGGGATCAAGTATCATCTCTAGGCAGATAAATCCTGGAACTTAATATTCTGCCCTAGTCCCATTGCTGAGCTCAAGCATCGTACCAGCCTATTCGGATGTCCTAAAAGCATCTCAAACTCAGCCCAAAAAAGGACTCATGGTATTCTCACCCTTCTCCTTAAGTTCTCTTTTGCTGTAAAGGACTATTTTTCTAATTACTCAGTTTCATCACCTTCATCCCTCGCTCTCATAGCCAATCAGTTGCCAAGTCTCACTTATTCTAATCCTCTAGGCTGTCGTAGCTTATTCCTTAGACTTCTAACTTGTTGTCCCACCTCACATCTTGTTCATCTGTTCTCCATATCATCGCCTGTCCATCTCACTCCTCAGTCAAAAAGGTTCTAATACAAACTCCTCTATTTGGGCTTTGAAGACCCTTCATGATCTAGCTCAAATCTACCTTTTTTGGCCCATTATACTTTACTCCCCTTCCTATACTTTATGTTCCAGCCAAACCAACCTACTTATCCCTAGCACCATGTCTTGCATGCAACAAGGCCTTAAAACATGCTTTTTTAATTCATTCATTCCTCGCACAAGACTTCATCTGCTGAGTCCATGATCTTGCACTACCTCATTACCTCCAAATATCACTATATGAATGAAGCTTTAACTGATATACCTCTTAGCTAGTGCTTTTCCCTCCCATCCACTGCAAGAAATTATCTTATACCTATGATGTATTCATTTTGTATTTACTTTTGATGTATGGTTATGTCTCTCCAGTATGATTTAAGCTCCTTGAAGTCAGGGACTGCTTAATTCTTGTCTAGTATCCCCAGTATCTAGTACAGTGCTTGGTTCATAGCAAATGCTTAATAAATGCTGATTGATTGATTTAATACTATAAGCTCCCCCCACCCCAAAGCAGGACATTTGGGAAATCTCAGGAAGAATAAAAAGTAGCAAAGATGTTACAGGGAATATTTTAAATCTATCATCATCTCAGACAAATCCAAGGTACCCTGGATTTGTCAAATCTCTAGGTCACAACTGAAATGAGCTCTTCTATTACCTTCCTCCTCCCAATCCCAGGCTCCAAATCTTTTGCCAAAAACCTCAGGAAGATGTAAGTTCAGTCTGTTACAGAATGCTAGGGGACCCATATATTGGACCCAGGGGGCTGCAGACTCTCCCTGAACTGAACCTTTCCTCTTCCAAACATACTCAACCCTCCCAGGGGAGAAGTTTTACAACTTGCAGCTGGATGCCTTGTGGGGTCCCTGGAGGCTTCTCCAAGCAGGCCTAAGCTAAGGTCAGGGCCTAGACAAGGAAGGGAGTTCAGAAAGAATATTTTAATTACACTAGAGGCTGCTTCTGAAGGGCTCTGGTTCTCAGAGTCCAGCTCCAGCTAGAGATTGTTCTTTGGCTGATGGGAGTTCCTTATGGTTCTTGAATAACTAACATCCAGATTCCTATCTTTAGACTCACTTTAGCTTTAACCTCCTTAGCAAAACAGCTTCCTTCTTAGGACAGCCAATAATGTACTCACTTTTGGTGGAGGAGGTAGACTAAGGGGGGGGGGGGATGTATACCTGAAGAAAAGGAAGGAAACCAAGTTTGAGCCCACATGAAGCTGGCCCTTCCCCTTTCCTCAGTGATCAGCCTGAGTGAGAATGGGGCTGTGTTTCCTAATTAAACATTATGACATTCTCTGGACACAGAGGATTCTGGCTCCCACCTCTGTGATGACGTGATCCTGCCCTGGAAGTCCAGGATTTTGACAGATCCCACTTGCACCCATCTCTCTCACTCTGTCTCACACTTTTGCCCATTCATACTGAGGATAAAATTTATAATTCAAAATCTAGAAAGGATTCATAAAGGTTATCTGGTCCAGTTCAATGCCTCCAGGCAAGGATCATCTATCAATCAATGATTATTTAATAGGAGTCATCCATCAATCAATGATTAGTTAATAGGGATAAGCCATCAATTAATGATTATTTAATAAATTTCTATTAAATTAAATGAGGTTATAAAAAAATCAACAACTGTAAAGAAAACCAAAGTCTTTTGCCATCCTCCGATGAAAAATGAGGGAGGGAATTTCCTGGGTACTCCTTTGGTCTGACATTCTAGGTTCAAAAGCTTTGCTCAGCTCTGACTTTCTATGTTCAAAAACTCCTCCTACATCTGATATTCTGTGTTCCAAAGGCACCTTCCAACTTTGATTTCCCTTGGCTCAATTCCTTCATCTATAAAATAAGAGAGTTAGATATGATCCCTGATCCAGCCTTACAAAGCTGTCATTTGTCCAAAGGCCCAGAAGGCCCTCGTAGGGGAAGAGAGAGACAGACATCTGGAGAAGTTGGTGTGTGAAAGGTTATCTCTTTACACTAACAGATTGTTGCCCATTTCTTCAAAGAATTTAATGAGAAGTAAGGAGTGATGGTGGGAAAACAATAGCTATTGAGAATTTGGTTAGATCTGTGGAAGAACTGGATGGTAGAATACAGATTAAATGAAGCTCTGAATTCTCCATAAATATCAGGTAATATTCTTCCTTAGCTAGTAAAATGGCTTACGTATGTCCCTTAGAATGTAAGCTCCTTGAAGGCAAGTATTATTTTATTTTTGTTTTTGTATCCTCCAGTGCTTAGCACAATGCCTGACACATAGTAGGTGAAGAATAAAAGCTTGTTAAATGATTGATTGATGATGCTATCAAAAATAGACCCGTAGTAGACATTCAACAAGCATTTCTTAAATGCCTACTATGTGCCAAGTTCAGTGAAAGTCAAAGAGGGAAGAAAGGTTGTTGGTCCTAAATAGAGGAACAAGTCCTGGGTTCTTTGCAGAATCCTGTGTTCATGGCATATTCTATTTACTTGTGTTTCTATTGAACACGTCAATAAATTAAAATAAAAGATTATTTTGGAGAGGGGGAGAGGAGATTGCAGGAGGTTGGGCTAGTAGAGCATTTTAAGTCCAGAAGGTAGGTCCCAGAAACACTAGACCAGAATACTGGTCTTGCATGTTTCCCAGGGCACATTCTAGAGGTTTCCTCCGGAGTCAGAAGGACAAGAGAAAAACTGCATGGTCACCATACACTTCTCAGCTTCCTCCCCAAGAAAGTAAAGGGGCAACAGGATCATCAGAAAAAGAACTGACTCAAAGCACTTTATCTTCATCCCCTTATCTCATTTCCAAACAACTCCCAGAAGTCAGTAATACTGGTATATTTAATATTCCCTTTATCTCCTGGTGGCATCCAATGACTTTAAGCCTCGAGTCAGGAAAATCTGAGTTCAAATCCAGCCTCAGACATTTACTGGCTGTGAGACCCTGAGCAAGTCAGTTAATCTCTGACTTGGTTTCTTTACCTGTAAAATAGGAATAATAATAATACCTTGTGGGGTTGTGAGGTTCAAATGAGATAATATTTGTTTTTTAAAAAGTGCCTAGCACAGTATCTGGCACATAGTAGGCACTTCCCAACTGCTTATTTCCTTATGCTTTTGGAGAGACTAGACACATGATTTCATCAGTGTGGTAGTGTGGAAAATTCCCAATGAGGAAATTTTCTCTACTAACGCAGAACAATCATTTAAAGCCCTACTATGTGCCAGGCACAATGCTAAGATCCAGGAGTCCAAACAGAATGAATTGATGTCTACTCTCAAGGAGAAACTCTAATCAGGGAGACAAGTACATCTAGGAGTACACACAGAATTAATATAAAAAGAATGAATACAAAAATAAATACCCACTTTCCATCTTGTAATCTGAAAAACTTGCCAGAGGCAGTGAGGGGTTAAGTGACTTACCCAGGGTCACACAGCCAGTATGGCTCAGAGGCAAAACTAGTCTTCCTGATGCTAAAAATTCTCTAAGCATTGTACTACACTCCCTTTCATTTTCACATTACAGGAGAAGGAACAATCTCAGAGAGGTGAGGTGACTTACCAAGAATAGACAGACTGACACATATTCACATAAAACCCCCATTAGTCAAATATTAGAAAGAGGATTTGGACACAGGATCCTTTAACTGCTCACCTGGATCATGAAATATGCCAGGAGGAACTTTGGTTTCAATTCCCCCAGGGAACCAAAAAATAAGCTCCCTCTCTCTAGAGTTGAGCTGCTGGTCATGGCTGCCCTCCCAGGATCATTTCCTCCCACCTTTTTTTATAGAGGAAGAAACTGAGATTCACAGGTTCGGCAACAGTGAGAACTTGTTAGAGGCAGAATTTGAATTAAGGACCTCTGCCTCTCCAGCCCCCATGCTGACTCCCAGATGCCTCAAGTGTCTCTCCTTACATTCCCTCCTGCCTCTCTGTCCCTCCCAAGCTATGACTGAGTAAGGAAAGTGATGGAAGTGGGCAGGGTGGGGAATAGAAGGGAGCCCCCATCCTTGTCCCTCAAGTTTTGGTCCAAGAAGCGCCATCTACATCGAACTACTTTCTCCAGTGCTTGGGAAACACCTGCAGGTCACTCTGAGGAGCCCAAGGGGCCCAGCTCCCAGCAGAGCATCACAAGGCTCACTTACCTGCAAACTCCAGATGGGGCAGAGAAGGCTGGAAGAGACACCTTGCAGCTCTCTTGGAGCATGTTGGACTGAAGGCGCTTTTGAGGAAAGAAAAAGGAGGAAAAAGATGACTCAGTTTTAAGAAAGGAAAAAAAAATGAGTTACATCTCCACCCTCTCCACCCCTGGATCTCAAGACCTGGCTAGGCTGAGGCCCCTCAGCCACGTCATCCCTTTAAATGAGAATCCAGCCCCGGCAAGGGAGAGGGCATTTTCCAGCAGGGTTGCAGAATTCCTGCACCTTCTAAAAATACCTATCTAAGTGCTGCTCCTGCCAGGCAGGGCCGTGAGCCCAGGCTAGACTGCCACGGAGCGGCTTCCCCGAGACCTGGGCACTGACTGCCACCTGCCTGCCCTGCAGAGAGCTCCAGACTAATCCCTACTGCAATAAGGTCAGTCACTGCTCTCTCCAGCATGACCCCCCCCCTCATGTTGGGGGCTCTTAGGAACACGGGCTTTTCTCCAGCTCAAGAGGAAAGGAACTTGATCGGCAATAAAAACAATAATATTACAGCTGCTGAAGTGATTTTTTTCTAAAACACTTTGACCAAGCTGCTCCCCTGCTCAGTAAGTTCCAGGGGCTCCCTATGACTCTTGGGATACAATATAGACATTTAAAGGTCTTCACAATCTGACCTTGACCTTCTCCAGTCTGACCACACACTAGACTTTGTATACTCTACAATCCTAGAACACACTCCTTTCTCACTTCCACCTCTTAGAATTCCCAGTTTCCTTCAAGACTCAGGTCAGGTACAACTTTATACATGATCGTCCCAGACGATAATGCTCCCCCTGTCTCATTGGCTTATATCTCTCATGTGTAACTGTTAATGTAGATGTTTTCTTCCTTAAATAGAATGTGAATAACCTGAGCGCAGCGTCCTCTTGTTTCTCTTTTGTTTCTGGCCCCATCACCCTGCACTGTATCTGACACAGAGTAGGCATTTAATAAAACAATTGTTGAAAGATTTTTAATTAAGATGGTGATGTGGAAGGTCACCGAGAGGCTTGGCTCTCCCACATATACTCCAGCAATAATCTACAAAAGTCATCAAATCAAATAATGATCAAGTAGTCCAAAAGGAAAAAGTGGTAGGATTCTTTATCCAAGCCAAGTTTGCACAAAAAAATCACCCAAAATTGGATGGAGCAGCCCACCAGGAAAGCCACCAGGAGTTCAGCTACCTGGATAGAGCAGTACCAGGACAAGGAAGGTCCCCATGGGATATGTAGGGGAAATAGAAGCCCAAAGATGCTTACTGGGGAACTGCCAGCTCTCTAAGTATAAATATAGTGGTAGCTAAGCAACACAATGAATAGAGAGCCAGTTCTGAAGTTAGTAGAACCTGAATTTCACACTTATTAGCTGTGAGACCATAAGCAAGTCACTTAACTCTGTTTGCCTCAGTTTCCTCATATGTAAAATGGTCTGGAGAAGGAAATCACAAACCACTTCAGTAGCTTTGCTAAAATAATCCCAAATGCTTTGATACAGCAGTGTTTCTACTGGGCTTATATCCCAAAGAGATCTTAAAGGAGAGAAAGGACCCATATGTGCAAAAATGTTTGAGGTAGCCTTTTTTGTAGTAGCCAGAAACTGGAAACTGAGTGGTTGCCCGTCAATTGGAGAATGGCTGAATATATTATGATGTATGAATGTTATGGAATATTATTGTTCTGTAAGAAATAATCAGCAGGATGATTGCAGAGACCTGAAGAGACTTACAGGAACTGATGCTGACTGAAATGAGCAGGACCAGGAGATCACTGTACACAACAATTAACAGGACTCTACGACAATCAATTCTGATGGACATAGAGCTTTTCAACAATGAGATGATTCAGGGTAGTTCCAATGGTCTTCTGATGGAGAGAGCCATATATACCCAGAAAGAGAGGACTGTGGGAACTGAGGGTGGATCACAACACAGCATTTTCACTCATTTTGTTGTTTATTTATATTTTGTTTTCTTTCTCATTTTTCTGGTTTGATTTGATTTTTCTGATGCAGCAAGATAATTATATAAATATGTATGCATATATTGGATTTAACATATATTTCTACCATGTTTAACATATATTGGATTACTTGCCATGTAGGGGAGAGGGTGGAGTGAAGAGGAGGGAAAATTGGACATAAGGTTAATGTTAAGAATTAGCCATGCATATATTTTGAAAATAAGTTTTAATAAAAAAAATAAATAATAATTTTTAAAGAAGGTAATCCCAAATGGAGGTCACAAAAAGTCAGATGGAACGGGAATTTAACTAAACAACAAAAAAGCATAAGTGCATCAGAAGCCAGTGGCAGAAACCTAGGAAATCAAGGTTAGACCAATAGGGCTTGATCATTATCATCATACTAGAGTGTAAGAAAGAGAAGAACCTGGCTTTGTCAGAAGAATTCAAATCAGGAACTGAGGCTGGATATAGGAATAAACAGAAGAAGATAATGAAAGGTATGAAGAAACAATATAAATCAAGAATAACTTAAGTCCAAACCAGAACAAATGAGGGGGGGAAATAGGTTACCTATATAAAGACTACAAGAATAACTGGAAAATATAAATCAAGAGATTTTTTAAATGGAATTATAAATGAAATGAGTGCTAAAGGAAGAAACTACATGGTAAATAAATAATTTAGACCAGAAGTTAGAGAATCTTCCTCAAATAAAGACTCCCTGAAAGTTAGAATAGACCGAAGAGCCCTTAATGGCTTATTGAGACATCAAGAAATATTAGGTCAAAATTAAAAGATTGAAAAATAGAAGAAAACGTAAATTACCTAGTATTAAAAATAACCAATAGGTCAAGGAGAGACAATTCAATAATCATCAGACCCTCTACAAATAATTTCCAAAATTTTAAAAATTGAGTATTATTTTTGAAGAACTAGTGAATGAAAATTATCCAGTTCTACTAGTGCTAGAAAGTCAAATGAATATAAAAAAGAATCCACTGATTACCTTCTAAATAAAATAAAAACAAAATACCCAACTGAAAATCTTCAGGAGGGAAACATCTAGAACTTCTAGGTCAAACAAAGATTATTACCAGCACTTCTACTAATATATATACTTTCTTGATGTGGTAATTTGTTGTTAGATATTTTGAATCCTTCCTGATGTTCTTTTGAGCACATGACAATGTTCTCTTTTGTTTGGCTTTATTTTGTTTTATATTCCTTTTCTGTGTGTTTTTTCTCATTCTGTTTTTCAAATAAAATAAATTATTATTATTTTTTTATGAAGATTACTAGCAGCCAGAAAGAACGAATTCAACTGCCAAGGACACACAATCACTATCACACAAGCCTTTGCCATGGTATAATAGAAAGTATTCTGGATTTGGAATAGAGGACTTGGGTTCAAATTCTACCTTTGCTGTTTATGACCTGTGCGTCTTTAGGCAGATTTTTTTTTTAATCTCTCTAATCCTCATCTGGCTAATTCCTCATTTCCTCATCTATAAAATGAGGAGCTTGGACCAGATTCCTGTAAGGTCTTTGAGATCTCCAAATCTATGATCTCATGAATTAAAAGAATGAAAATTTTGAAATATGATCTTCCAAAAAAACAAAAGAAAGGTTTACAACAAACAGTAATTCACCCTGCAAGGCTGAGAATAATCCTATCGAGGTATGACTGGATCCTTAAAGAAAAAGAAGACTTTCAAATATTCTTCATGAAAAGACCAAAATTGAGGAGAATTGCAAATACAGGAGTCAAATAGGGTTAAGATGGTGGCGTAAAGGCAGGGATTTGCCTGAGCTTTTCCCCCAAACCCCTCCAAATATCTTTAAAGAAAGATTCTAAACAAATTCTAGGGCAGCAGCACCTACAAAAAGATGGAGAAAAACAATTTTCAAGCCCAGAACAGCTTGGAGGGTCAGCAGGAAAAGTCTGTCATACCAGCATGAGAGTTGCATGCAGTCCAGTGCAGGCAGTTCCAGCATAGCTTTGGCCCCAACAAACCATGAACAGGCTCTCAGGTGACTGAATCAGTGGCAAACACAGGAATGAAGAGAAACCTAGAAAAGTAAATACATTAGAGCGATTAGAAGGGGCTTAACAGTGATGAAGAATTTACCTTCTAATAGAGGGGGAAGAGATAAATAACACTTCAAATTCCTTATGTTTTTAGAAGGAAGAAAAGAGGCTAGGGTGGTCTGGTTTGATTTTGATGTTCATAAGAGAGGAAAAAGAGGGGGAAAAGCATACACTTGGGAAGAAGTGAGGAAGAAGGGGGTAGAATTACAATGTTTCACAATTATGGTATTTAATAAAGACATATATATATGGAAGAATGGTTTGTGGGGGAATGGGCATCATATGAGCTTCATTTTTATCTGAACTAGACAAAGAAGCGTTGAACATATATACATACATATACACCCAAAGAGTTTGGTGTAGTAACACATTAAACTTAATAGAGAAACAAGGAGGAATGGAGGTGGAGAAAAGAGAAGGATTTTAAAGGAAAGATAGAGAATGGGATGAAATACTCATAAACAAAATAAACTTGAATTTAAGAGGGTAAATCACAAAGGAAGTGATAAAAAGAAAGAAAGTGTATTAGATAGTAATTGGCATTTAGGTAAGAGGAAAAGAGGAAGAACAATGAAGTAGAATCAAATCACTTTACAGATCATGACCATTAAATGCATTCCTTTTCTTTCACCCTCCTTTCCTTCTTTGTAAAGTGGGACATGGGCCAAAGAAAGGGGGGAGGGAAAAGTATAAGAGTCTGTGATAGAGGGAAACACACAACTGATGATTATAACTGTAAAGGTGAATGGGATTAATTCAATGATAAAATGGAGAAGGGTAGCAGATTGGATTAGAAAGCAAAGTTCAAGAATATTCATTCACAAGAAAAACACTTAAATAATCTAAGACAATTCCAAAGGATTTATGATGAAGAATGCTATATACTTCTAGATCTAATGGAGTCTAAATGCAGACGGAAGCATAATTTTTTCACTTTGTTTTTCTTGGATTTTTGCAACATGGCTAATATGGAAATATATTTTTTATGATTTCATATGTATAACTGATATCACATTTCTTGCCTTCACAAGGGGTGGGAAAGGATAGGAATGAGAAAGAGAAATAGTTGGAGGGTGGGTTGAGGGGGAAGCATAGGTGAGAGGAGTCTTGTGAAGAGAGGGAAAAAATGAAAAAGAATTTAAGAATAAAGCATCATTAAAGCATTTAAAGAAAAATTCAAAAAAATAATTGGAAGGAGATTTAGAAGGCAATATAGATAGCTTTGGAACTAAGATATTGAATTAAATACATGCTTCAACAAACTGTAGGTACATGGGTGAGATTTTCATTTCATGTGCAATCTTTTTTCTTTGCAGATGGAAATCTTCCTATTGTTGATATTTGTCAAATTCGGAATAACACAAAAGAGTTTTTTAAAAGATATGCTGACAGTATTGATTGATTGATTGTTCAATGTCCATCCTAAAATACATCACCCAGAACTGAACTATGTGCTCTGGGTGTAAGCTGACCAAAGTAGAACCAGTGGGACTACCACTTTCTTCCTCACACATTCTAAGACTCCAAGAGACTTTCTTAGCTTATGGGATTTAGTGGGAAGGGAGCAGAGATTCAAAGAGTGTGAGTTCATATAGAGAGGGTAGGAAACAAGAAAATCAAGGGATGAGAGCTCAAGGAATAAACATTAACAAGGGGATGAAGAAATTGATCAGATGCCAAAGTATTTAAAATACTAACAATTACTTATTGTTATTGCATTTATAGAATGATTTAAGCTTTGTAAAGCACCTTATACAGATCATTTCATTTAATCCTCACAACTATCTTGGGAGGTGAGTATTATTATTGTCTCCATTTTACAGATGAGCAAGGTTGCTCCCTAGTCCAGATACTAATCACTTCTTATCTGGACTCTTGCAATAACCTCCCCCCTTCTCCAATCTTTCCTCCACATCTCAAATATTCTTAAAGTACACATCTGACCAGGTCACTCCTTACTTATGAAGTTTGAATGGCACTTAATTGCCTCTAAAATAAAGTACAAATTTCTCTGATGATCTAGTTACAAGAACTATAATAAATCCTACTGATGATGGGTCAGTAAAAAAGACTCATGACTACAATGCTTTCATTTAATATTCATCCACCAAGCAAATAATTTATGAAGTAACTATCGAAGTCTAGACATTGTGAAAGCCTGGGGATAGAAAGAAGAAACTAAATATAATGAAGTATGATTGTTCTATAAGAAATGATGAGCAAGCTGATTTCAGAAAACCCTGGAGAGACTTACATGAACTGATACTGAGTGAATGAACAGAACCGGGAGAGCGTTGTCCATGGCAACAAGATTTTGTGATGATGGTGGACTTGGCTTTTCTCAACAATGTGATGATTCAAGGCAATTCCAATAGACTTGCAATGGAAAATGGCAATTGCAGCCAAATGTGGATCAAATGTAGATTGAATCATAGTATTTTCACCTTTTTCATTTATTTGTTCTTTTTTCTTTCTTTGGTCTTTTCCTTTTTGTTCTGATTTTTCTTGTACAGTATAAAAAAAATGGAAATATGTTTAAAAGGATTGCACATGTTTGTAGCAGCTCTTTTTGTGGTAGCAAAGAACTGGAAAATGAGTAGATGCCCATCAACTGGGGAATGGCTGAACAAGTTGTGGTACATGAAGGTAATGGAATATTACTGTTCTATAAAAAATGATGAACAAGGAGCAGCTGGGTGGTGCATGACTAGAGTACCAGCCCCAAAGTCAGGAGGACCTGAGTTCAAATCTTAACACTTCCTGGGGGTGTGATCTTGGGCAAATCACTGGTTAAGTGATTGGGGTTACCAATTGCCTGAGGGGGGAAAAAAAGATAAACAAGCTGATTTTAGAAAAGTCTGGAAAGATTTACATAAACTGATGCTGAGTGAAATAAGCAGAACCAGGAACACATTGTACACTATAACAAGAGGGTGTGATGACCATCTATGAAAGGCTTGGTTCTTCTCAGGGTTGAATGATCCAAAGCAATCCCAATAGACTTTGGACGGAAAATGCCATCTGCATCCAGAGAAAGAATGAAACACATGCTGTGTTCACTTCTTTTTTTCTGTCTTTTTTTCCCTCTCCCATGTTTTTTTTCCTTCTGTTCTGATTTTTCTTTCTCAACATGATTATTAAAATAAAATTAAATAAAATTAAAATAAAATTTAATTATTAATAAAATAATTATTAAAATGTATTAAAATAAATAAATAATTTTTTAAAAAAGAATTGTACATGTTTAACCTCTATCAGATTACTTGCTGTCTGGGGGAGGGAGAGATAAGGAAGGGAGGGAGAAATTTTTGAAAAATAAAGTCTTACAAATATGAATGTTGAAAACTTTCTTTACATGTATTTGGGAGGGGAAATAGTATCTAAAATAAAAAAAATAAAAAATAAAAAAGAAAGAAAGAAAGAAAGAAGAGCTACCTGCCCTTTCAATTTCCTTACTTCACACAAAGGCTCTGCCATCCTTAACAGTCCCCAGGTTTGCAGCTAGAAGTAGTCCTCAACACTGACTCTCACTCACCCCCCAGCACCAAGCAGCGTTCAAGTCTTGTCCAATCCCTCTCTCACATCTATTCTTGGAAGCAACTCTGTTTTTTGCTTTTTTTTCCCCTGAGGCAATTAAGTGACTTGTCCAGGGTCACACAGCCAGGAAGTGTTAAGTGTCTGAGGTAAGATTTGAATTCAGGTCCTCCTGACTTTCGGGCTGGTGCTTTATCCACTTCGCCACCTAGCTGCTCCCCTCCCCACCCGTCCCCCCCCAGTGCCCCCAAGCAATTGTTATAAGGGCCTGGACTCGGGAAATCCTGAGTTCAAATTCAAACTCCCATCAGAAATAACTGCCGACCCTTTAAAGGAACGTCAGAGGGGGGAGGGGGGCAGCGGGCGCCCACGCTAGCTAACTTCGGGCGCGGGCTGCGGCCCCTGTCGGGCGCGGGCTGAAGCCGGGTCCCGCCCGACGGTTCCGTCCTAGTTCTCGGCCCGGCTTGGTGGGTAACGGGAGGGCCGCTCTGAACCACGTGGCTTTGAAGGGCCTTTTCCGGCAGGCCCGGCCCCAGGCCCGCGCTCAGAGAGGGGGGAGGCCTCGCGGGCCGCAGCTGCTTCCTCTCCGCGCTGTCCCCGCCCCCGCCCCCCTCCTGGGCCGCGCGCGTCCTCGCGGATCCTGCGACTGCTGCCGAGTCAGGGGAAAAAGGGGATCATGTGAATTCCTCCGGCGGCTGCCAGGAGACAAACGTGGCAGCGCCCGCGCCCGCCCGGGTGCACAGACGCGCTCCCCCTTCCCCTCCCCCGCCTGGAACGTACCTGACCCGCTCCCTCCCCGCAGCCCCTCCAGAAAAAGCTCCGCAAAACTCCCAGAGGGGTCCGGCCCGTCCGCGGAAAACCTCAAACCTGCGGAAGCCTCACACACCCACGTGCAGAGGCAGGGCCGCGGACGGAGACGGGGGCATCTAAACGCACAGATGTGCGCCGTCATTGGTACATGCAGAAATGCAAGTCATGGACAAACATATGAAGCGGGCCGGGGCGGCCAGGTGGCGCGGTGGACAGAGCACCAGCCCTGAAGTCAGGAGGACCAGAGTTCGAATCTTACCTCAGACACTTAACACTTCCTGGCTGTGTGACCCTGGGCAAGTCACTTAACCCCAATTGTCTCAGCCAAAAAAAAAAAAAAAAAAAAATTCTGCCTCCAGATAACACACCCCCTCAGAGAAACACAATTGGGTCAGAACCCTTTTGTAGGAATCCACTAAGGTTCCAGTCCCCTCTCTCCTGCCCATGGCCGCTGAATAAATCACTTCACTTCCTAGAGCCTGCTTCCCTGCAGGCTCCGCATTTTCCATCCTGGGGATTTCCCCCCCACCATGTCCTGCTAAGTACCTTTACATCCAACTCAAGAACGTCCTCCTCAGGAAGCCCCAAATCAGAGGAGCAGAGGGGCCTCAGGCTGGAAGGGTCTCAGAAGCCATCCCACTCATCGTGCAGATGGGGAAACTGAGGCCCAGGAAGTTAAAGGGTTCCAAAAGTAACAAGAGTGCTTAGGGCTGGGATTAATCCCAAGTCCTCGGGTCCCCACTTCCCTAGGCTTTCCCAGTGCTACTTTGTAACTGCATTTGCACTAATAGCTTTTCTCTTCCTGGACAGTAAACTCCACGAGAGCAAGAACTCTTTATCTTCTCTAAACTTGGAACACAGAACACATCGTCACTGACTCCCTGTTTGGGGCTTTCTTGGCAAAGATCCGAGAGCAGTTTGCATTTCCCTCTTTGGCTCATTTTACAGCTGAGGAAACTGAGGCAAGCAGGATGAATGCCTTGTTCAGGGTCTACCCAGAGTGAGTGTCTAATTAGTGTTTGTTGAATAGACTTGGACCTGAACCTACGCCCTAAATGCTCAGTCTTTACAAAACAAACTATTTATGACCCTGTCGCTTTAGTCCAAAATCAGTCCAAAATCTCACCGTGTCACAGCCAGGGCTCAAACTCTGGGCACCACTCTCCTAAACAATAATCTCTTGGGCTGGTCTCCTGGCCTTCACTTCCCCTTTCACCTTCACAGCTCTCATCCTGTCCACCCGGCACTCAGATTCTTTGACTCCTTATGCTAAATAAAGCCCACATTGCTTGACCTGGCATTCAAGGCCCTTTGTGACCTGAAGCCTGTTCTGCCCTTTGAACTTTCTCACTTCTCCCCTTCCTGTAGCATCCTTTGAGATCCCGAATTCCCTAAACATGGCGCTCACCCCTACATCTTTGACCATCCTCTACCTCCCACCGGGAGGCTTCTTTCTGCCAGCCCTGCCCATTCAATCTTAGCTCTCCTTTTAAGCCAGTGCAGTTTCACCACCGGCTCCTCCATCAACCTTCTCAGACCCCCAGAGCTCACGGGAACAGGGTCATCCTCTGAACGGAGCCCACTGGGGACCTCTCCAATGTGCTTTCACATGGCGCCTTTCCCCATAATCCCATACCCGTCTCCTGAAATCACCTTGCAAGTATCTGTATGTATTTGTGGGTGGCTCTCCTGGTTAAATGGAAACTTCTTAGGGTTCCAGGCTCTCCTTTAACTCCTGCATCCCGGGCACCTCCCAGGGTGCCGCCATATATGGAGATGAATAGGGACGTACCCAAGTGAGGCGATTCTCTCCACCAAAGCCGGCAGCACCTCCATCTAGCAAATGAATTGGTTTCCTTTAAGATCCTTTTAGTTTTAAATCTATGATCTTATGAAGTGTTTGTGAACTGACAGTTCAGGGCCCTTTCCATTAGACCATACTGCCTTTCCAGAGGCTGCCTGTGTAGAGATTTTTGAAACAGCTGAAGAAGGAGGAAAGCTTTCCTGTTCAAACATATGGGGGAAAGAGCTCTCCAGGAGAAACAGGAAGCTCAGCCGTGTGCATCCCGCCGGAGAACATCCCCAGCTGGGTGGTCACTCAGGCCCTGTAGTTCCCTACAGCTGCAGTCAGTTACTACCAGGCCGCTGGGTTCTGGTGGATGCTTCACGCCTATTCCATCAGCCGATTCGGTTTCCATCAGTCTGGGAAATTCCCAAAGCAGGAACAACCTCCCCACCGCCTCTTTGTCTTGCCCCATCATCCCATCCAGTAAAATCTTAACTTTCCACAAGTTGCTCAGAGGAGCTTAGATTTGCAGATAGCTGAGAATTTGCCATCAAAACTTTGTTGTTTAATTTGTTAACCCTTTTGAATGAAAAAACAAAAAAAACAAACAAACAAAAAAAAAACAAAACAAAAAAAAACAAATCACTTCCCTGCCTTCTTAAGAACAGTAAATTGAACATAATTTCATCTTTTCTTGATAATTTAGGACTGTCCATATGAGCTTTAGTTTCTATACTAGACTTTTAGAGAGGGATGACCTTGAGTTTGTTTACCCCTATATTAAACAATTCCAAGCACCCTTTTAAACTTTTTAGTCCCTTTAAAATGTTTTCCTATTTCTCTCCTCCTTTTCTTTCCCTTTCTCCTCCCCTCCTCTCTACCCTTGCTAGTGTATGTACAGCAACTCCTTTCCTCTCTTTTAATTTGTTGCTTCGGCAGAGATCAGAAGCCAACAATTTGATTCAATTCCACAAACATTTATTAAATACCTACTGTGTGCAAGGTTCTGTGTTTGGGACTAAGTCTAGAAAATATAATGAAAACAAATAAAAAATGGTCTCTGCCCTGGAGGAGCTTGCCTCCTACTAAGGATTACCTCCTTGAAATAGTCAAGTGTTGGTGAGTTTACTAGAGGAGCCAAAGAGCATTAACTACCAAGTCAACTGCTAATGGTGTGACTCACTCATGTGTGTCATGGGCCCCTTTAGCAATCTAGCGAAATTTACGCTAGAAATCATGGATTTAAACAAACAAAATAAAATATTCAGGATTGCAAAGGAAACCAATTACACTGAAATGTTATTACAAAAAATATTTTTTAAACAAGTTGATGGACCCCAGGCTAAAAACCTCCTACAGGGGCCAGTTAGTGCAGGACCCGGAGTTAGGAAGGTCTATCAGACACTTAATAACGGTGTGACTCTGGGCAAGTCACTTCACTCTGTTTGCCTCAGTTTCCTCATCTGTCAAAAAACTGAAGGAGGAAATGACTATAGTATTTTTTACCAAGAAAAATCTAAATGGGTTTTTTCAGACAAAAGTCTGAAATGACTGGACAGCTCAACAACTAGGGGAATGATGAAATGTTTCTCACCAAAAAAAGGAAGTGTTGAAGGAAGTAGGAGAGGGGAGTAAGTGAAAGAGCATTCTGGGCATGAGACCACTTGGGCAAAAAGGGAGCATTAAGCTGGTCTGGTTCATTGTCAATAGAATAAGAGGTAATGTGTGGATGAGAGGGACTGCTGGGTTTTATGGTGTTAACTTTGTGCTCCCTCCCCAGGTCCCTAATGTGGTTGGTTCCCCCCATCCCACCCCCTTCAGCTACGTTCTGGATATAGGAGATCCCTGGGTTATTGAATGAGCAAGTCTGAGATCCATCTCTAATTAATTGATCTAAGCAGAAATCCGCGTAGCAAATGGTCGGCTGGATTTGCCGACAGAGGACCTGCCAAAGACCTTCCTCTGGTCATCTACTAATCCTGTGACCTTAGGAGAGTCATCGCTTCTCTGTAAAAGGCAGAAGAGTTTAGTGTAGAAGACTATGAGGAAAAAGGTTCCATCCTCTGATACTACATGACCCTGGATAACTTACTGAGCCTCAGTCTTCCCATCTGTAAAACAAGGGCATTGGATGGGCTGGGCTGACCTATAAAGTCCCTTGCAGTTTTCAGTGTATTATCCTATGACTTTTAAGAGCTGGAAATCTGCAAGCCTAGGATTCTAATAGGACTTGACAAGGGTCTTCTGAGTGCTTGGCCGTTCTCCTAGAGAGGGCCCTGGGAGGAAAAAAAGGGGGTTCAAAAATGAAAGCTGAGGACAGTGACTTGAAGCGGGCTTAATGGATGAGTTAAAAGATCCTCAGAGTTTGCTGCCCTTTGGGGGATTAGCCACATGTGGATATATTTTAATCATTAACTCTCCGGCTCACAAAAAAATGCAGGCCGAGATGCTTTCCAAGAAGTATCTCTGTCTTCGTTCTTTCCACCCCTTCTTGCCCATCAGCAGTCCTGGAGCAAATCTGGGCACCCCCAAGGGAGCAGAGCCTGCCCTGGTTAGGGTGGTCATCCTGAGGTGCCATGGTACCCCCCAAAGGAAAAGCCTCTTGGAGTTCTTCCGGAGGGGGGAGATAACGGGGGCAGAAAAGCAGCCAAGTGTTTCTTGGCCAGCCCTTTCTTTCCCTGTTTGGAGGCCAGTGAGCCCAGCTGCAGTTTCAGAGGCAGGATGTGATCGGGCTTTGGACCCATCCCAGAACACCAAAAACGTAGCAGGGCCCACCTTTGTGTACTTCTTTTCTCGAGAAAATCAGAGGTCTGACAAACCCATTTATCACCCAATGACCAAGTCCCCAGCTAGGTCAGAGGCCAGTTACAAATGACTGAGTTCTCCAGGTCATTTTCAACCAGGGCCAGTTGGCTCTTTCTGTCCTGGTCACTGGCTGCAGCCCTAACTGGGTCTGTCTGACTCATCATAAACAACTTCCTGAGCACTTACCATGTGGCACAGCACTGTGCTAGGCACTGAGGGGAAAGGGAGGAGAGCTCAGTATTAGCATCTCGGCCTGCATTTATTAATTTATTAATTAATTAAGGATTTATTAAGATTTTATTAAGCAACAAACAAACAAACAAAAAAAAAAAAACAAAAAAAAAAAAAAACCAATCCCTCCCCTCGATGAGCTTGCATTTTACAACCTATACATAGATAAGAACATATAATTTCCTTTTTAATTAAAAAATCTTATTTTTGTTCATGTCTTTTGTTTTTACATCAGGGTCATTTCTGAATATACACTTCCCTACCCCATCTGTCACTATCCCACGTAACAAATATTTTTAAAAGAAAAAAAGCAATTCTGGAAACGTCAATCAATGTGTCTATTATTTCTGAAGGTATATGCAACATTTGCCATCCATAGCTCCTCACTTTTGCAAAGGGCCCACTCAGTGGCTCAATGATCTTGTTAAGAGCCCAGGTGAGTGCTAGTAATGCTTGCCCTAAGTCTTCCCATCTCTGCTCCAGATAAGGCCTGTTTTCTTATTAATAATAATAATATTATTATTATTTATAATGAAATAATGTTTTATAATTTATTATAATAATATATTTGTTACTATTATAATATAACAAAAATAATGATAATTAATAATAATAACAGATAATTACATAGTGTTCTGGGGTTTGCAAAACATTTTACAAATTGATTTTCACAACAATCCTGGGAGATAGATGCTATTAATATCTCCATTTTACAGATGAGGAAATTAAGGCAAGTATAAAATGACATGCCTAGGGTCATACATGACTCAAGGACCATCCTCAGTGCTATGCAGTCACCTATTCTGGCTTTTCTCCAAGCACATGTGACTGCCTCTCCCCTGCTCCCTCCCTATCCGTCCTTCTCCAGCATTACCGTATCAGCCACCCAACTCCCTGGAAAAGTCTCCTCATCCCTGGCTTGGCTTCCAATAGATATTCAGCTTCCTTCTCTACTGACCCACCTCTCTCTTGGGAGACCAGACTCACGGCCTTCCAGAGAACCTCAGCTCTCTCCTAAAACTCTGGAAAGAGCTGAGCTGGGGCTGTTATAACCAAAAATCTCCTACCTTTCTGAAGCAATCTTATTTTTCACTCTCTATCATAATGTCCATGTGCCCCCCTGTCTCTCCTATCCCCTTCCCAGTTCTTGCTCCATCTCCCAAGTCTCATCTTAAATAACCCTGAGTCTTGTGGGAACTCTGTCTTGGGACTCAGAAAGCTCTAATGGAGAGAGCACTGGTTCTTATAGTCAAAGGACAATATTATTACAATAAATTATAAAATATTATATTATTATGATAAATAATAATTATTATTATTGTTATTATTATTAATAAGAAAGCAGTTTGAATACAGCTTATCTGGAAGGATGCCAGTTCTCTTCTCTTCCCTATGTTTCCCACAGTTTCTTCATCTGTAAAAGGAGAAGGCTGAAAACAATTTATTCAATAACATTGTTGCAAAGACAAACAACTCTGAAAGACTTAAGTTTCCCGAGGACCCATGACACATATACTTTTAATTAGTTTTGCTTGATTATACAAATCTGTACAAGGGGTTTCCTTTCCTTTTTTTTTAATGGCTTGGCAGGTTTTTATTCATTAATAAAACTTTGGGGGCAGTGAGGTGACACAGTGGATAGAGTAAGGAGGACCTGAGTTCAAATTTCAGACACTATCTGTGTGACTCTAGACAAGTCACTTAATCCCAATTGCCTTGCCAAAAAAATCCTACAATTTTAATTATATAAGATAAATGAGGGGGTTTGACTATGTGGTTTTAATAGCTTAAAGAGCACTAAGGTTTTACAGCCAATTATCTGGGCCCCTTCACTCTGATCCTCCTGAGCTCCCCTTCCACCACAACAAATAAGGACCACAGGATCCTACATACTTAGAGTTGAAAGAAGCTTTAGAGGTCATGGAGTCCAGCCTCCCTATTTCACAGATGAAAAAATTGAGGCCTAGAAAGATTACAAAACATGCCCAAAGTTAGACAGCTCACAAGCATCTAAGAGACAAAAAAAATGTCCCCTGCTTCAAACCAAGGCCTCCCTGTTTCCACGTTTAGAAAGCCCAGGGCTTTGTGACTTCAAGTGTAGCATTCTAGACCCTGTACCCCAGATCTCTGGGCCTCTTCAGCTCTGACACCCTCGAGTTTCTCTGCTGATTTTCTCACTTCCCAGACTTCTGGAACCCAACTCTTTTTCCTCCTGGCTCTTCAGCAACCCGCCCAACCTCTTTTCCTGCTGACTCAGTTGCTCTCTTGCGGTGGTGGGCCTGGTCCCAAGGGCTGGGCCTTGCAAGGGAAGGCAGTCTGTTTAGCTTGGCTGACTCCATACTCTCACCCCCTATCTGGGTCTGGCTGCATCTCCCTTCTGGATGAACTTCTGCAGTTGCTCCAGATGGAAGGGAAGGCGGCTCAGCCAGCCTCAGCTCAGCCATGGAAAAGCCCAGTCCCATGGGGAAAGGCAGGGGAAGGGAAGGGGCTCTGAATTTAGAACTTCCCTCTCATACCACTGACCACTTATTATCGCTGGATCATTAATCAATGATCCAATCTGTGAACTGAACCAACGTGTCCAGAAGCTCAAACCTAGACATACAGAAAGATACATATATTATGTAAATCATAAATAGATGGAAAGAGAGAGATGATGGATGAAGGAAAAGATAGATGAAAAGAAAAATGAATGAATAAAAGATAAATGGAAGGATAGATATGAAAAGATAGATGAAAGGATAGTTATATGGATGGATGAAAAGTAGATAGATGAAAATATGGATGGATAGATGATGGATGGATGAAAAAATAGATGGAAGTATAGAAGAGATAGATGAAAAAGGAGAGATGAAAAGATAGATGAAAGGATATATATAGATGGGTGGATGGATGAAAAGATACATTGAGATGAAAAGATAGTTGGATAGATATGAAAAGATAGATACAAGGATAGATAGATAGAAGGATAGAAAGCTAGATGATGAAAAGATAGAGGGAAGGATGGATGAAAAGACACATAGAGATGAAAAGATAGATGGATAGATGATGGATGAATGAAAAAATAGATAAAAGTATAGAATAGATGAAAAAGTTGAGATGAAAAGATAGATGAAAGGATAGATAGATGGGTGGATGGATGAAAAGATACATAGAGATGAAAATAGTTGGATAGATATGAAAAGCTAGATACAAGGATACATAGATAGATAGAAGAATAAACAGCTAGATAGATAGAAGGATGGATGGATGAATGAAAAGATAGATATAAGGAGAGAGATGAAAAGATACATACATATATATATATATATATATACACACACACACATATATACCTAGTTATTATGTGGCACTCAGCCCAGGTATTCTCTAAGGTTCTCTCTAATTGAAAATTCTATGACTTTTACACAGATACTCACAGAATTTCTCAGATGTGAGAAGCCTTTTCAAGCTCAGTCCTTTCTTAGAAATTTTCCATGCCTAGAAAGTGGCTGACTGCCCCAGTTGCCAGTGAACTTCGCCGGTTTTCCGAGAGGTCTCCTACCACGGTCTCCATTCTTGCTTCTCCTCCCAGACCCCCTTCTCCCCTACCTGGGGTCCCTCAGCCCTCTGCCTCAGGGCCACTGGTCCTTGGGAAGGGACCAGAGCTCCACCTCAAAGATCCTCAGTCCCTGGCTTGAGAAAGCAGAAGAGCGTTAACATTCCTTCCAACTCTTTGAAGAAGTGTGTGGGGAAATGGGGATGCAAGTGATGGAGGGAAGGCAGCTCTAACGTTCGATGGTGGCAGCTCTGGGCAGAGCTGTGAGAGGAAGCCCAGTGGGAAGCCCCTTGCTATCTCTATCTCTGATGGAGGCCTCTCCCAGACCCCTCAGGAGCCCAGCATCCACACATTGTCTGAGTTTTTCTTCTTTGGAGGAGTGGAAAGACCTTCTGGAGGTACATTCAGAAGAGTTCCAATCTTGCCTCTCCTTCTTGCTGTATGTGTGACCTCAGCCTTGTTATTTACCCTTCCTCAGTTTTCCCATCTTTAAAATGAAGATGTTATTTAATATGTAAGGAAACGCCTGCCATCTAGGAGAGGGGGTGGAGGGAAGGAGGGAAAAATTTGGATAAGAAGGGAGTACAAGGGATAATGTGGTAAAAAAAAAAAAAATTACCTATGCATATGTACTGTCAAAAATGTTATAATTATAAAAAGAAAATACATAAGATTGCAAAGGAAATTATTATTTTGAAATAAAGATGCCATTTTTACATCCATCTTCAAAGACCTCTAGAAGTCTATCAGCTGAGTCCTTGTTGAGACCCCAGATTAACAGTCCCTGATCTAGTTCAATACTTTCATTTTATTTATTTTTCTAGGTTGTGTTATTTTTATTCATTTTGTTAATCTTTTTCAAGCTTTTTTTAGTTTTTCAAACTTTTCAAATTTAATATTTAACATTTTATTTTTCCTCATGTAAATTTATTTAACATTCTTTTTTTTTTTCAAATTTTGAGTTATAAATTTCCCTCTCCCTCTTCTTCCTTTCCCCCCGCCTTGAGAAGGCAAGCAGTGTACCATAGGTTAAACATAACATCTTTATTTTATTTTTTTATTTTTAAAATTTTTTAATTAATTTAATAATTATAACATTTTTGACAGTACATATGCATAGGTAATTTTTTTTTTACCACATTATCCCTTGTACTCCCTTCTTATCCAAATTTTTCCCCTCCTTCCCTCCACCCCCTCTCCTAGATGGCAGGCATTTCCTTACATATTAAATAACATCTTCATTTTAAAGATGGGAAAACTGAGGAAGGGTAAATAACAAGGCTGAGGTCACACATACAGCAAGAAGGAGAGGCAAGATTGGAACTCTTCTGAATGTACCTCCAGAAGGTCTTTCCACTCCTCCAAAGAAGAAAAACTCAGACAATGTGTGGATGCTGGGCTCCTGAGGGGTCTGGGAGAGGCCTCCATCAGAGATAGAGATAGCAAGGGGCTTCCCACTGGGCTTCCTCTCACAGCTCTGCCCAGAGCTGCCACCATCGAACGTTAGAGCTGCCTTCCCTCCATCACTTGCATCCCCATTTCCCCACACACTTCTTCAAAGAATTGGAAGGAATGTTAACGCTCTTCTGCTTTCTCAAGCCAGGGACTGAGGATCTTTGAGGTGGAGCTCTGGTCCCTTCCCAAGGACCAGTGGCCCTGAGGCAGAGGGCTGAGGGACCCCAGGTAGGGGAGAAGCGGGTCTGGGAGGAGAAGCAAGAATGGAGACCGTGCTAGGAGACCTCTCGGAAAACCGGCGAAGTTCACTGGCAACTGGGGCAGTCAGCCGCTTTCTAGGCATGGAAAATTTCTAAGAAAGGACTGAGCTTGAAAAGGCTTCTCACATCTGAGAAATTCTGTGAGTATCTGTGTAAAAGTCATAGAATTTTCAATTAGAGAGAACCTTAGAGAATACCTGGGCTGAGTGCCACATAATAACTAGGTATATATGTGTGTGTGTGTGTGTGTGTGTGTGTGTATATATATATATATATATATATATATATATATATATGTATCTTTTCATATCTCTCCTTATATCTATCTTTTCATTCATCCATCCATCCTTCTATCTATCTAGCTGTTTATTCTTCTATATATCTATGTATCATTGTATCTAGCTTTTCATATCTATCCAACTATTTTCATCTCTATGTATCTTTTCATCCATCCACCCATCTATCTATCCTTTCATCTATCCCCTGAACCTCAGTCTTCTCATCTGTCAAATGAGGGCCCTGCTAGTGCCTACCTCACAGAGCTATGAGCATCGGTGAGATAATGTCTATAAAGAGCATCACCAACTTTAAAGGGCTCTATTAATGTTAGCCATCGTCAGCATTTGTGTAAGGAACTTCCAGTGTGAAAACTCCCTGTACCAAAAAGCAATAAATGGGTAAATGAGAAGCAAATGAGAAACCTCTCATTTTATGGTCTGGATAAGTGACTTGTTCAGGGTCATACAGGCAATATGGGTCAGAGGCAAGGCTAGAAACTCATCCTCTACGCCAGGTCAGACCACATTCTAAAGTTAAAGGGCCTTCCTCACCACAGCCTTGCAAGGTAGGTCTTAACAGATCTCACCTTAGACACTCACTGTTTTATCCTGGACAAGTCACTTGGCAGCTTGGTTCCTCAGTTTCCCCATTTGCAAAATGAGGGTAAGAAAACTCACATCTAATATGTGATGATCTATATATAATCTAATATGTCATAACAAAAATAACATAATAATATAATAATATTTTCTAGATGGGAAATCAAGGACCTGAGAAATCATGTGGCTTGTCCAAGGGAAGCCAGGGAGTGTCAGAGCCCATATTTGAACCCAGGCCTTCCTGACAGCAAATCTCAGGCTTTTTCCACTCCTGCACCTCCCCAGGGACTAATCAGAAATGCCTGAAGGGAAGAGCACTGAGGTTTGGCAGTGGGAGTCAGTTCCAAAAGCCCTTACCCGACCCAAAGATTTCACTAACTATGCAAGAGACATGTTCCCTCATTAACTGCAGGGTCCAGAGGGAGACACGGAGAAAGAGGCTCCATTTCAGCTGCTGGGAGCTTCTCATCTAGTCTTCCCTCAGCATTGCTTAAGGGCCGAATGTTCTCTCCCACTTTCCTCAAGTGAAAGGATTTCTAGGTCCTAGGGAACACTCTCCCTCCTTCCCTTTCTTCTTTCTTCTTCCTCCTCCTCCTCTTCCTCCTCTTTTTTCTCTCTCTCTGTCTCTCTGTCTCTGTCACTCTCTCTGTCTCTGTCTGTCCCTGTCTCTCTCTTTCTCTTTCCTTTCCTGTCTCTCCCCTTTTTTTTCCCTCTCTTTCTCACTGTCTCTTGTCTCTGTCTCTCTCTTTCCTTTCCTGTCTCTTCCTTTTTTCTCCCTTTCTTTCTCACTGTCTCTTGTCTCTGTCTCTATATTTGTGTCTCTCTCTGTTTCTCTCTCTGTCTCTCTGCCTCTCTGTCTCTCTGTCTCTCTGTGTGTCTCTTGTCTCTGTCACTATATTTGTGTCTCTCTGCCTCTCTATCTCTGTCTCACACACACACACACACACACACACACACACACACACGAGTCCATCAGTTTTCAGTTCAGCCAACTTTTTCCATCTCTACGGGAAGAATCCCAAGTTTCTGTCTGAGCTCCCACAAGTGCTATTGCTCCCTTCCCTCCTTCCCACCAGCCTCGTGAAGCCCCAGTGACGTGGCTTGCTTTATTCCCAAGCAGACCGTGCAGCAGCCAGGGCCAGCGGCCTATCACTCGGAAAACCCGGATGGCTGTGAGACAGCTTCGATTCTAGCACCTAACTTCAATCTCCCCCAGAATGACTCTCCGGTTTCCTAGGCCCCTGATGGTGACCTTACCAGTTGTTATTATTTCTCCTCCCAATAACATCTATATTATCAGTAATACAGATTTATGATTACCAGTAATAACTACTGTTGGAAATAATATAATTTATAGCTAATATTAACAGAATTAATAAGCATTTATAATAATGGCATCATACTATATATCATACTAGTAATAATGTATTATACTAATCATTTTGTTATATACTATATACCAAAGCTTCTTAAACTGTGAGTTGCAAACCTATTAGGGTCTTGTTACTGACTGTGGGGTTTGCAAAATTATGATTGTCAGTTAGTGTTTGATTTAAAAACCTATTTATGTACTCCTATATCAGGGGGAATGCAAAAGTTTCATATGGCCAAAAGGACTCACAAGTGGGAAAGGTTTAAGAAGCTGTGCTTTACTATATGTACTAGATTAAGTATTATACTAATATTATGATATATATTCTATGCTACCCTATATATACAATATATTGAAGTTTCTTCAACTATAGGTTATGTATATATTAAATTAAATATTATACTAATATTATGATATATAGTATATGCTACCCTATCATACAATATATCAAAGTTTCTTAAACTATATTATATATAGTATATATTTTAATATACACTATATTATATATAGTATATGTTAAATATATTATATTATATATATATAGTATTATATATAGTATATATTTACAATATATAGTATATATATTATACTACTACTAATATTATTATGCTATATTATTAACAATAATTATTGGTAATTATTATCTAATACTAATTATTATCAATATTATTGATGATAATAATGAGGAGAAGGAGGAGGAGGATATAAACAACACTTTTAGGTTTGCAAAGTGGCTAACCTGGCTGCAATGACAAACTCACCTTTCACCCATCTTGAAGCATCAATGGGTGAGCCAACAGTGGTTTTCTGAGATTGTTGGTTGTTAATCAAGAGAAACTCATGCTTGTGGCCTACAGAAGTCAAGAAGTTCTGGCTCTTCTGTTGTCCATTGCAGTAGTAAAGAAATTGACTTTTTAAAAAGTCCAATGGCTTCCCTAAAAAGTGGTTCCAGAAAAGGGGATGACCAGTCCCGAGTGTCGTGGGATGTAGGGAGGGGTGTCCCGAATTTAATTATCCCTTTAGTTGCCATTGAAGCCCGTGAGGGTAGACAGCTAATAAATGCCAGCCAGAGCCAGGGCTGGCACCTGTGCTTTCTGCCACAAACCCAGCTTCCTTCCACTCTCCAAATCTCCAGATACTCTTCTATTGCTCTCTCCCTATCAGGTTCTAAAATACCTGTCCAGCCTGGGGACTTGAATCGCTTTGTTATCTGTGGCTTTTTTTTAAGGTTATATTGGTGACTTTTATTTTCAAGCCACCAATTCTTTCTGGATATTCATTTTTCCTGGGTAGCCTTCCTTTGTAACCAACTTAAGTAAAACCAGGAAGTGTGTGACTGTGTATGCACCATTCCAAACCCATAGTCCTCCACCTCTTCAAGGAAAGGTAGAGTATTTCCCCATCTCTGCCCCAGGTTGGCTGGGTTTCTATCAGATCCATTGCACTTTTCTTTAAGCCATAGTAAATATTCAGAGGGAATAAGGACCCTTAAAGGTGCTGGGGTCCTGTAGGAGATGAGAAACTCCAGCCCATTCCAGATGTCCTAAGAGGCTACCGTACCGCTTCAGAGTTCCTATTCCCCAGGTCCACTGCAACGGCATTTTACAGGACACTCAAGGAGTCCCCCAGAAATGCTTAGTAGCTCACAGATGACAACCCACATCAAAAAGAGAAGCTGGAACTTGTCCAGATTGGCTCAACCCCCAACTGCTCAATCATAGTCTCAGCCTCAAGGAGACAATGAGAGTATTGATCAGGGAATGAGACATCAGAAGCCTGGGGGATTCTGGGGACACGGAGTCGTCCCTCAGGACCTCTACATTGAGCCCAGGCTGCAAGGGCCCCGCAGAGGCCATGGGAGCTTGCCAAGGCCTCCTTATCCAACACAGATCTTACTTAAGTGGCCCACGCCATTTCCCCCATTTCCCTCCCATCACTCCTTGTCAGCAAACATTTTTTCCAAACGCACTCACTTGGATCCCACCCACTGGCATATGCTCCTGGCCCGCTGCCTCAACATGGAAGCAAGGCCTGGTGGGGCTGACTTAGGCAACTGTCTCATCCAGATCTGGGGGACTCAAGGCGGGGTGAAGAATCTCCCCTCGCTCCCCTTTCATCTGCAAAAGCGAGCAGCCAGGACATTTAACCAGCTAGCTTCTTAGGTCTTCAGTTTTCCATCTGCAAAATAGCCAACAGATCCCCAACCTTTGCTCCCTTATAGAACATGGGGTTAGTGCAAAGGGGATACCAAGGAAAAAGCAAAAACAGGCCTGCCCTTAGGGGGTTACAATTTAATCAGGAAGACCCCATCCAACATTGGTTGTATTCTCTGATAAATATTGAGATCTATTGAGACTTGTTGCTTGGCAGGTCGTGAAAGAGCTTCCAATAGCCACTAAGTCACATAATTATGGGTATTCAGTAGGTGCTTTGTTTTTGCAGCCTAAAGGGATGCAGTACATTCACTGTTTCCTCATGTTGATCACCAGCTGTGAGCTCCTAACAGGTATTTTGCAGTGTCATAGACTTGGTCCTGAATGGAAACCCTGTTGGCTCCCATAAGCCCATCTCTTGAGTCATCCATGTGTTTGAAGGTCTTTGTTCCCACAGGATCCGCTGGGTGCTCATGAGCGTCTCCATCGAAGGCTCTTGGCCGGCCCTAATACATCCCAGGGGCTTCATGGGCTGCATCTAGAAGTGAACTCCTTCTGTTCCATTCCACGAAGCCCATGAATGGAGACCTGTTGCTGAGCTTTACTACTGTGGGCAAAATAATGTTTGCTCATCCAGAAAGAATTTCGGTAAGCGCTCGACTTCTGTCGCGTGTTCTAAGAATGACTCCTAATCCTCCTCCTTTTTTTGTGTTAACAGGGAAGCAATATGCACACACAGTGGTTAAATCAAGGTAACTGGAAAGAATGACAAAATAATAAAAATCTAACACTATGAAATTATAAAGACAAATTAAAAAAAAGAGATACGAGAAGTCTATATCCTTCTACTTCTTTGTGGGAATGATACCGATACAGAATACTGTAGATATGTTTTTTTGCTGTTAGTTTTGCTGAAGTTCTTTTTTCTTTCTCTTTATCCTTTTGTAAGGGATGATTCCCTGGGACATGATGAAGATGGAGATATAATGGGGAAAAAAGTTGATACTATCCACCCCCAGGGAAAGAATTGATATTCAGAAGTATACATAATATGGTTTTACTTATATTTGTAAATCTGTATTAAATGGTGCAGGGTAAGGAGGGAAGGAAACAGTTCAGAACTTAAAATGTAACAAAGAATATTTTTTTTAAATTATAGCTTATTTTCAAAATATATACATGGATAATTTTTGACATTCACCCCTACAAAATCCTGTGATCTATTTTTTCCCCTCCCTTCCAAGTGATCCAATATATGTTAAACATGTGCAATTCCTCTATACATATTTTTACAAATGTTATGCTGCGCAAGAAAAATCAGATCCTGGGGGCACCTAGTTGGTGTAGTAGATAGAGCACCAGCTCTGAAGTCAGGAGGACCTTAGTTCAAATCTAGCCTCAGACACCTAACACTTCCTGGCTGTGTGACCCTGGGCAAGTCACTTAACCCCAATTGCTTCAGAGAGAGAGAGAGAGAGAGAGAGAGAGAGAGAGAGAGAGAGAGAGAGAGAGAGAGAGAGAGAGAGAGAGATCAGATCCAAAAGGAAAAAAAAAACAAATAAGAAAGAAAACATAATGCAAACAAACAGCAACAAAAAGAGTGAAAATGCTGTGTTGTGGTCCACATTTAGTTCCTCTCTCTGGGTGCAGATGGCTTTTATCACAAGACCATTGGAATTGGTCTGAATAATCTCATTGTTGATGATAGCCATGTCCATCAGAAAAATAATTTAATTTTTAAAAAGGGATGATGATAGAAGGAATTCTTATTCTAGAAGGTTGCCTTAGACCAGGGTCTTAAACTTTTTCCACTCACAACCCTTTTTTGCCTGAGAAATTATTACAGGATCCCAGAAATATAGGTATATAAAACAGGTATACAAATCAAACATTTACTGATAATAAATCACAATTTCACAACCCTCATATTCAGTTATAAGACCCTTTAAGGATTGCAACAACAATTTAAGAAGCTGGACCTTAGATGGTCACCCTTCCAGCTGTCCCACTCTGAAGCTGCTTCTGTTACGCCAAAAAGGGATACCTAGAAGGAGAATGACATGCTGCCATTTTCCTCATGGATCTCTTCCTTTCCCTGTTAGACTCGACTCTTTTCTGGATAAACGAAGAGCTAGCCCACCCCACCCCCCAGACAGCAGAGGCGATTTGCCATAGTTCCAGGGAGTTGGGGGAATTCTAACCCCTAATCAGCCTTATTTCCATTGTGCCATATTATCTTCTCCAACTTACTTTGGGGAAAGGGAAAAGAGGAAGAAGTACCTGGATTTACAAAAGCTAACGGCCTCAAAGATGGCGTCACAAGTTCCTGAATACTTTCCCTATTTTTATATCTATTGTTCTAAAAAGATGGTATTGGACTAGTTGATTCCTAAGGACCCTTCTACCCTCAAATGCCCTCTCCTACAACTGGATCTTTGTAAATGAATTCAATATACAGCAGTTAGGACCTCACTGCTGACAAAACTTCTGCTAATGGCTCCCAGAAATATCTACTGTTGCCCTTCTGTGGGATTTCTTTTTTCTCTCCATCCAGGAGCCAACTACTCAAGAGTTATAGGGCTTCCCTGGAGCCTAGCGGACAGTTGGAAATGATTTATCAATCAATGGACTGGGTGCTAAAGGAGGTCGCCTTCAGTAAATCACCTCACCCAATTGAATTCTCTGACAAGGACACTGGAGGCCCAGGCTCAATGTACCAGACAAACTGACACAGATGAATCCCTTGCTCGCTTCCAAGGTGACCATAGCTGGCTCAGCTTAATCCTGGAAGGGGACCATACGGCCGAGTCCAGCCAACAGGAACCAAAACGGGGAACTGCTGCCTCATCCATCTTCGGGATAATGACATTAAAGAGAACCTCATAGGAAAAGGGAGGTGCAAATCCGGAGTCCCCACTCAGTCTGAATACCTGTGGCGAAGGCTCACGTGATAATGACCCTAATTTGGTGGTTCCCATTCAGTAATTCCAGAAAAGAGTTTTGGACTAAGCCAAAGGACCCAAGTTTAAATCCCCTTGTCTATAAAATGAAGGGCCAGACAGCTCAGTAGACAGAGAGCTAGGGCTGGAATCAGGAGGACCCGAGTTCAAATGCATCCTGGGATACTAACCAGGTGGCCCTGGACAAATCACTTACTCTCGGTTGCTCCATCTACAAAATTGAGCTAAAGAAAAAGACAGAAAGCTATCCCAAAACCTTTGCTAAGAAAACCCCAAATGGTGGAATCAATGAAAATAATATACGCAAAGGGGTATAAGCTGTCTCGGGTAATGAGGCTAATGTGTGGAGTGGCTAAGTCTTTGTGACAAGGAAAGGTCTGGAGCTAGACTGGGAATGACAAGGTCCTATGGCAGAAAAACAAAATGTGTGAATTAAACTAAATTAAGAAATAAAATTAAGATGAGGTTGGCCCAGATGATTTTTACAACTTTTTATTTATATAATTTTCCATTCTAAACCTATCCCACCTTCCTCCTCACTTACCCCATCCAATAATGGCTTGCCATTATTTATTTTTTAAAAATTAAAAAAAAAAAGGGGGGGGGAAGCGTAAAACTAACCAATACATCAATCAAGTCAGACAGCACAGGCAGTGATCCACCCCACAGCCAAGGATGGAGAGATGTAGTTTCTCTTTCCCGGCTCTAATTTCTACGACCCCTGTGTCTGGCCCTTAAGCTGAAAACCATCTTTTCTGCTCTAATTTACCTGCTGGAGAAGCAACAGAAAGAAACGGATCTGAGTTCAAATCTCAGCTCTATGGTCTGGGGCCATTGATTTTTACCTCTCTAGACCTTAGTACTGCCAAATGAAGGGGCCAGAATGGCCGGCCCCTGCTGATCTTCTGACTCCAAATTGGTGATCCTGGGGAGACCCCCCCAGGGGTAGGGGTGGGGGGCTCTCAACTCCTAAGTCTTAAGTAGGGCAGTAAAGGTACAGATCTCCAATCAGGCCCAGAAACAGGATGGAGGGCCCTTTAAAGGCAGCTGGTGGGTCCTTCCCCCTCCTCTGTTCCTCTCCAGATAGAGGCTTCCTACACTTAGGTCACATTCAGGACGGGATGCTGGATGATTCACTGACAGATGTGGTCACAGCATCCAGCTGTTTCCACTTAATTGGGTTTTTTATTGTTGTTAGAAGGTTCAGACGGATGACGAAGAACGCTGCCCACCTTCCACGGAGAACTGCCGGCCTCAGGGTGCAGGAGGAGGCAGTTTTGCATGTGGGTCAGTGGGGGAATTTGGTTTGCATCCATGTTACCAAATGTTAGCTTTTTTGTTTTGGGGGGGGAGAAAATATAGACTTGTTAACTGAATAAAATTTAACAGCCCCCCAAAATAATAGAAAAGACAGGGTTCCTCCCTGGGCAGCACAGCTCCAAAAACGAAGGATTAAACTTGGAGTAATGATTTGCTTGATACAAGAAATCCCTCTAGCCCAGTGCAGTGGATCAGCCTAAGGCAGACAGAGACTACGTGGCCTCCGGTGGGGTCAGAGATGGGACTGGAACCTAGGCCTTGGAAGCCAGCTCCCTCACCCAGAGCTGCCTCCCCTGAAGGAGCCCTGACCTAGAGACAATAAAATGAATTTAAGAAAAAGGCTGGCTGCAGAGACTGGGAAGAATTTTTTTTTAATTATTCATTTCTTCTTTTCTTCTTTATGGTTCTCTAACAGAATAATAACATAGCCCAGAGAGAAACGCAGCTTCCCCCTCCACAGCGCTTGGAAGCGATTAGGAGACAAGGTCCTTTGGGGGAGAGAAGCAAATGAAAGCATTTAGGACCTCACTGCGGGGCTGCAACGAGACAGCCAGAACCGTGGCCCACGGGGCTTTATAGATTGTGGCTCTCCCCTTCCTTCCCTTCTCAGCTGCTGCCCAGGATCGCTTCCCAGGAACCGCCTTCTCCCTGGCTCTCTGCATGGGAACATCTCTTGCCAAGTGGGGCGAGATCAACAGTTCTGAATGTCTTTGGAGACTCTCGGCGCAGACCTGGGGCCAGCAGTTACTCGGGGTCCCCTTCGTCCACTGCCATGTCCTCAGGCTTGGGCCCAGCCTCAGGGTCCCCAGGCAGGATGCTGGTGACGGTCTGTAGGAGGTCCTCGATCTGCTCTTCCGTCAGTCTTTCTTCACTTTCTTCCACCATCTGTGGAAGAAAATCCACCAGCCTGTTAATAAGGGGCAGGGGCACCGCGGGCCAGGGGATAGGGGAAGGTCCCAGAGGCCTGGGGCTGTGATGGAGGTCACTCTGGCTTTGTGGCTGAGGAGGCTCGGCTGCCCAGCTCTTCCTGAATCCAAGCATGGGGATCCATTCAGGAAGCCCCCCTGCCTCTCAAAGGGCACCAGATTTGGGAGAGAGGGAGCCCTGGATTCAACTCAGCCACTCAGTGAGCTCTGTGACTCTGGGCCGGTCATTCCTCTGGGGGTCTCAGCGATCCACAAGATGAAGAAGGCCCCAAAGACCCCTCAGCTCTAAAGCCGAGGCACCAGAATCGGTACTACCGCAGAGACACACAAAGTGGATGAATCAGTTACTTTGATAAGAGCGGGGAGAGCCTTAGGTAGAAGGATACCTGGGAGGTCACGGTAACAGTCAGGGAGAGAGGGGACCTGGATGGTGTGGAGGCGGGAACCATAGAGGCAATGCGTGGGGAGGCCGCGTTCAGCTCTTGCCAGACAGGAAGGCTGGGAAGAGGGGAGGTTTATAGGGGAAAAGAGAAGGCACTAATATCTACAACTGGGCCTGGACACTTGGCAGATAAGAAGTAGACAGAAGCATATGTGGAGCCGGGGGGCCTGCTGCAGGCCCAGTCTGAGCCACAGAAAGGGGAGCCGCCAGTCCCAGATCTCTCAGTGAGCGCAGGCAGAGCGGAGATCCTAGGAGGAGCAGCCCCCACGTCCTCCCAAGCTTTTCTGGCTGGGGGAGAACAGTGCCCTCTCAGACGACTTCCCATCCTGCTCTGGGGGGAAAACCCCCACCACAGATCCCTTTCAAAAGCTGAAATGGCCCAAAGAAAGCTCCGAGAGGAGCAGACACTCTCCCAGGAAGCCTTAATGTCAGTGAAACAGAATAATATAATAATCAGCTAGCACCAGTGCTATTCCCAAGCCTAAACAGCGGGACGGGTGGTCAGGCTTCTTTCCTCTCATGGGCCCCGTCCCAGGACACAGAGGCTTGGACCCCCCAGAGGCTCCCACGAGGCTTCTCTTATCGCCCCCCCCCCCCCCGCCCAGCTCACTGGACACATGGTGTTTATTCTCTCCACGCTCATCCCCTGTTGTAAATAAATAACAATACGTCCTGCTCTCCAGCTGCAGAGAGGGGGCCGAGCTGTTCCAGACTAATGGAAACCAGGTCTGGACTTCGACACAGAACACAAAGGTACCACACACACACACACACACACACACACACACACACACACACACTCTCACACAAGTATCCACAATCTCTCCTGTTTGGAGAGACTTCAAAGTGTCAATTCACTCAGCCTAGAAATTGTAATTGAAATAGAAAAGGGCATAGGTTTTAATGTGGGGAAAAGACAGCTTAAAAAAAATCATCTTTTTGAAAAAGATCTGAGGTTCTAGCGGAAATGAGGCGTTGGCCAGGTGTCCTCCCCCAGAACTCCTTTAAGAATAATGCAGATGGAGCAGCTAGGTGGCGCAGTGGAGAGAGCACCAGCCCTGAAGTCAGGAGGACCCGAGTTCAAATCTGGTCTCAGACACTTAACTCATCCTGGCTGTGTGACCCTGGGCAAGTCACTTAACCCTAATTGCCTCAGCAAAGAAAAAAAGAATAATGGAGATTGGCCATACACATTAAAGGCTCTATAAAGAGGAGAAATGACCTCAAAAAAACACTAGTGGGAACCCCCAAAAGAAGGGGTTCCTCATTGGAGACACAAGGAGGGCCAGGGGGCCTGTCCCCCCCCAGTCCTGTCCAGCTCTGCAGGAGGAGGCAGGACCCATGGCAGCCCCATCCAGGAGGCCAGGGTCTCAGCCTCAGCATCAGACACAGGTGGAAGAAGGGTAGAAAATGCAATTATTAAGCACCTACTGTGAGCCAAGTACTATGCTAAATGTTTCACAAATACCGTCTCACTGGATCTTCCCAACAACCCCGAGGATGCCAGAGTCATTATTATCTCCACTTTATAACTGAGGAAACTGAGGCAAATTCAGAGAAAAGGATCTGGTCCTGGCTCAGCTTCTGAGGAAAAGGCCTCCAGATTCCAGATTCATTGTCCTTCCCCCAGGTGAAAGTCTCCTCCCCACTAAACTCTCTGAGGCCAAAATGAGAGGCAGAAAGAAAACCAGAAAAGATCCAAAAAGAACCTCAAAATGGGCCCTTGGGAGGGGGGATGGGCGTGCTGCTGAATGAACAATGCCTTTTAAAAAGCACCAATAAACTGATTTTTGAAGAAAAAGAGCAGCAGCTTTCTCCTATTGTCTCAAAATCCAACAAAAAAAATCCCTGAAAAGGTCCTTCTAGGTCAACCAGATGGCACAGTGCGGAGGGCGCTGGGGCTGGAGTCCAAAAGACCTGAATTCAAGTCCAGCTTGGAACACGTAGCCGTATGACCAGGTTCGGCTTCTTTAACTTGAAAATGGGGAAAATAGCAGAAGCTCCCGTTATAGGGAGATGTGAGAATCAAAGAGGGAGTGATATTTCTAAAGCACCCAGCATATGCGGGTACACAGTAAGTGCTTAATAAATGCCTGTTTCTTTTCTTCCTAGACAGAGTGATGACTTTAGCAAATAATTTCAATTCAATAAGAAAAATACGAAATAAACAGTTGTTACTATTATTATTATTATAACCTTGAGTGCTGACTTCGGTTCTGGTTATGTAACTGGAGCGGGACTGGAACACCCACAATTCCGAGGTCCAAAAGACACAGACTAGACTCTCCCTGAAATCCAAAGATCCACAAGTTCTTTGCTTCAGGGCCGGAAGGAACCTCAGACCCCCTTCAGAGCAGTCCCTTTTCTTTGGAGATGACCAGGTCACTGAAGGCCACAGAGGCAAAGTCCAAGGTCACAGAAACAATTAATTTGGGAGACCCGGCTTCCCGACACCAAAGCCTAAGCTCCCCCGCTAGCCTAGGTGGCCGTCAGCATCCCCAGTGCCAGGCACTGGGGGGGCCGCTGGATACACAAGTGTTCACAGCCCGTCTCCAAAGAGCTTTTGCTCTCCCTGGGGGCAAGAGGATCAAGGGATACTGGACATATCAAGAGGGAAGTACCAGCGAGAGAGCGGGCAGTGAGAAGCCAGCGCTAGGAAAAGGGGCACCTGAAAGGCCGCCAGGTACCAATCCCCAGCCCCTTTCCATTTTCCATTTTCACAGAAGAGATTTGTTGTTTTTCAGTTGTTTTTAAGCCCTTGTAACCCCATGTGGGGTTTTCTTGGCAAACTATGGGAGTGGTTGGCCACTTCCTTCTCCAGCTCATCTTACAGATGGGGAAACTGAGGCACACAGGGTCACACAGCTGGTGTCTGAGGCCAAGTTTGCACTCAGGTCTTCCAGGCTCCAGGATTGGCCCTCTATCCACTGCACCCTCCAGCTGCCTGGGATGGAATGAATTAACTCTTTGCTAGCGGGCAAGTGAGGATGTGTAAGCAGTTGTATTGCTGCTCCCGAAAGAGAAAATTACTAGCCCAGTGCAAAGGAGAGACTCTCCCAGAGAAGGGGAGAAGAAAAGAGAGAGCATCTCTCATAGGGGAAGGAGGGAAGAAAGAAAGGAGGGAAGAAAGAAAGAGGAAGAGAGAGGAGGGAGGGAAGGAGGGAAAGAGGGAAAGGAGGGAAAGGAAGGAGAGAGGGGGGGGAAGGAGAGAGGGGAGGGAGGGAGGAAGGAGGGAAGGAAGAAAGAGAGGGAGGAAAGGAAGGAGGGGAGGGAGAACTATAGGGGAATGAGCTGTCGGGACTGGAGGCAGAGAGGCTGCCGGCCTGCTCCGGCAGAGGGGCTTTCCTCAGCGGGGTCTCCCTACCACCGGGGAAGTCATGGGTCCAGCCCCCACCCTTCCCCCAAACACCCAACTCGCACGGCATTTCATGTGCTTTGTACCCTCCTCTCGCACTCTTTTCCCAATTTCAGTGAGGACAGAAGTGATCTCGGGGCGATTTAGAGAAGACCCAGAGAGAAAAGCTGACTCCAAACCCTGCTTCTTTCTCTCTCCTCCTTTTTCTGCTTTATTTTCTTCCCAAAGCTTCTGACGACCAGCGTGTGGGACGGTGACCCGAAAACAGCCTCATCTGGACTCCATCAAGGCCTCCATCCTGCACGCCCCAAGGGGATGCTGCAACACAGATGACATCGGACTTCCCAGCTCTGGAGCTCATCAGCAGACACTCCGGGGACCACGCCGCCTTCAGCGACATGTTTATTAGCGGCCACTGTGGGAGCCCATTCTGTCATTACATGGAAGGAGCCCGCCGCACTTGTGGGTCCCCAAGGCCTATTGCAAGCCAAGTCGACTTCTGAGACGTCAGTCAACTGACCCGGCTGCTTTTAACACCCTTAAAAAGGTCCCCATGAGGACAAATCGAGGCTGCCTAGTGCAGGGGCAACAAGGCTGGATTTACCTTCAGAGGACACGGATTCGAATCCCAGCCCTTGCCAAGTAAGGGGTGCAACACACAGACACTGGGAGTCAGGAGCCCTCGATTCCAATCCTGCTTGGGATTGCTACTGGCCCTATGGCCTTGAGCAAGTTCCTGCTCTCAGCCTGGTTCTGTAAATTGATAAGGATGGATCCTTTCACGGGACCTTCAGGAGGCTCAGATGATAAAACCCTGTAGTGTTCGGCCAGCATTAAAACGCTAGACAAATGCTGACCAGTAGCGAGTACCTTGGCTACCTTCATGGGTCTCAGTCTCCTCCTCTGTAAGTCACATGGATTCTGACGCCCCTTTCCCACCTACACTGTGCCCTAGGATCCTGGCTCCTGCCTCCTCGGGCTTATCCTCAGCTTCTGGCTGATCTGGCAACTCCAAGCTCGGACAGGCCCGGAGCCACCTATAGCTGAAGGTCTCTGAAGTAAGAGATGAGAAGGGGCCCAGAGAGCTCCCACGGTCGGCCTCAATCTGCTTCTAAGCCACAGCCCACTCCCCAGTCCTGGGGCCAAGGAGGACCCTCAACAAAGACCTTCAAGAACAATTGCCTCAGAGACAACAGGAGACCTCTGCCTTCTCTGGGAAGCACCTCCAGTCTTCTGTGCTCTCGTCCAGCTCCAAGAACAGCCAACCATCCCTGTGCTCCTTCCCACCCTCCCCGACGCGGGCTCACTCACCAGCTGGATCTCCACGGCAGTCATGGGCCTATGGTTCAGCAGCTGCAGCTTCTCCGCCCTGTCAAAAGCAACACAGAAAAGCTCACGCTGCTGGAGATGCAGCTGACCTGGTCCCTTACGGTCAGATCTGAACTCAGATGGTGTTACTAGTCAGATACGAACTCAGTTAGTGCTACAGGTCAGAGACTAATTCAGTTAGTGCTACAGGTCAGATCTGAACTCAGGTAGTACTATCGGTAAGATCCCAACTCAGTGCTACCAGTCAGATCCGACGTCGAATACTACCAGTCAGATCTAAAAGTGCGATTATCTGGTATCTGAGGCTGGCTTTGAATCAGGGCCTCCTGACTCCAGACTCAGGGCTCCATCCGCTGGACCATCCAGCTGCCCAGCCACTAGCTACCATTTTCTGAGTCCTTTCCAACAATCTGGAGACGTCCCCTCCAGTTCTGGAGTTCCTAAGTACGCATTTGATGCCGCCCTCTCAAAGGGGGCCTGTTCAATTGTGGTAGGTAAAGGTATCTCTTTAATGCTGTAAGAAATGATGAACAAAGGACACCGGGAAGGATGGGAAGACTTATATGAACTGATGCAAAGTGAGTGAACAGAACCAGGGAAACAAGATGCATACGCAATGAATACAACAAAGCAAACAGAAAGAATTATAAGAATAATTACAATAGATAAATAATTAGATAAATAAACAGATAAAGAATTATAATAACAGCAACAGCAAACCTAGAAACCGAATGCTGTGTAATTAGAATGCCGGGGCTGGACACCAAAGCATGGTTAATGGGACGCACGTGCCCTCCTCTGCAGATGAAAAGGGCCTGGACAAGCTCTGGCATCAGGGGGCCTGGATTCCAGTCTCCCCGTTGTGCTTAACATCCGAATGACCCTGGGGAAAGTCCCCTCGTGGCCTGGACTTCATACACAAAATCAAGGGGCCTTTGGCCTCTGAGATCTCCTCTAGGTCTAGATGGGTGTGGGGGCGGGGGAATGGGCCCATAAGGAAGGATATGGAAAACGGCCCGAGCTGCCGGTCTGGAGGGATGCGGTCAGGTTTACTGTGCCTCTCAAATCCCACCTCGTGCCGGAAGCCTTCCCTGACGCCTCCTCGTCCCAGCGCCCCTCTGCTGATTCTCTTACTCGTCCTGTGTCAAACCCACCTTGTCTGTGCTCACACATGGCTTTTCTCATCAGACTGCACGCTCCCTGAGGGAAGGGCCTTTTTGGCCTCATTTGTAGGCCCAGCATTGGCCCCAGGAAGGCAATGTTTGCTAAACTGAACCAAGCATCCCAGAACATGCTTTTTCCCAGGTTGGGGAACGCTCCCCATAATAAAGAGACGGCTGCTCTCTTTCCCTTCTCCTTGCCCAAGTGAGAATTGTGCACCTGAAGAGCGTGAGACTCAAGCATCAGCTCTTGGCTGCGGTTTAGCCTAGCCTGAGAAGAGCCGAGGATATTCGCCCTTCTCCCCGCTCTGCAGAGGTGGGGAGACAAGGGAGCGGAGTATTGCTTTCCCCAATGGACACTGGGCAGGGGGACAGGTGTTGCTGAGCCGGTCCCTCCTTCCTCCTCCTCTTCTCACACTGACCAGGGGAGGGGGAAGGGATGCATGCAGAAATGAAGCTCATGCTTTAAGAAATGAGGTTTAAGAAAAAAAAAAAAAAAAAAAAAGATAGTAGACTAGGGGACAGCTAAGTGGAACAGTAGATAAGAACCCCAGCCCTGAAGTCAGGAGGACCTGAGTTCAAATTTGACCTCAGACACTTAACACTTCCTGTTTGTGTGATCCCAGGCAAGTCACTTAACCCTCAACTGCCTCAATAAAAGAAAAAAAAAAAAAAAAGGTAGAAGAAGAAGGGCTGCATCATTGTCATGAGAGGAGGAGGGCCCCACACTAACAATAATAACCCCCAGCATTTACAGGGTACATTAAGATTTGCAAAGTATTTTATAAATATCTCATCCTCATAACAATCCTGGGAAGAGAAGTGCTATTATTGTCCCAACAAGGGAGACGGAGATGAAGTGATACGGCCTGGCTCACACAGCTAAGTGCGTCTGAGGCTGGATCTGAAGTCGGTTTCCTTGACTACAGGACCAGCTTTCCATGCACTGGGCCACCTTTTAAACACAAACACCACTCCACACACTCTCTCAGTGTCTATCCCTCTCCCTCTCCCTCTTTCCCTCTCCTCTCTCTCTTCCTCTTCTTCTCCCTCTTCCCCTTTCTCCTTCCTTCTCTATCTCTCTTCCTATCTGTCTCCTAAAGCAGTGAGCTTGATTCTAAGAGAAGTCACAATACAGAAAAACCCTCTATTTAAGAAATTAAAGTCATCTATAGTTACATGAAAAAGTGCTCTACATCATTATTGATCAGAGAAATGCAAATTAAAACAACTCTGAGGTACCACCCTACCCCTGTCAGATCGGCTAAGATGACAGGAAAGATAATGAGGAATATTGAAGGGAATGTGGGAAAACTCGGACATTGATGCATTGTTGGTGGAGTTGTGAATGGATCCAGCCATTCTGGAGAGCAGTTAGGAACTATGTCCAAAGGGCTATCAAACTATGCATGCCCTTTGACCCAGCAGAGTGACTACTGGGCCTGTATCCCAAAGAGATCTTAGAGGTGGGAGAAAAGGGCCCACACGTGCAAAAATGTTTGTGGAAGGGTTTTTGTTGTTGTTGTTGTTGTTGTTGTTGTTTTGTGGTAGCAAAGAATTGGAAAATGAATAGATGCCCATCAATTGGAGAATGGCTGAACTAGTTTTGGTACATGAAGGTAATGGAATATTATTGTTCTATAAAAAATGATGAAGAAGCTGATTTAGAAAGTCTTTAGAAAGATTTGCAGGAACTGATCATGAACAAAAGCAGCAGAACCAGGATTATACTGTATACAGTAACAGCAAGGATGTCGTGACCAACTATGAAAGGCTCAGTTCTTCTCAAGTGGTTCAGGGATCCAAAGCAATCCCAACAGACTTTGGACAGAAAGTACCATCCACAGCCAGAAAAAGGACTAAGGAGACTGAATATAAATCAGTACATGCTATCTTCACTTTTTTCTCTTTTTTTTTAAATCACTCCTACGGTTTTTCCCTTTTGCTCAGATTTTTCTCTCCCAACATGATTCATAAAGCAATAAGTATTAAAAATAAATAAAGTGGAAGAAAAAAAAACCTCTTAATTTGAATCTTACTCAGTGCCTGCTTAAAAAAAGAATACCTTGTAGTTTAGATGATAAAAAAGAAAATGGCAAATGTTGGAGAGGATATGAGAAAACTGGGATACAAATGCACTGCTGGTGGAATTGTGAACTGATCCAACCATTCTGGAGAGCAGTTTAGAACTATACCCAGGGGCAGCTAGGTGGCGCAGTGGATAGAGCACTAGCCTTGAATTCAGGAGGCCCCGAGTTCAAATCTGGCCTCAGACACTTAACACATCCTAGCTGTGTGACCCTGGGCAAGTCACTTAACCCCAGCCTCAGGAAAAAAAAAAAAAGAACTATACCCAAACGGCTAATCAAACTGCACACAGCCTCTGATCCAGCAACACTGCTGCTAGGTTTATATCCCAAAGAGATCCAAAAAAGAGAAAGGGCTTATTTGTACAAAATATGTATAACAGGGGCAGCTAGGTGGTGCAGTGGATAGAGCAGCAGCCCTGAAGTCAAATTTGGCCTCAGACATTTAACACTTCCTGGCGTGTGACCCTGGGCAAGTCACTTAACCCCAATTGCCTCAGCAAAAAAAAAAAAAAAAAAAAGTACAGCAGTTCTTTTTGTGGTGGCTCAGAATTGGACATTGAGGGGGTGTCCATCAATTAGTGAATGGCTGAACAAGCTGATATGTATGAACCATACAAGAAATGTCAGGCAGGAAGGTGTCTGAAAAACCTGGAAAAACAGACTTTCATGAACTGGGGGAAAGTGACGTGAACAGAATCAAGGATGCCGTACCCAGTAACAGGAACGCCATTCAATAAAGAACCGGGAATGACATCGCTATTCTCAGTAACACAATGGTCCAAGACAATGCCCACGGACTAATGAGGGAGCACACTGTGCTTCTTCAGAGAAAGAATTGATATTGACCAAAGACGGATTTATTTTTCACTTTCTTTCATTTTCTCCCTTTTATTCTAGTCGTTTTGTACAAAATGGCTAATATGGAAATGCTTTACATAAATTGCACATGTATAACCTAAAAAAAAAAAAACATCTTATTTTCTCTCAAGAAAGCAGGAGACTTACATTTCTGGACATGGCCAATGTGGAAGCGTTTTGATGGACTGTGCATATTGATTATGAAAGGGTTTTTTTCCATGAAGGAGGGTGGGAGGAGAGAGAAAATAAATGCTTGTTAATTTAAAAAAAAATTAAACGTTTCAGGGAGAAAAAAGAACACTGGGTTGCAAGGCAACCGTTGCCTTCCCTGACAAAAATGGAAAGCATCAGCGGGATCATGGGCCTTGGGTTTTTTCCATTAGCAAATGGTTTCTGTAATTAAATTGCCAGGCATTGTTGTCTTGGTATTGTTGGTGACGCTGCATTTCTGATGTAGGAAAAATGATCTCATCTGATGAGAAGAAAAGCTGCTTCCTCCGTGTCACCTAAGAACTTAATTCTAAAAGATGGGCCTGTTTGCACAAAAGGCCACAAGAACCAAGCATGAAGGACATATGGCTAAGGCCACTGGAGAACAGACCTAAAAACTGCTTGGGCACAGGGAAACATCTCCCCCCTCGGTGTGCTGGCTTTGTGATTTATCTGATCAGGGAAGTAGGTACTGGCCTGTCCACTCCACTTCTCCCTGCTCTAGAAACTCCACTGGCTCCCTGTTGCCTCCTGGATAAAATGCAAACTCTTCCTCTTAGTGTTTAAATCCTTTCACAAAGTAGCTCTAATCTACTTGGCCAGTCTCATTTCTTATTTCTCCCCTTCCTGTGCCAAATTGCTCTTCTGGTGCAATTCCCCAGACTGAATCCTTCATCTCCCATCTCTGGGCCTTTGCACAAGTTGTGCCCCGTGCCCTGCACTCCATCCTCCCACCTCTCTGTCATTTCTTGGTACGGCTCCTCTCGCAGGCCACTTTCCACACAAAATCTTTCATGATTCTTCTGGGATCGGTGAGCTCTCCTTTCTCAAAGAGTTATCACTATGGATCTGCTTTCAGGTCCTGGCCTCCAGCAGAATATAATCCCCTTGAAGGAAGGAACTGTTTTTTCTTTTACCTCTAGATCCCTGATAATTGTAAAGGTCTCTGGAATTAGCATTAAAGGACCTGAATTCAACCCTCTCTCTGTCATCCAGCCAGCCAGCCATCTGTCCATCAATCTCCAACTCTTTTGTAGATATAGTTTGGTAGATAGACAGACAGACAGATATACATGGGGCTCCACACCCCCTCCTTAGCTCTTTGGCCCTGGCAGCAGGAGCAGCTTCAGGGACTGGAGGATGGGAAGTCCGGTCAAAGGAGCGTCTCAGGCAGGGAGCTTAAAATCCAGCTTGGAGATCTGCCTGTCACAAGAGGAGGGGACTTATAATCACGTGGATCTTCCCGTGGGCTGGGCAGACTGTGCCTAGGAGATCTCCCCCCTCCAAGGGCCACTTTTCCAGGGGCAGGTTGGCTCTGTGGACAGAGCACTGGAGGACCCGAGTTCAAATCTCACCACTGCCACTGACCGACTGTGTGTCCACGGATAAATCAGTAAATCTGAATCTCAACCATTCCCTCAACAAGAGCATTTGGTTACGTGCCAGACACAAGGCCCTGAGACCACCAATGTGAGTGTTTATGATCCACCACTTAGACACAACATGAAAAGGCCTGGAGCAGAATCCTGCCTCGGATCCTCCTCAGTGTGCTATTTAACCAGGCTGGCCTCAGTTTCCCCATCTGTCAAATGGGGCTGTTGGCCTAGATGGCTCCAAGGCCCCTTCTGGCTCTCTCCCCATGGAGATATTTAAACTGGAGGACAGGGCCGGGGAGCCTTCCCGAGAAGTGGGACCTGGAGTGTCGGGAGGATGGCCGAGGGAGCGGCTCCCCCTGGTGGCAGAATGGAGACTTGCATAAGCTCACCTTCAAAACCCGAGGTCTCGCCATAGGCCCGCTCCTCTGCCCCCTGGGAACCCCAAGTACAGCCTGGACCGGGCAGAAGGCGGCCCTCCCCCCACCCCCCGCGGGCTGAGCTCTAAACTCAGTGCGAAGCAGCAAGCCCACTACACACGAAGCTTTAATAGAGCACCTACTGTGTGCCAGGCACTTAACAACTCTTGTTTGGCTTGATCTTCACAGCGACAGGGGAGGCAGATGCCACTACTACATGATAAACTGGATTAAAACATGATTTATTCTGCAGCTGCCAAAAATACTTTTCCTACTGCACAAAATCTATCTCTCTGCTTCTTTCTACCTATCAATCTTTCCATCTCTCTCCTCCCCTCCCTCTTTCTGTGTCTTTTTGTCTATCCCCTCCACATACTCTTGACCCACTCTCTCTCCGTCTCTCTCCTTCCCTTCCTCCCTCTCTCTCCTTCTCCCTCCTCTCTTTCCTCCTCCCATCTTTCTGTCTACCCTCTCCACATGTGCTGTGACTCAGTCACATTCTCTCTCCTTCCCTTCCTCCCTCGTCTTTCCCTGTCTCTGTCCTCCCCACCTCTTCCTCCCTCTCTCCCCCTCCATCTTTCCCTTCCTCTCCATCTCTCCTCTTTCTTTCTCTCTCTCCTTCCTTCCTGTCTCTCTCTCCCTCCTTCTCTTTTTCCCTCCCTCCATCCCTCTCTCTTTCTGTCTCTCTCCCTCCCTCTCCCCTCTTCCTCCTTCTCTCCCTCCCTCCCTTTCTTGCTATCTCTCTCCATCTCTCCCTCCCTCCCTTCTTCTCTCTCTCCCATTTGACTTCAAGCTCCTACAGGGACCTCCATAATTATCTACCTTCCCAATCTAATTGCCCTCCAGCCCACCTCCTTCCCACCAGTGCTGAGCCCTTTGCTTTACAAGTAGCAAATGTTCAGGAAATGTGGGCAAATGGGGGACAGGGAAATGGGGTGTGGGAAAAGTACCTTGGTCCACGGGGGAGGAATCAAAAATGGCTCCCTGCCCACCCAGGCTCACTGGAACCTCTGGTTTCCCTTCAGCTTCTTCAGCAAGCCCTCCCTGGTCTCCTCCAGCCTCCCAAATTGTGCAAACCAAGGTCTTCTGACCTCAGTTTTCTGGGAGCTGGCCCCCCATTACAGAACATGCTCCTAGCAGGCAGGGACTGTTTCCTTTTTTGGTCAGTCTCAGCAAGGCCTCGGACATGGCGGTGGACTGAGAAATGTCCGCTGATCGACTGATGCTCCTCGGGCATGAGCAATTTCCTTCCAAAATACCTTAAGTAGGAAGTGGACTGAGCCAAGATTGGGTCTTTTTTAGAAAGTCTGTTGTTTGTTTTTTTAAGGAGAGGAGGAGGAGGGGAAGAGAGCCTGCCATCAGTTTGGCCTGGCTGAGAGTGACAGAGCCAGGGCCTGGTCCAGGCCGAGCACAGCTCCCGAGCTTGGAGGAACCGTCCAGGCTTCCCCAGGCTCGTCCTTTCAGACCCAGCGGGGTGTCTGCTCATCTCTGCTTACCCCTTCTCTTCCAAGGGAAAAGAAGAAATCAGCTGCTGAGCACGACCTCATGGAATCATAGATTTTATGGGGGGAAGACAGGAGAAGAGCCCCTGGACAGCACGAATGAGGCTCACTGCTTATCTGTAGAAGGAGGGAGACTTTGGGACATTGAGAGCTGGCCCCTACAGCAGAACCTTGCCAAGTACATCATTGGGTCACTATTATTGTATTGATATTTTGGGGTTTTCTACCTTTACTCCCCCAAAATCCATCCCTTTCTCTTCCCGATGCCAGAGGTCGTCTCTTGGAACAAAAAATGAAAAGAAAAAGAAGAGAAAGAAAACTATCCCTCAAACCAATTAAGATCTTGGGAGGCAATGTCATGACTGGAGCCAGAGGTTCTGGGTTCAAATCTCAGCTGTACTCTTTGCTCTGTGTGCAAGTCATTTAAACTCCCCAGAACTCGGTTCCTTCATCTATAAAACAAGAGGGTGGATCTAGGGCCCCAAGACCACTTCTTGCTAGATCTAGGATCTACTCGCCATGTCTGAGAGCATATGCAATATTCCACCCTCACAATCCCCCACCTCTGCAAAGAGACATGGGCTTTTCTTAACTCACCTCCAAAGCCCAGTTTAGTGACTAGTAACTACACAGTATTAAGTTTTATTTGTTTCCTTTCTATTTAACCTCGCAGTCATGGTGCATACAAGGCTCCCCTTACAAAATCCCCTTAATCTCTCAGAAGTAGGAGTCTCCAAATTTTTGGTAATTCCTATCACATTAACTATGAAAGGCTTGGTTCTTCTCAGCGCTTCAGTGATCCAAGGCAATCCCAATAAACTTTGGACAGAAAATGCCATCTGCATCCAGAAAAAGAACTAAGGAGATGGAATATAAATCAACACATGCTAGGTTCCCTTCTTTTGTCTGTTTTTTTCTCTCCCCTGTGGTTTTTCCCTTTTGCTCTATTTTTTCTGTCCCAATGTGATTCATAAAGCAACATGCATTAAAAATAAATAAACTAAAAAATAAATAAATTTACTACAATAAAAAAATTCCTATCACAACAAAATTCTGAATATCCATGGACAATATGCATAGAGTCATAATATATTCACACATATATTTATAAAGTATATACAGGTACACCGCAGTCATAATTATTTTCAGAGGAAAATTAGAAATTTGAAAAGGAGGAGCTACAGATGAAATACCTTCTGATCCTGGGGTCCAAAGCAATCCCAACAGACTTTGGACAGAAAATGCCATCCGCAGCCAGAAAAAGAACTGAGGAGACTGAATGTAAATCAACACATGCTACATTTACTTCTTTTTTCTGTTTTTTTCTCTCTCTCGTGGTTTTTCTCTTTTGCTTTGATCTTGATCTCCCAACATGATTCATAAAGCAATGCATATTAAAAATATGTAAATTTACTAGAAAAAAAAGACAGATGTATAATTTTTTTGCCTGAGGCAATTGGGGTTAAGTGACTCACCCAGGATCACAAAGCTAGGAGTGTTAAGTGTCTGAAACCAGATTTGAATCAGATCCTCCTGACTTCAGGGCTGGGGCTTTATATCCACTATGCCATCTAACTGCCCCTCAGATGTATCATTTTTAAAAACCAAGCTGTAAACATGGTAGATACACAGTTTCATAGGCAATCCTTTTTCTATTCTTTTTGTTCAGAAATTTATCTATGCTGATGACTGCCAAGCCTGTAATTTTTTTTTTTTTTTAAAGGAAGCAACTGGAATTAAGTGACTTGCCCAGGATCACACAGCTAGAAAGTATTAAGTGTCTGAGGCCAGATTTGAATTCAGGTCTTCCTGACTTCAGGGCTGGTGCTCTATCCACTGCATGACCTAGCTACCCTTAAGCCCATAATTTTTAAATAAATAAAATAATGAATTACGTAGGAGATAAAATGTCAGTAAAAGGAAGGAATTTTAAATTAAAAAAAAAAAATTCAGGAGGCTAAACATACCACAAAGAAATCAAGAGACAGGAAAGAGGCTGGGTGGGCTGCGCTCATATAATAAAAATGACAATTCTACCTAAATTGGTCTGCTTGTTCAGTGCCACACCAATCAAGCTGCCAAAACATTATTTTATAGTGCTAGAAAAAATAATAACAAAATTCATTTGGAAGAACAAAAGGTCAAGAATATCAAGGGAATTAATTAAAAAAAAAAAAAAGAAAAGATAAAGGAACAGGATTCAAATATACAAAAATAATTACAACAGTACTTTTTGTTGTAACAAAGAATTGGAAACAAGCCACTTGTTCTCTGGGGGATGAAATTCCACGACAACATGGTCCCATGAAAGGACTGCATCTGAATCCAGGCCCTGCCTTTACTACTTTGTGTGTTCTTATTACTTTAATAAGGGGGTTAGTATAAATAATCTCTAGGGCCCTTTCCAGTCCTAAGCCTATAATGTTATGATCCTAATTATGCTTTGCATTTTTTCAAGATGAACTCACAAAAGAAAGTCACGGGGAAGGAGCAATATTGGCAAACCCAAGAGGAGATGTTGGCAAGCCACTTTGGACTAAAATGAACACCAGTGGGGAGGGACTGTTTATATATCAATTGTTTATATAAGTCCTTAGTAGCTGAACTTTCCATCCCAATCATTTTACTGTGAATTCTTGTCTTAAAAGAAATGAAGATGAAAATGAAGATGAAGATAAAGAGAAGAGAAGAGAAGAGAAGAGAAGAGAAGAGAAGAGAAGAGAAGAGAAGAGAAGAGAAGAGAAGAGAAGAGAAGAGAAGATTCCCCGATTAAGAAAATCCAGGTATCTTCAACATAGGGAAGATCTAATTCAGTTCCAGTTGATCAATGACGGACAGAAACAGCTACACCCAGAGAAGGAACACTGGGAAGTGAGTGTAAAATATTTGCACTATTGTCTTTCTACCCAGATTACTTATACCTTCAGAATCCAATTCTTACCGTGCAACAAGAAAATTGGATTTACACACATATATTGTATCTAAATTATACTGTAACACATTATTATATATGGGATTGCCTGTCATCTAGGGGAGGGAGTAGAGGGAAGGAGGGGAAAATTTGGAAAAGTGAAGACAAGGGATAATGTTGTAAAAAAAAAATTACCCATGCATATGTACTATCAAAAAATTATCATTATAAAATTAATTATTTTTTCTCTCAATTTTTTCCCTTTTTGATATGATTTTTCTTGTGCAGCATGATAATTGTGGAAATATATATAGAAGAATTGCATATGTATAACATATATTGGATTACTTGCCGTGGAGTGGAAAAAAATTTGGAACCCAAGGTTTTGCAAGGGTGAATGGTGAAAATTATTTATGCATATATTTTGAAAATAAAAAGCTCTTAAAAAAAAGGAAAAAAAATTTCCAATTCCCAAAGTGGCCATATCTCAGTCTGTATCCTGAATCCATTACCTTTTTTGCCAAGAGATAGCATTCTATAATACTATTTTCAGGAATCACCATTGACTGTAATTCTGTAACACTGAGTCTTACAGAGACAAGTTCAGCACTTGAATTCCTGGATTTTCTTTCTTTTTTTAAATAATTAAAAAACAAAATGCAAGCTAACAGCAGAAAGAGTGAAAATGTTGTGTTGTGATCCACACTCAGTCCCCCCACAGCCCTCTTCTGGGTGCAGATGGCTCTCTTCATCACAAGACTATTGGAACTGGCCTGAATCACCTCACTGTTGGAAAGAGCTAAGTCCATCACAGATGATCAAAACATTATCTTCTTGTTGCTGTGTATTTGATTCTACTCACTTCCCTCAGCATCAGTTCATGTAATCAGTTCAGGCTTTTCTGAAATCATCTTGCTGATCATTTCTTAGAGAACGATAATAGGGAATTGGAAATATCAAATAATATCAAAAAAATTAGATTCAGACTATTAGAACTTTCTTTTTCATTTTCCAGTGCTGGGGAGAGAAAATAGCTTTTTGGTCATGGAAAAAAAATTTTAATTGAAAAAAGTGTTTTAAAAGATGAAGAGAGCCATCTACATCCAGAAAGAGGAACATGGGGACTGAATGTGGATCACAACATAGTATTTTCACCTTTGTTGTCGTTTGCTTGCTTTTTTTGCCTTTCTTATGTTTTTCCCTTTTTGATCTGATTTTTCTTGTGCATCATGACAATCATGGAAATATGTTTAGAAGAACTGAACATGTTTAACCTATATTGGATTACTTGTGGTCTAGGGGAGGAGCATGGGGGGAAGGAAGGGAGAAAAACATGGAACACAATGTTGAAAACTATTTTTGCATGTATTTTGAAAATAAAAAAGCTATTAAAAAAAAACAAAGAATGATTTCACAGTATTTTTATGGTAGTAAAGAACTGGTTCCCATTGGGTAAGAAATGGCTAAACATACTGTGGGTGTGCGATAGCTGTGTGTGTGAAGTGGGAAATTACTGCATGGTATAAATCAAGTAAAAAGATTCCCAAGAGGCTGGGTGGGCTGCGCTCATATAATAAAAATGACAATTCTACCTAAATTGGTCTGCTTATTCAATGCCACACTAATCAAACTGCCAAAACATTATTTTATAGTGCTAGAAAAAATAAGAACAAAATTCATCTGGAAGAACAAAAGGTCAAGAATATCAAGGGAATTAATGAAAAAACAAATTACAAAGGACTTAGCAGAACCAGACCTACAGCTGTATTATAAAGCACGGTCATCAAAACCATTTGGCACTAGCTAATAAATAAGATTATTAGATCAGTGAGCTAGGTTAGGTACATATGACACAATAATCAATGACTAGAATAATCTAGTATTTGAAGACTCCAAAGAAGCATGAAAGGTCTTCGGAAGATAGATCTAGGAAAAGACTCTACACGATGATAACCCTGTAAATAGAAAGAATAAATCACAACTGAACCTTGAAGAATTATAGTGACCAAGAAACTTGACCCAAGAAAAGAGCTGAGAAAATGGACTGCCCTGCTTTCACTGCACGGACAGGGACTTGTAAGGTGTGAAATATTACATATGATGTCAAATCTGATATTGTTGTATAATTTTAATGAAATGCCTTTTTTTTGCACTTTAAAATTTTTTTTTTCTTATAAGAAATGGCACATTGAAGTGAGTGGGAAATGGATATAATAAACAATTAATATTAAAAACATAAATCACCATAAGAGAAGGGGGGGCTGATAAAAGAGAGTATGGGTTAAGGGAGGTGATGATCAGAAGCAAGACATTTTTGAGGATGGACAGGGTGAAAGGAGAGAGAATAGGATAAATAGGGAAAACAGGATGGAAGGAAATATATAGTAATCATAAGTTTAAAAATTGTATGGCAAGTTTCTCCAATAAAGGCCTCATTTCTCAAATTTAATTATTTATTTGTTTTCATTTATGCAAATATAAATATTAATGGCCTTCCTCAAGAAATTCCCCTCATGCGCCTCTCCACACCCCTCTTCCTGCTCGCAAGCCAGTTGGGTTTAAGACTTACTTGGTTAACTTGTGGCTTTTCATGGCTACGAGGAATTCCCTGAGGATCTCCGGGCTCTGGTGCCTGCAGGGTGTTTTGGACAGGTACTTCATGGTCTGGAAGGAAGGAAGGAAGGAAGGGAAAGGCATGAAACAAGGCAGGGAGCTTGGGAGAGCCTCCAAACTGGCCCGGCTGCTTTCTCAAGAGCGTCTGAATCAGCGAGTCCCATCCATCTCCTTGTCTAGCGCACTTGTGCCCTGACACCAGCCAGCCAGGGTAACGACACGAGATGCAATGTGAGGAGGGCTCACGGATGGAAAGGGAGCAGGCCAGAAGGGCCGAGGGCTGGAGAGAGTCACCTGGACCAACCCCCTGATTTTACAGAAAGACAAAAAAAGCAAGCAAACAACAATGAAGGTGAAATTGTGATATTGTGATCCACATTCAGTCCCCATGCTCCTCTTTTTGGATGTAGATGATTTTCTCCATTTCTTAATACATTTTTTAAAATTAAAAACCATGTTTTCCATGACCAAAAAGCTATTTTCTCTCCATTGTACTGATTTTACTGAGAATCCATGAGGCGAGATTAGAACTCAGGTCTTCAGACTTCAGAATCATGGTACCACAATGTGTATGTAGGTTATGGAATCCTTAGTTTAAGGGTAGAAAGAACTTAAGAGAGCACACGTTAAACAGGAGAGGACTGAAGCCCAGAGCAGGGAAGGGTGTGGCCCCAAATCACTAGGTGGAAAGGAGGAGAGTCAGGATTAGAATCCAGTCTTTTGTGGGGATGGTGACCAGGTCTCTCCATCATTATATTACTCTCCAGGGTAATGGTGGGTTCAAGGGCCTCCAATTTTATCTATTTTTCCTGTGCCTGTGATTCTATCCAAGGGGAAATAAACACTCTTGTCAGAGGCAGTTTGAACCTGATTCATCCTGAGGCCGGCACAGACTCAAATGCTTGATTCTCCCCAAATTGGAACTTGAGGAAGGGGAAGAGAGATGTCCCGCTCTGGGGCGAGGGGCCTCGCTCACATGCTTCGGAGCCTAGGCAGACCACCAGCTCTTTATGTGACCTCGGGTTCATCCTGGAATCTCTCTGGACCCCATCAAAGGTTCCTCCTCTGAAAGAACCAGAGGAAAACCTGGGGGGAAGCCGGTCCCCTCATGCTCTCTCTTGAGGCCTCTGAGAAGTTCCCAAATCTCACTTGTGGCCCCAGCACCTAGAAGAGGGCCTGCACAGTAGGTGCTTAATTACGTGCTTCCTGGTTGATCAGCGTGCATTAAAAATAGGGCTATTTCTCCAACTGAACCCCCTAAAAATGCTCATGATTCTAGAGACATCCCCTAAAACTCTTGGTTTTATGAGTTTACTTTGTGCATACTTGTATGTGTCCCCAACAGACAGTTAGCCCTTTGAGGACAAGGTCCGTCACTTTTGTGAATGCACTCTCACTGCCCAGCAGCGTGTTTGACACATAGTAGGTGCTTGATAATTACAGATCACTAAGTGGCACAGTGGGTCCATCACTGGACTCGAAGCAAGAAAGCCCGAGTTCACCTCTAACCTCTGACATTTATTTGCTCAGCTACAGACCCTGAGCCACTTTCCTCAACTGTAAAACTCTAATAGCCATAACAATAGGGGATAATAATAGCACCTAAAAATAACATTTCCCTTACGTTATACTGCTAGTATAAGCAAAATTATACGTTAAATAACATAAAATAATAATAACAGCCCTCCCAGGATCATTGTGAAAATTCAATGAGGGATTATTTGTAAAGCATTTTTGAAATCTAAAACTACTATTCACAAATTCGAGATGTTATTTTATTATCTTTGTGGTTGCAATTATTGTCATATTACATATATGTAGTTATTTTGTTATATATTTCTCATGTTATAATTTGTTACATATGTTACTTATTGTTATATCTTTCATTACATATAATTATATCAGCTGTTATATAGCGTGTATTCTTATATTATCGTTGCTATTATATTATTGTTGTTACGGAGATCACACATAATTACATTGTTGCTATATCATTCTTGTTGCTCTTGTCACTGTTATATATTGTGCATTAATTATATTATCATGATCAATGTTACATATTCATAGTACCTGTAGAACTTGCTGTTACATGTATTATCATCATTGTTACAATTATATTTTGTAGGATGTGTTTATGTAATCATATTACATATTATTTTTATTATATGCCATACAATTATATTGTCAGTGATATTAGTATGTAATTATTGTCGCTGTTATCGTTGTGCAGTTGATTATAAATATTAATGATGATTTTACAGATTATGGCTGCTGTTATTGTCGTTGCTACCTGAAATTACACCATTGTTGCCGTTACAGCATTACTGTGTGCCCAAAACTCGGGTCCCAGCACTTCGGGCACCTGGCAGCAGAAAGGCATAATTACGGCACTGCTTCCCTGCTGTCAGTCCCTGTGGGGACGATGACCCCAGCGGAGGCTCCGAGGGCAGCCCGGCTCCCTTTCCCCTGCTTGCCAGCCCTTCGGTTCCGGCTTTCACCAAGCCTGTCCCCTTTCCAAAAGCACTGGTCAGTCCTCTCTTGCCTAGCTCCCCCAAAGCTTGGGCAGGGGGAGGGGGAGACTGAGGCAGGGGATGAAGGAGAAAGGCCGCTTTATCTTCAGATCCCACCCGGCCATCCCCTCTGCATCTTCTGTCATTTCCCGGCTGGCCCCCTAGAACAGAGGCAGGTTCTCTCTCCAACTTTAACCTCACCTGCTGTCCAGGTGAGGGAGGAGTCCACCATTCCTCAGACCAGGCCTGTACAGCAGGTGCGGATGGGTGGCTTCCACACAAGCCCTCCACTGCTAAGGGGCCAGGTGAGGTCAGGAGGAAATCTGAGACCTTCTCAAGGGACCTGGAAATGGGGCACAGTGATGGAGAAGTCAGGGACAAGATGGCGCCCCCAAGACCCGCCCCTCACCCCCCATCTCCCTTATTCTAGTCTCTGAGATTACCTGAACTGAACACCAGAAGGTGTGGAGACCACGGGGCCCCTGAAAATGCAGCTGAATAATCTAGACACATCTTAATGCATTTAATTTACAAAACACAAATACACTCCAGGTCAGTGAATCTACTTCCCACCATCTGGAAGACTGGAATTAGGAGAACCCCTGTGAACAAAGTGGTAAAACGTGGCCACGCCCTATAAACTGCCTCCCTGTTCACCTCCACTCTGTGCCTCAGTTTTTCTGCTGTTAAAATGGGGGGAAACACTTGCCACCTTAAGCATCTCCAGTTCTCAAGCATCCCAACAACTGAGCCTAAAAAGTGCTTCCAAGCCAGTGTTGCTGGAACCAACTGTACCAAGTGAGCTGATTATTACACTTTTAGCGGAGCATTTACATCTCAGAAATTGGAAAATGCTAGAAATTAGGATTTAATTTGGGGTTTTGGTGAAATAAACTTTAAAAAGGAAAAGAAGAGGGAGAAGGGAGGGGGAAGGAAGAAGAGGAACAAGAGAGAGGAAGATGGAAGAAGGGAGGAGGAGGGGGGAGGAAGAAAAGGAACAGGGGAGGAGGAAGAAGAGAAGGAAGGATGGAAGAAGGGAGGAGGAGGGGGGAGGAAGAAAAGGAACAGGGGAGGAGAGGAGGAAGGATAGAAAAAGAAGGGGGGAGGAAGAAGAACAGAAGAAAAGGAAGAAAGAAGAAGAAGAACAAGAGAAGGGGAAGAAGGGCAGGCAGACAGCCAGACAGCCGGTGGCCTCACCTCGTACATGATCGTGTTCAGGTTCTGCTGTCCCGAGCTGTGCTTGCTCTTCCCGCTTTCCTTGCGCTGCTCCTTGAGGTCTGTGAGTAGCTGAAACACCTGCATTTGAGGGACAGGAAGGTTTTGAGGAGAAATCTGGGGCTGTGACCCAGCCTTGATCTCCCCTGCCCCACAAGAGGCCTCGGCCCACTGTGTGTGAACCTCTGGGGTCTCTGAAGAGGAAGGTGCCCTGGAGCTGGGGTCAGGGAGCCCGACCTCCAGCCTGGCCTGGGGCACTGACCAGCAGGGAGAGCGTGGACAAGCGCCTCTGTGTCTTCATCTGTCAAAGGACAGGGAGGGAATGCCACTGCCAAAAACACCCCAAATGGAGCCCTGACGCCATGACTGAACCCCCCAAGTCACTGTCAGGATTACTGTTAATCTGTGACTGTTAGCTCTCCATGGGGGCTCCCCTCCCTCCCCAGGTCTGACTGTAAATGGAGAGCTCCATGATAGGGCAGCCCATCCTGGGCCACTCCTCCCTTCAGGCATCCTGGGAAACGTCACCCATAACTCCCCATCTCCCACCCTCCCAGATCCCACCCAAGCTCAGCTCATGCCCGATCTTCCTCTACAAGAAGCCTTTCCTGATTGGAGTCAAAACCCAAAGGACCTGCCACAGCTTAGGAAACCCTAGCAAGCCTATCTGTCTCCTTGAGCCTCAGTTTCCCCATCTGTAAAATGGTCAGCTCTAGACCACACATACTCTCTCTCTCCCCTCTCTCTCTAACTACTTTGGGGGGGGGGCTCATCTCTCTCATGCCCAAGGTGGCCTGGAGGACCCCTGACTTCTAAATCCTCTCATTCCCAACTGCTGTTGCCTGAAGAGAGGAATTGGGCTGAGTGACCTTTAGTCCATCTGAGGTTTAGGATGCAAACCCTCTCCATCCCCTTTTGGGAAACAGGCGCCCCAGGGGCCGGGAAGCCTGTCTGATAATCCAACCCAGGGCCAATTACCTCGTAATTGCTGAGCAGGGCAGCATTGGCATCCTTCCTGCAAAGGAAAAAGAGAAGTAAATACAATTAGAATCCCAGCAAGAAAAATAATGGGCCAAGCTCCCCAGCAGGACAGGCACGGAGCAGGGACAGACTGGGGGGTCAGCAGGGAGGGGAGCAAGAAGAGGGCAGGGTCCGAGCAGGACTCCCAGAGGAGGGCGAGCAAGGCCCAACATGGTCAAAGGAGAGTAAGACCTCTTGTGTGGCTGAAAGTGACCAACCTGATCCCTGAGAGTGAGGGGAGGACCAGGCCAATAGGAGAAGGTGCATCATGGATGGAGAACTAGGAAGAGCCAGCCAGGAGCCCAGCCTCCAGACCAGGAAGAGCCAGCCTGGAGTCCTGTCTCTGGGCCAGGAAGAGCCGTCCAGGAGCCCAGCCTCCAGACAAGAACAAGGACAAGGCCGGCTGGGAGTCTGGGTCAGGAAGAGCCAGTTTGGAGCCCACCCTCTGGACAAGGACAAGGAAAAGGCCGGGAGCACAGCCTCCGGACAAGGACAAGGACAAGGCCTGGAGCCCAGCCTCCGGACATGTCAAGGACAAGGCCTGGAGCACAGCCTCAGGACAAGGACAAGGACAAGGCCTGGAGCCCAGCCTCCGGACAAGGACAAGGACAAGGACAAGGACAAGGCCTGGAGCACAGCCTCCGGACAAGAACAAGGACAAGGCTGGGAGCACAGCCTCCGGACAAGGACAAGGCCAAGGCCAGGAGCACAGCCTCCGGACAAGGACAAGGACAAAGCCGGGAGCACAGCCTCCGGGCCAGGAAGAGCTAGGACCCAATACTCCATCTCTCCAAGCTCTGCACAGAGCTGACACCCCAAGCCTCAGAGAAGACGCCAACCTGCACCGGTGGTGGAAGCTTCTTCCCCTGGAAGGTCTCGAAAACAGTGAAAGCACAAGCGGAGTCTCTGGTCTCTGTCTCCTATGTCTCCTCAGCCACATTCCAACTGAAGGAGCGAGACTGATGGGTGGAAGGACCAAAGAGAGTCAAACTCTCCCTCCTAAACTGAGGCTCACAAGTAAATGCCTCATGGGGAATTCAGTTCCACGCACAGAGTGAAGGAGCCCAAGAGCCTGGCTAATCCAGGCCTTCGTTTTTTAGAGAAAGAAACAGAGTCTACCTAGACTTTTCCAAGGCCTCGCAGGTAGTCGGCTTCAGAACAGTGAGAGAGAAGGGCTGCAGAGAGATAAATCCAGGCTTCACGCCAGGAAAAATGTCCTGACAGGGAGAGCTCACTTAACTACACTGGTCACCTTTTCAGGGTCAGGGCTCACGCTCCCTTTGATAGGCGAAGAGAGCCTGTGGACACTTCTCAGAATTATTTCTAAAGCCTTCGGAATGGAAGGAAATGCTAACTATCCAGGAGAGGTTGGTGAACATAAAAATTTCTTTTTATCCATTCATGGTCATGGTCCCCATTAACGTGCTCCTCAATAATAGCTATTAAAAAGTGATATGATAAGGGAGAGAATTTGAAACCCAAAAAATGTTTTTAAAAAAGGAATACATGTCTGATGGAAGTGGATATCTTCAACATAAAGAATATCCAATTCACTTCCAGCTGATCAATTCTGGACAGAGACAACTACACCCAGAGAAGGAACACTGGGAAGTGAATGTAAATTGTTAGCACTACTGTCTATCTACCCAGGTTACTTTTACCTTCTGAATCCAATACTTAATGTGCAACAAGAAAATTGGATTTACACACATATATTATATCTAGGTTATATTGTAACACATGTAAAATGTATGGGATTGCCTGTCAGCTAGGGGAGGGAGTAGAGGGAGGGAGGGGAAATTTTGGAAAAATGAATACAAGAGATAATGTTATATAAAAATTACTCATCCATATATACTGTCCAAAAAAATTTATAATTATAAAATTTAAAAAAAAAAGGGATACATGTAATGGGGGGAAATAAAATAGCAAATTAAATAAATAAAAAGTGGAATGATTGGCCTTTCCCCTCACTGGAAGCTAGATCTGTTCCAGTCATTACAGAAGAAATTTGTTTTCAGGCATCTATTGGATGAGACAGCTGCTGAACTCCTTTTCAACTCTGAAATGCTGTGAGGTTCTATTCAAGTGTTGGGATTTCCTGAAGTCCCAAGTTGGGATTTCCTGTAATCCAAAATTGGGAAATGTCCAATTCTGTCACACGTCCGGGGGAGCATGTGGAAAACGAGTGAATGGCCTGTCACTATCCCCATCACGTCAAGAGAAAGTATGGAAGGTCCCTGGCACGCTGAGACCCCGAGGCTAGAATATGAGCTCCCTGGGTTAGGGAATGTTCCATTTTGGGTTTTGTGTTCCGAGCCTAACATAACTTCAGGTGCACGGAAGCTGATAAACACTTACATAAATGTGAATTGAATGATTCTAGGATAATGTTTGTTCTGACTAATGAGCAATGAACTGAACCGCACGTGGGTCCAGTCCATGGCCTTGGGATTCATCACAGCTGTAGTATGATCTACCATCTCTATCAGCCCCCACAGGTGCCCCACAGCCTGTGGACCCTAACAGTGGGTGCTGTGGTAATACATCACTGCTTCAGGAAATCAAAAGCAAGACATACAAAGAACTACCTTCCCCCCAAATGACCTCACTTCTGATTCATTCCTTGAAATAGAAAGGTGAATTTCTAAAAAAGCCTTCCCCGAACAAAAAGATCTAATCAGTGTCCAGAATGTACATCCATCACAACCTGAAAACGGCTAACCAGATCCCACGGCTTCTTTTCTCATTAAATAATGTAATTCAATTTCTTGGAAAGGCAGCCAGTGCAATGGACTGAGGACAATCTGTGAGCCCTAAAATACTTCTGAATGACGGCTCTGTTCGAAAATGTGTTTTCCCAGAAGAAAGAAGGTTCCTCCTGCCAGGAGAGCCCCAAAATATGTGTGTGGAGGAACCAAAAAAATACATGTGCATGTGTGTAACCAAATATGTGTGTGTGTGTGTGTATGAGAACCAAAAAAAATGTGTCTGTATATGTGTGGAACCAAAAAATTATATGTGTATGTGAACCAAAAAAAAAAAAAAAATACATGTGTGTGTGTGTGTGTGTACACACACACACACACACACACACACACACAGAATTAATCAATTGCCATCCTTTATTTTCAAGGAGGACCAAAATGCCATCGCTTTGTTAATAGAGTTACATTATGTCCGAGTGGGGCTGATCGGACCAATACAAGCTCGGAGCGCTCCACCACAGGTCAGGCACAAGTAGTCCCTGTGAACATCTGGGGGCTTCTCTAATTGAGCACATCTTGCATTTCCTTTGGGCTAATTCCATTCGGCTTTGCTCACAGAGCCCAGCACCTTCTCTGAGGAGGGCGTGCCACACTGGGCAGTTCTGGGCCAGTGTCTCCGTGTCACACAATCGATCTGCATGTGGATATGTACAGATATGTATGTATATCCACATGTACACACACACACACATCTACACACACATATGAAAGAAGCAACGCTCCAACTTGGTGCAGTAAATGAGCACAATTTTTGGTCCTGGGGGAACTAGGTTGGAATCCAAGCTCAGACACTTACACTTAATTGCCATTTCCCTCAGTTTCTTCCTGTGTAAAGTGAGAGTACTAGAACAGGTCTTCCCAGCTCTAAATCTCTAATTAAATAGTATTCATCTGGTTCTTTGATGTTTGAAAGCACTTTTCAAGTTATCTCATTGACCCTTACTACAATCCTAGGTGGGAGATATTATTAATATCCATCCCCTTTTACTGATGAGACAGACAGAAGTTCAATGACTTTCCTACTCCAACACTACCCACTGCACTGCCCAAATCTATGATCTCAAGAAGACTTTTTCCCATTTCCCCTCTGACAATGTGTGGCTCACAGAACACTCTGGGAAAACATGAACTTCATGTACATCATGTCATATGTTTCTTGATGTTACAGTTAACCTATTTTATAGGTAAATAAACTGAGTCTTAAAAAGGATAAATGGTTTGCCTACAGCCACAGAGGGTCTGAGGATGGATTTGAACCCCAGATTATAAATCCAGCACTTCTACGACAAACCATCGATGTTCTTTCGGGCCACATCCCCTGCTGGGCTCAAAAGGATTGATATCTTTACTGGATCTAATTAACCAGAAGCTGAAATTATGTTTTCATCCTCATTTCCCCAGTGTGGGGCAAAGAAAGAGAAGCACTAGGGGCAGCTAGGGGGCGCAGTGGATAGAGCACCAGCCCTGAAATCAGGAGGACCCGAGTTCAAATCTAGCCTCAGACACTTAATACTTCCTGGCTGTGTAACCCTGGGCACTTAACCCCAATTGCCTCAGGGGGAAAAAAAAGAGAAGAAAAAAAAAAGAAGATGATGAGGTGGGCTCTGGGTGTTTCGGGTGATGAAGGATAGATGGTTTGGTCCATATATGTCAGTGCCAGTCCATAAATAAATGAGGTATTTATTACACTCATATAAAGTTCTACAAACAGAGTGGATTACCTTGGAGAGGAAGAGATTTATAACTGGACATAAAAGAGGAGGGAGAATAGAGACCAAGAGACCAGGGTCGGAAAAAATCTAAGCTGAGGGAGGATACAGAGAGAGGATGGTCAACGGAACCAAATGAGGAAAAGGGACCACGAAAGGCTCCTCCATCACTCACTGAACAAGTATTTATCAGAAAGTGCCTGTGCCCCAGAAGACAGCCAGGTGGCGCCATGACGCACAGAGCATCTGCTCTGGAGCCAGACTGCTCCTCCTGAGTGCAAAGCCTCAGTTACAGCCCACCTCAGTTTCCCCATCTGTCAAATGAGCGGGAGAAAGACATGGCTAGCTATTCAAGTATCCCTGCCTGGAAAACCCCAGATGGGGTGACTAGGAATCAGATATGACTGAAAGGACCGAACCGACAGACTGTGAACCACTGGCCGGATCCCAGGCTTCTGTCTGTGGAGCTCTGACACACTTATCAGTGCTCACACTAAGACCCTAGACCCAGAGCTGGAAGAGACCTCGCCGATGACTCACATTCAGTCCAACTTCACCCCTCAACCCACAAAAGCACGTTACAGAAAGGGAAACTGAGGCCGGCCCAATTTAAGCGATTTGTTTCATCAATTAAGAAGCATATATTGAGCACTTGTGTTCCTGGGATACAGAAACAGTGTCTGTTCTCAAGGAATCTACAAAGTATCAAAATATACAAAGTATACAGACTTATATCTTCCGCACACACACAGGATACATATAAAATAAAAACATGGTTAGGAGGGTGGACACCAGCATGAGGGGATCAGGAAAGAAAACAGATAGAAAGAAGTATTTGAGAGGTTACCTTGAAAGAGTAGAAATCTCAGGGGGGAGGAGAGAAAGGTATTCTAACCCCATGGGATGACCAGTTCAGAGACGCCGAGGAGTGGAGAGAAGCCGCTCTGGCTGGACCAACATGCGCAAAGAGAGATGACTTATAATGAGGTTGGGGAAAACAGGAAGGTCAAAGGTTTGACTTTAAAAGTCAAAGATAGGAGTTTTGCTTTGATCCTTGAGGCAAAAGGGAACCTTGGGGGGTTACAGAGTAAGAGAGAAACGAAAACCACAGGCTGCGGTGTGGAGTTGCGGGTGAGAAATGAGGAAGGTCTGAACCTCCTGGCAAGGAGGAGGCAAGAGATGCTGTGGAAGTGGGAAGCCTAGATGGGAGGACTGATTGGACAGATGGCCACCCAGGAGAACTCTGAGGTGATGGCCCGAGGATGCCAGAAGGACAGCGGTACCTTCCACAGAAATGGGGAAACGGAGGAGAGAATGAGGTTGGTGGGGAATGATAAAGACAAAGACTTGGGTTTTAGACAGCTGGGTGATGGGGCAAGGACATCCAGTTTGAAATGTCTAGGAGTGGAGCTTAGAGAGAGAGTTCTTAGGAGGTAAGGAGAGAGAGACAGAGAGACGAATTGGATGGACAGATGGAAAGATAGATAGATGGAGAGATAAAAAGTAGATGAATGAATAGAAATAGATGGATGAAAAGACAGATAAATAGATGGATGGATGGATGGATGGATCGATAAATAGATAGATGAATGAAAATATAGAGAAATGGATGGATGGATAAATAGATAGAAAAATTGATGAAAAGAAAGACAGAAAGGCAGAAAGGTAGATTGATTGATTGATCTGAGAATCATTGCCATGATTATTAAACCCATGAAATTAAACCCAGGTCACCAAGCAAGAAAATATAGAAAAAGAGAAGGAAAGCCAGGAAAGGGCCTTGGTTGACACTAATCATTGTGGGCCAGGATGAACTTGCAAAGGGGGTTGAATAAGATTGAACAGAAGGAAAAGAACCAAGGGACTTGAGTCAGAAAAAAATCTAGAGTAGAAGGAGAATCTAGGTTGAGGGGGTCCTCAGATGCTGGTAAGATCGAAGGTTACACTGGTCTCCATAACAGAGGTGAGATGTGTAACCAGGTCCTCAGATTCCAGCCAGGCAGTAGTGCAGTGGATAGAACATCCTGCTTGGAGTCAGGAAAGCCTGAGTTCCAATCCAGCCTCAGACACTAGCTGTGTGACTCTGAACAAGTCACTTCACAGTCTGCTTCAGTTTCTTCATCTGTAAAATTAGTAGGAGAAGGAAATGCCCAACCACTCCAGTATCTTTGCCAAGAAAACACCAAATGGGGTCTGAAAACTACCAAAAAAAAAAAAAAAAAAAAAAAAAAAAAACCACTAGAATTCAGGAAGTGTAAAGTATTTCCTCTTGAATTACTGTTCCCCATAGTATCAAGAAACAGTAACAAAATATCTAGTGGCTAAGTGGGCATCAAATCAACAAGGAAATGATTGAACACACTCTGAGATACAGGTATAATGGAATATTATTGCAGCAAAAGAAACATTGGGAAATTCAAAGCATGGGAAGATGGGCATGAATGGATCCAAAGGGAAACTGAAACACTGTATCCTGATGGCTGAGTAACCAATAAGTTGAAACTTGGAGAGGGGAAGAGCCCAAGCACCTGCTTTCTTAGGCTCGAGAGGTGGGGGTAACAGGTACAGAATATGGCATACACTGTCAGATAGTCACTGTGCTGGTCGGTCTTTACTTGGTCTTTTTTTTCCCCTTGTTTCAAAGGAGAACTAAATGATGGGAGTTGGGGAGACATTTGAAAAAGAAGACACACAAACAGATGCTCTAGGCTTAAGTGACTGTTCCAAATGGTGACACACCATGGGCATGAATAAAACAGAGTCCATCTGGGAAGACTTCCTGAAAGAGGTGACTCTTCAACTCTGAAGCACATCACAAATTTGCATCCTCTTCTTCCTCCCTATGTGTTGACTCATCAGACCTTCCTGGAGATAGTTCAGGGGAAAGGCACAACCAACAGTATCAGTGAGTCTTTTCTGAGCCTCAGTTTCTCCTCCTGTAAAGCAGGGAGAAGCTTGACCCACAGCTACCTCAAAAGAGTGCTGCCTACTACAAGATTATAGAGTTAATTCAATTTTAAAGGCACTTTACACCTATCTGTTCAGATGCCCCCATACAAACTCTGTTAGGGTAGATAAATTATTCTCATTTTACAGATAAGTAAACTAAGAAACCAAATAGCTTGCCTATGGCCACAAAAGTGATGGGGGAACACTCATCTAACAACAAAATATACAGTCAAACTGGACTCAAGGCCTGAGTTCAAATTCCAACTCAACGTTTACTATGTGACCCCCTCAGCGATCATTAAACAAACTCTTTAGGGCTCACCTTCTGCTGACATAGAATGAGAGGAGTGGGCCATGCTCCAACTAGCCTAATCCATGGTCATGTGACATCCCTGACTGGAGGAGGTCCAGCCACCCCTGTTCTAAAGCCCCAAAGTGAGAACCCCTAAGAGGGAAGAACTCCTCCTTCTCCCACCCACTTTGGACTCAACCCCTAGGAAGCAAGAGTCCCTGCTCACTTCGCTAATTTCACAATCAGTCCACAATCATCTCACAAAGTTGTGAAATAAGTCAGAACAAGAATATTTTTACTCACATGGAAAAATAAACCCCCGACCGTGGCCCTGAAATCTGACGGCCACCTGGTACCAATGCCAAGGACTAATGATGGTAACCAGGGAGGGTCCAACCTCATGGGTGAGTCAAAGACAGGGAAAGATCTGCTTTTGTAAGGAGATTTGGTCATCATCCCAGAAATGGGAGAAGGGAAAGCCAAACCCCAGCTCGCCTAGCCCAGCCCGGGATTCCTTCCCAGAGCTGCATTCCCAGTACTGAGTGACCACCTGGGCACCTCCTTAGGAAACCCACCACGCAAGGCTTCAGTCTCCCTGGTACTGGACAAGGGTGTTGAGAAAATGCCGAAACTGAGTGAAAACGGAAACAAAAATCCCCTACTTTCCCCAGACATATCACTTCATTCATTTTCTAACTGGGCAGGGCTCTGGGTTTTTCCGGAGCTGCCTGTAGGGCCAGATTTCCAAAAAGCCACTGGCAGGGCAGGGAGGAGACACCAGCATCAAAGATTCAAAGCTGGAAGAGGCTTTATAGGATATCGAATCTGTCTCATATCAGAGGGGGAAACCGAGGCCCAGGGAAGTTAGCTGATTTGAGCCACCCAACTGGTAAGCATTTGAGGCAAATGAACCAAAACTCAATACACTCTACTCAAGAAGTCCTTTCTCCTAGAGACCATGGCAAGCTAGAAAGACTTGGACATCCCTTTCTCTTTCTTACAAAATGAGGTAAGAATCCATCTACTTAAGGAGCTTATTTACCAATATGCCACAAAACCCTGGGGAAAAAAGGGTTAAATAAAACTCATTGAGATCAAGGGCTGTTTTCATATGGGTTGGATCTCTGGTTTCACTGAAGGGGGCACTCGATCCCAAAGGTGCCCAAGCCTTGTCGCCCCATGCATCTCCTGTAAATGAAGCCCAGCACAGCCTGGGGCCTTCTTGCCTCGCATGGACATCCAGTTTGCACCATGGGCTAGGGGCTGCCTAGGAGATGTCCTGCAGGCACCTCAAACTCAATATCACAAAACTGAACTCACCTCCCAAAAATCCTCCCTCCCCTCTCCAAATTCTCCTTTCCTGCCCCTCCATCTTTCTAGTCACTTTGATATCCAAATAGAATTCCCCTTTCCCCTAAACCCTCATATGAAATCAGTTGCCAAATAACACTGAAAGTAAGAATTTTGATCAAAGCAATGATCACCCATGATACCAGATATTGAAACATACAACCAACTTCCTGACGGAGGTGACGGACACAGACCGCAGACTGAGATACACATTTTTGGGACAGAATCAATATGGGGAATTTGTTTTGCATGACTTTACCTATTTATTGCATGGTTTTTTAAATTGTTATTTTTTTCCAATGAAAGGGAAAAATACATTCCTGCCATTTTAATATTAAATTTTAAAATATACATTCTACATCATACACAGTAACAGCAATAGTGTACGATGATCAACTGTGAATAACTTAGCTCTTCTCAGCAATACAATGATCTAAGACAACTGCAAAGGACTCATGGTGAAAAATGCTGTCTACCTCGAGAGAGAACTGATGGAGTCCAAATGCAGATTGGAGCATACTTTTCCACAACATGGTGAATATGGAAATGCTTTGCATGACTACCCAAGTCTATACCAAACTCCTTGCCTATTCTGTAAGGATGAATGTTGAAAATGATCCATGTATATATTTTAAATATAAAAAGCTTTAATTACTCCTTTTTTGCTGAGATAATTGGGGTTAAGTGACTTGCCCAGGGTCATACAGGTAGGAAATGTTAAGTGTCTGGGATCACATTTGAACTCAGGTCCTCCTGAATTCAGGGCTGGTGCTCTATCCATTGCACCACCTAGCAGCCCCCTAAAAAGTTTTAATTAGAAAAAAAAGAGAAAGATTTATTTAAAAAAAGAAAGAAAGAAAGAAAGAAAGAAAGGAAGGAAGGAAGGAAGGAAGGAAGGAAGGAAGGAAGGAAGGAAGGAAGGAAGGAAGGAAGGAAGGAAGGAAGGAAGGAAGGAAGGAAGGAAGGAAGGAAGGAAGGAAGGAAGGAAGGAAGGAAGGAAAAAAGGAAGGAAGGAAGGAAGGAAGGAAGGAAGGAAGGAAGGAAGGAAAGAAAGAAAGAAAGAAAGAAAGAAAGAAAGAAAGAAAGAAAGAAAGAAAGAAAGAAAGAAAGAAAGAAAGAAAGAAAGAAAGAAAGAAAGAAAGAAAGAAAAAGAACTATTGTCCTGCATTCATGGGCTTGTCAGAGGAAACATCTAAAGCCCTGAAAATGATTATACTGTAATCCACCTTCCTGGTTTGCAAATTGTATTTCATTGAACCTCTACTGGATTTCTAAAACTTGCCCCTAGACCCTGCTTTGTTCAACTCCAGCAATTCATAATTTAGAGACCAAGACAGAAAAATTCTGTTAAAACAATTTTAAAGTCTTTGTACAAACAAAACCAAAGTAGGTAAAATTAGAAGAGAAGCAAGTAAATGGGAGGGAGGGAGGAACCTTTGCAGTATGTTTCTCTGAAAAAAAGTCTCATTTCTAAGGTATAAAGAGAACTCAATCTCAAAGTTCCAAGAACAGAAGCCATGCCTAAATTGATAAAGAGAAATAAAAGGAAATTGACTGAATATTTTCAGAGGAAGAAATCCAATATATATGGAGAGGAAAAAAAAGCTCTAAATCACCAATCATTACAGAAATCAAATTAAAACAATTTCTGTTGGCCTTAATCCACTGGAGATGGAAATGGCAAACCATTCCAGTATTAATATGGACAATATGGTTCATACAACAACAAATGGACAATACTCATCCAATGGACAAAGGATGGGGAAGAAGTAAAAGAAGAAGAGAAGGAGGAGGAGGAGGAGGAGGAGGAGGAGGAGGAGGAGGAGGAGGAGGAGGAGGAGGAGGAGGAGGAGGAGGAGGAGGAGGAGGAGGAGGAGGAGGAGGAGGAGAAAATGAGAAATGCAGAAGGGGCTGAGAAAGAACAGGTACATTAATACATTATCAATACCACAGTGAATTATTCAGCCTTTCTGGAAAGCAGTTTGGAGTGATGCCCAAAAAGTTGTTAAATTGTCCATACCCTTTAACCCAAAGAAACTATTACTAGCTCTAGTCAAAGAAATCAAAGACATCGGATTTTTCTTGTGCAGCATGATAAATATGGAAATATGTATAGAATTGCACATGTTTAGTATATATTGTCAAAGGATATGAACAGACAATTTTCAGATGATGAAATTAAAACTATTTCCACTCATATGAAAGAGTGTTCCAAATCACTATTGATCAGAGAAATGCAAATTAAGACAACTCTGAGGTATCATTACACACCTGTCAGATTGGCTAAGATGACAGGAACAAATAACGATGAATGTTGGAGGGGCTGTGGGAAAACTGGGACACTGATGCATTGTTGGTGGAGTTGTGAAAGAATCCAACCATTCTGGAGAGCAATCTGGAATTATGCCCAAAAGGTTATCAAAATGTGCATACCCTTTGACCCAGCCATACTACTACTGGGCTTATACCCCAAGGAACTACTAGAGAAGGGAAAGGGTCCTGTATGTGCCAAAATGTTTGTGGCAGCCCTTTTCATAGTGGCTAGAAGCTGGAAGATGAATGGATGTCCATCAACTGGAGAATGGTTGGGTAAATTATGGTATATGAATGTTATGGAATATTATTGTTCTATAAGAAATGACCAACAGGAGAAATACAGAGAGGCTTGGAGAGACTTACATCAACTGATGCTGAGTGAAACGAGCAGAACCAGAAGATCATTATACACTTCAACAATGATACTGTACGAGGATGTATTCTGATGGAAGTGGATTTCTTCAACATAGAGAAGAACTAATCCAATTCCAATTGATTAATGATGGACAGAACCAGCTACATCCAGAAAAGGAACACTGGGAAATGAATGTAAACTGTTATTTTTACCTTCTGAATCCAATTCTTCCTGTGCAACAAAAAATTCGGTTCTACACACATATATTGTATCTAAATTATACTGTAATATATTTAACATATATAAGACTGCTTGCCATCTGGGGGAGGGGGTTGGGGGAGGAAGGGAAAAAATCTGAATAGAAGTAAGTGCAAGGGATAATGTTGTAAAAAATTACCCATGCATAGTATATATTGGATTATATGTTGTCTAGGGGAAAGGATGAAGAGAAGGGAGAAAAATATGGAACACAAAGTTTTGCAAAGGGTGAATGTTGAAAACTATTTTTGCATGTATTTTGTAAATAAAAAGCTTTTATAATAAAGAAAGAAAGAAAGAAAGAAAGAAAGAAAGAAAGAAAGAAAGAAAGAAAGAAAGAAAGAAAGAAAGAAAGAAAGAAAGAAAGAAAGAAAGAAAGAAAGAAAGAAAGAAAGAAAGAAAGAAAGAGGAAAGGAAAGAGATCAAAGAAAGAGGAAGAAGGCCCATGTGTACAAAACGATTTATAGCAGCTAATTTTGTGGTGGCAAGAGCTGGAACCTGAAACGATGGGTGGTTGAACGAGTATATATGAAGGTGATGAACTAAATGAAGCAGGGCGTGGTTCCAAAAAGGAGCAGTAATTAACACAGTGAAATTAACTGAATCATTTCATGGCAATATCGGCCAGTTCTAAAGGTTCAGCAGCTCTCGGCACACACTGAGCACAGACGGAAATCAATTCCCTGAAATTCAGGGGAGTCTCCGGGGGACGTGCTCCCCACTTCCTAAACTCCAGAGGCAGGCTGAGCCGGACATATTTAATACACGTTCCCAGCATGAGAAAGTTTGGTATAAAGGCTTTGTTTTGTTCTTTTCTCCACCAGAGCAGAGGAAAGAAGGCAGATTTTGCCCAATTAAAAAATTTATTTAAAAATATCATCCCTCCACGAGGAAGTTTGGGTCTTCATCCGCCCTCTGACGCTGGGTCCATTAACTAGTGCTAGCTGATTGATGGATTTTAGGATGAGGAAACTGAAAATCAACAGGGGAGTGTCAGGTCAAGGTCAGAGGCCACAGGGAGCCCGAGTCCTCGTGCAGGAGACAAAGTCAGCAAAACCCGAAGGCATGACGCCGGGCAGGTCAACAGCCATTCCGGGGCCCCACCCCCACCTCTGAGGATTATATAAAAATGCTGATAAAAGGGCCAGTGGCCATTGTCTGGAGTCCAATGTCCGAGGTGAGGGGGGTCGGGGCGCGAAGGTGGGCCGGGGGCCCGGGGAGAGAGGAAGCAGAATCGCTAACACGCATGGCCTTTCCCAGATGGTCACGCGCCCTACTCCCACCCTCACCACCGCGGCCCACGCGGGAACGAAAACACGGACGCACCCCGCCCCAGGGCCAATCTTTGGCCTTACTCGGTCTCCCAAGCACTTAGTGCGGGGCACATAGTAGGAGCTTAAACTCCTACAAACGCACGCGCCTGCAAGTCCAGAAATGCACGCGCACGCACGCACAAAGCACGTGTGCACCTACGCGCACGCACAGACATACACACGGACACACGCCAGCCAGGGCCTTCCCTTCTCATCCCCCGCGCGCGGGCTGCCCACTCACACTTCCATCGCGGATCCTCCTCCTCCTCCTCCTCGCTCCCCCACGGCTCCGGAATCCGGGTTCTACACCGAGCCGTAGGCCGCGGGGCCGGCCGGGGGGAGGGGGCAGGGCTTCGGCTTTACGTCACGGAGCAGCCCAGCCTCCGACGCGCGCGCGCACGCCGGGGCCGCCTCCGGATGCCGGCCGTGCGCTCGCTTAGCTCTGATCCCCGAGCTGCGGTGGCCTGCTCCTGTGGCTGGGGGTCCGGGAGGGAGCCCCGCACCCGCGCACGCGCTGGGCCTTCGCCTTTGCCGAGGGTCTGCAGACTTGGCTCCCCGCGGGCAGACACAGCCTCGCTTTGACGTGCCCCTCCCCCCATGGTCATGGATCGTTTTTGCCCTCTTAGGCATCACCGCCAGCCCTAGATGCCCCGTAGAGCTTGCCACACGGTGTCAATCAATAAAGCTTCCGCCCTGCCAGGCTCCGTGCTAAAGTGCGGCAGATTGTTGTTGTTTACCCCCCTTCAAAGGACCCTGTGACGTCCGGGGGCGATGCCTTCCCACGCAAACTGGAGGCAGGGAGGGAGGGCCGGGCAGTCCCCGGCCTGCTCCGGGCCCAGCGGCGATCCCCCGACGTAAACGTCGTGCTTACCGAGTGCTGAGCGCTGTGTAGCCCCAGTCACCCCCGCGGGACGGGGGAAAGCTGCAAATAAAGGGACCGAGCCTCGATTCCTACGCGGCCTTGACCCCTGAAAGATGTCGCCTCAGTTTAGGCTGAGTGAGAAACTGAGGCAGAGAATAGCCTCTTTTTACCTCGTCAAAAAACAAAAACGCCACTTGAGAGGGGCCAAAACAATTACTCACCTCAGGACCTCAACAATGACCAAGTAAGGTTTGGGACAAAGAAAAGGCAAAACTTACTAAGTGCTTGTTGGTGGGCTGAGCTTCCCATTCCAGTACTTTGCACCAGTGCGGGTGGGGGTGGGGATAGCAGGTCCTTAATTACAGTTTTTCAATCAATCCAATTATTAAGCACCTAGTTTCCTCCAGGTAGTAGGTACCAAGACAAAGAAGGAAAGCATCCCTACTCTTAATGATTTAATTGATTAAACAATTAATGCTAAGCAGGTAGCAGTTAATTTCATTAGAAAGATATTGACTCGGATGGGCTGAGATAGGTGGTAGACTGGGATTTTAAACTCAGTCCTCCCCTATTTTGGGTCAGAAAGGCATCCTACTGAAGGACCAAGCAAATGAATATGCCCCGTGTCTGCCTGGGTTGTCTCACCCTTTATTGGTTTTCTCCGTATAAAACTCTTGGAATTTTATATCGACTTATAGAAGTCGATATATGTCTCTTTCTCATTCTTTATGACCATGTGGCCAACCATGGGGTAGCTTCTATATTACTAAGTGTTTGATGAATGAATGGAAGACCTTATTTAGTTTATCGCCACCTTTTGAGGATGTCTTGATTTACTGGGATAAGCACAAAAGTTGTTCCAGAACAGTTTCCTGCACATTTGCTTTCTTAGATGAAGAATCTGTGATTTAATCAGTGGAGGAATCAACACAGAAGTGATTGAAAAATCATTTTGGAGAGTATTTGGAACTATACCCAAAGAGCTCTACCACAGTGCATACCCTTTGAACCAGCCGTGTCACTCTTGGGTCTGTATCCCAAAAGATCATCAAAAAGAGAAAAAAAAAAAAGGGCTCACGTGTGCAAAAATGTTTGTGGCCGCCCTTTTTGTAGTGGTAAGGAACTGGAAACTGAGTGGATGCCCATCAGGTGGAGAATGGCTGAACAAGTTAAGATATATTGAAAAATCATTTTGGAGAGTATTTGGAACTATACCCAAAGAGCTCTACCACAGTGCATACCCTTTGAACCAGCCGTGTCACTCTTGGGTCTGTATCCCAAAAGATCATCAAAAAGAGAAAAAAAAAAAAAGGGCTCACGTGTGCAAAAATGTTTGTGGCCGCCCTTTTTGTAGTGGTAAGGAACTGGAAACTGAGTGGATGCCCATCAGGTGGAGAATGGCTGAACAAGTTAAGATATATGAATGCAATGGAATATTATTGTTCTGTAAGAAACAAATGAGCCTGATTTCAGAAAAACTTGGAAAGACTTATGACAGAGGTGTGAAATTGTGTTCCCTTTAATCTGTAAAGAAGGGAGATTCCAGTCTCAGGCCCTCCTGGGAAGCATATCTCCTCAGACTCAAGAAAGTCTATGAGAGCATATCCTCCTGGCTGAGCCATTTCTAAGGCAAATCACCCCCATTGATAGCCTGATTTCCATTCAAATTCAGGCTGAAAAAGCCTTCAAAGCAATTTCATTTGGGAGATCCTGGTCTGATCAGTTCAAACTGCCACTACCCCACTCCACCCCCACTAGCCAAGATCTGCTCATATAAGAGGTTTCTGTTTACTCATTTCTTTGCACAATCTCCAAACCAGGACTATGCCTCGACCCTTGGTGCCGCTGCTAGGGCTCTGCCTGTTGAGAAAACTTTCTCTTCTCAGTGCCAGCCTTCATTTCCCTAATAGGACTTTGCCACTATGAAATCAGTCTCTTCTCATCAACAATAAACTTACATTTTTGCCACCTAAAATTCTTCTTTCACGTGAATTCTTTTATAAAGAACCTGCGCCTCCAATCAAAAGGGGATTTTCTCAACTCTCTGACTGCCACTAGAACCCCATCACTTACTTACATGACTTGATGCTGAGTGAAATGAGCAGAATAGGGAGAATGTTCCATTTAATAAGAGCAAGATTATGTGATGATCAACTGTGATGAACTTAACTCTTCTTAACAATGCAGTGATTCAAGGCAGTTTCAATAATTTGGGATGGAAAATGCCATCTACATCCAGAAAGAGAGCTCTGGAGATGAAATGTGGATCGAAGCATAGAATTTTCACCTTTTTTGTTTGCTTGTTTTTTTTTTTCTTCCCCCCCCCCTTTTGGTCTAATTTTTCTTGCACAACATGACAAATATGGAAATATATTTTAACAGATTGCACATATTTAACCTATGTCATATTGCTTGCTGACTTGGGGAGGAGAAAGGAAAGGAAGGAGGGAGAAAAATTTGGAACACAAAATCTTATATAAATGAATGTTGATAATTATCTTTAACATGTACTTGGAAAAATAAAATACAATTGAAAAAAAAGAAAAATGATTGAATCCTAGGGAGCTGATTGAAGCAATGGGAAATGAGATGGAAATTTACCTTCTATTGGAGTTAAAGCTGCACAAATGAGTTTTGTGTGTGTGGTTTTTTTTGTTGTTTTTTTTTTTGTTTGTTTGTTTTTGTTTTTGTTTTTAATGGTGGGAAAAGGAATGAAGAAAAGCTTCCCCCCCCCAGGAAATTGGGGTCAAGTGACTTGGCCAGGGTCACCCAGCTAAGAAGTATTAAGTGTCTGAGGTCAGATTTGAGGGCTAGTGGGCTATCCTAGCTGCTTCAAGAAAAGCTTTTTTTCAGGTGGGCTCAGGCTTGAAAGTAGCTTGAGATTCCCAGAGGTGAGAAGAAAGGAGAATTTTCCCGATTAAGGATAACCTATATCTAAAGATGTGATAGAAAGTCAACTACAGGAGGAAGCAGTAGAGTCTGGCTGCAAGTTAGACTGTATGGTGGACAGTAAAGTGAAGTCAGTCTAGAACATCCATTGGGAGCAAATTTGGGTCTTTGGCATAGGACTAAAAAGGGCCTCGAACGCTAAATTGTGAAGTTTGGCTTTTTTCCTGGAAACCAGAGGGAGGCCCTGGGACTTCTTGAACATCACGGTGGTATCAAGGCCGTCCATTTGGCATCCATGCAAAGAACAAACTGGACAGAGGAGGCAGACCCATCAGGAGGCTTGTTGTAACATTAAATCCGGCTGAGTCAGGTCCGTGACGATCAGAAAACAAGTCCCCGGCAAGGACAAGCTGGAACTGACCAAGTGCCCTCGGTGACATTTTGCAGATGGCGCAATAATCGAAGGGCATTTTCACTGCACCCAGAACCGCAGTGTATGCACAAGGGGTTCAAAGACACGACCCCTGCCCTGGTGCTTAGGGCCTAAGTGTTCCACGCTAGCTCTGAGGTCAATGCTCCGACGAGGAGGGGGACGACCCAAAGCCGGGCCGGCAGACGTGGACCCGGCGTCCCCAGCGGGCCATCCCTGTAGGGGGTTTGCAGGAGACTTGGCCATGGCAACTTTCACAAGTTTTACCAAAAGCAGCGCGGAGTGAGCGCAGAACCTCAGCCCGTGTCCCACGTAAAGAAGCCCAAGCTGGTGCTGGGCATAGAGACTAGGGCATGGAACTGGCACGAGGGCAACATGGGGTGGGGGAAGGGACTCTGGACTTTGAGTCACACGAGCTGGTTCAAATCCCTGCTCTTCTTCTTGTAGTAATATCTGCATAATCCACGCAGAGCTGCGTGCCTCAGTTTCCCCATCTGGGAAATGAGAGGGTAGCCCTCGAGCTCCCTTGCAGCTCTGGCTCTGGGCTCTGAGGAGGAGGCGGGTCCAGCTCCATCCAGTTGGGGAGGGTGGGAGGGGGCGTACAGCAAGGAGGAGCCGGTGGGGGGCGGGGATGTCACGAACCCGGGGACGTTTTCCATCCGGCCCGAATTCGCTCTCCCGAGCGGCCAGTCAGATTTCATCACAGCCCAGGCTCCACAGTTGGCGAGGCGCCGGTGACGCTTGGGGACAGGAGGCGACCCACTGGAAGAGCAGGTAAAGCCGCTCGCCCCACCTCCGCGCAGTGAAGACCCTGATTGGTGTAGCGCCGGGGGAGGCGGGGCCGGGGCGGGGATATGGTGGCGTCATCCTCCCGGGGAAGGAAAAGCCTCGGCGGAGGGACAGGGGTCTGAGCAGAAGCTGTCGCGTCAGGTGAGTCCGGTTCTGGCCGCCGCCTCCGGGAGGGGGGTGTGGCGCGGGGGCAGCGGCGTGCTGCCCTGCCCTGCCTGGCACGCCTGGCCGGAGCTCGGGGCAAGAGCCCGGAGGGCAGCCACGTCCCTGCCTGGGCACGGGGTGGGCGGGGGCCGGCAGGGGACCGGGGACCGGCCCTCGCTCACGTCCCTGTCTGGGCACGGGGTGGACGGGGGCCGGCAGGGGACCGGCCCGCGGTGTCCGGGGTGGGGCTCGGAGGTTCCATCGCTCAGGGGGTGGCGGGGACCCCGCCTCGGGCACGGACGGAGGGCTGTCTGCCAGGGGTCATCGACCCACCATCCTTGTCTCACTTTGCAGATCATCCGGGGTCCGAGATCGGCACTGGGGACAAGCCTTGTCCAAAATGGCATCGGAGGTGAGCCCCTCTCTGCTTCATCTGAGACTAGGCTGCTTAAACTTTTCCCACGCGACGCCCCTTTTTCCGCGATATTTTAGGGGACCCCCGTATACAGACATATACGGTAGGTATACAAAAGCCAACACTTGCTGGCAGCGAATCATAACCTCCCCGCGGCCACATTCACTTATACGAACAGGTCACCAGGACCCAGGTTCAGAAGTTCCGCTCTGAGACCCCTCCCGCCCCACCTGCCCTCCGAGCCTCCATTCCCTCCGCTCCGGAAGAGGTTGGACAAGGGGTCCCCTTGTCCCCCGACTTCTCCCCTGGGGAAATGCCCAAGAAAAGTCCGTTGGGAGGAGGGGCAAATGGGAGGGAGGACCGCTGACCCCTGGAGAGCTGAGGAGAGAGAGATGCCCTTCCTTTTTTCTGGCTGAGGTAATTGGAGTTGTTTCTTGCCCAGAGTCACACAGCCAGGAAGGGTTAAGTGTCTGAAGCCAAATTTGAACTCAGGTCCTCCTGACCTCAGGGCTGGTGCGGTCACCGCCCAGCTGCCCTTTTCTTTTGCCTCCTGGCCCCAGCTCCATCCCGACTCATTTTCCCTCCCTTCCCAGATCACACCCAGATGCCTTTATTCCTGAGATGTGCCAGCCACCTTACTCTTCCCCCCTTCCTTCTCTCCTATTGATTCTCACTTGCTAAAATCAGGCGCCAGTTATGTGAAAACTCCCAGGATCCACCTGTGGAACGGCACTCAGGCATTGCCAGCTCTGTCCTTCCTTGCTTCATGCTTTGCTTTTACCCTATTTCCCAAATCTTGTGGCCCTGATCCCCAATGGAGTCTGGGGAGCCCACAGTTCAAAAATTGCTGGGGAGTGGCTCTCTAGGGGAAGGGAAGGGGAAAAGAATGGGAGGAAATAGCACTTTTTAAAAACCAATCATCCCTGCTCTCCACCTTCTCCCATAGTAGCAGAAAAAAAGCCTAGTCCCATCTCCCATGCTTACTATCTGTGGGACCTTAGACACTTTTCCCCTAAGCCCTCTGTAAAATGAGGGGGTGGTCTTTGCGGTCACCCGTAGGTTTAAATCTTATCATTCAATCTCCTAAGTTCAAACCTTGGCTCAGCCAGTCACATTGGACAATACTTGTCCTGCCCCAGCTCCGGTCAAATGAGGGGTTCTATCTGCACAATTCTCAATCCCATGATGCTTTTTATGCCTCCTTTTTTAACCCCCATCTTTCTTTGATAACCCCCACCCCCCAGCGTTCCTTATTCAAGTTCTTAGATTTCCTTTGGCGAGTTTTTTTATTTTTTTATTTTCTAAGTTGTTAATTTTTAGGGAAATCCAATGAGGAGGGAGGATGGGGAGAGGCTTGTTCCAAAGAATCCAAGAGGGGCAAAGTGCACAGGAGAGGAGAAAAGAGGGGGAGGGGAAGTCAGCAAATGAGGCAGAAACAATCCGGAGTCTTAACTAGTATTTCATGGAAGCTTGTCCCTGGCCACTCAGGGGCAATGAGTCCAAGGCAAATGACCTTGATTTATCTGTCAAGGGGACATGATAATAGCTGGCTGCTTCTAGGGGTCGGTGGGAGGACCACTGAGGTCATGATCCCTCAACTTTGAACCCTTGAAAGTAGAAAGCGCCATTTGCTATTTATGTGCTCATGTGTGCAAGGGTGCTTAGTGGATGGAGCACTGACCTGGGAGTCAAAAGACCCAGCTCTGCTCTTTGACCAATCAGCTAACTGGGTTTCCTCGTCTGTAAAATGAGATGATGATGATGATGATACCTGCCCTACCGACCTCCCTGGGTTGTTGTGAAGACCAAAAGAGCTAATCAAAACACTGGGAGAAGTTACAAATAGGATGCAAATTATTGTTCTTCTCCCACTAACACTGGCCCAGATCCGAATCTGCCTCTGGCTGTTATTTCAGCACTGGGAGGGGAAGGAAAGCAAAGCATCTTCCTGGTTCTTCTTTGGCCCCTGTGTGGAAAGAGCCTGTAGGAGAGCCTGAGTTCACATCCCAGCTTTGTCTCTTGTCTCTGTGACCTTCAGCTGGTCAGGGCCTCCATTTTAAATGAAGAAGGGAAAAGGGCTGGATCGGGGTTTTTAAGCTTGGAATCAATGGGGGGGAAGAGGGATGTAATGAATTTGGATGTTTTTTTTTAAATCCATCTTTATTTTCACGGTTTTTTGTTTCCCTTGTAATCAATCTTAGATATTTTTGAGTGTTTAAAAATATGATTCTGAGAAAGGGTCCCTAGGTGCGCCCCACTGTCTCCCCAAGGTGCCCAGGACATCAAAAGGTGAAGAATCCCAGAAAGAAGTGATTTCTAAAGTCCCACCCGCTTCTCGTGCCCATTATGTGCCCTTTATGTGCTCTGAATGAAAGTCATAGGATCATAGAGATAAAGCTGGGAGGGACCTTAGGAAATTGAATTTATTCATTTGGTAGATGAAGAAACAAACGATGGCCAAGTGAGGGAAAATGCCCAGGCCAAGGTTGCCGAGTCAGGACCAGAGTCCTCTGGGAGGTTGTCTAAGTGCAAGGCTCTTTCTTTTTTTCTTTTTTAAAAATTTATTTTAATAGAGAAAGCTTTTCTTTTAGGAAAAGTTAAGTGACTTGCCTAGGGTCACACAACTTCAGTTCAGTGTTTGAACTCCAGGGTCAATGCTTTGTCCATTGTACCACCCAGCTACCTCAAGGAGTCTCTTTTTCTGAACCACGTTGGGTTGGTGCCTTGAGGACTCTCCCCTTACCCCAAGATTGCCACTTGGTCGAAAATGCCCCATTCCTTCTTCTCTCCCTCTGACATGTCACCAAAGGCTCTGGGAAGTTTGCAATCTTGCCTGCCGCCCGACTTGGACACCAGGGGTTGGCTGGGAGTTCAGAGATAATTGAGTTGCTTTGGAACATGGAGGCCCTTAAGTTGTTGTTACTACTGGGCCACAGCCCTAGGCTAGGGTTGGCATGAGTCATTTGGGAGGAAATGGTACCCATGGCTCTGGCCAGATTTCAATCCCTAATAACAATCTGAATACTCCTAATTATTATTATTATTGTAACACATTTTATGATGCTTTAAGGTTTAGGATTCAAAACAGCAAGCGTGAAAGAGACCCTGTCCTCAAATAGCTTATGTTCTACTGGGGTGGGGGTGATATACAGAGGAAGATTGAGGCTGAAGGGAGAGACATGATGGGTGGAGACAGCTCAGATATGGAGAAATGGAGCTGAGGGGATAAAGAGCAGCTAACTCTGACCTTCTCAAAGAGGTCAGGATCTGGCTGGGTTCAAATCCACATCTGTGCCAAACTTCAATAAAAATGGAGAACTTAAGCCTACGGGGACTAATTGGCTTAGAAAATCACAAATTAACATTATCTATGTTTCATTGTATTTTTATTTATTTTGTCAAATCGTATCATCTGTTATATTCAATGAAAATAATTCAATATCAATTCAATTAGTTAATTTTAATATAAGTAATTTAAATATATTATATTTGATTATATTTTTAAATTTTATTTATAATTTTTGACAGTATATATGCATGAGTAATTTTTTTTTATAACATTATCCCTTGTATTCATTTTTCCAAATTATCCCCTCCCTCCCTCTTCTCCCTCCCCTAGATGACAGGCAATCCCATACATATATTTGATTATATTTCAATCTGTTTCAAGTAATTCTCTAAGTTACTGAAAAGCTGCTGACCTGTATTGGTAGAGGGAATTTCCTCACCCGGGACTTCCCCATATCAATAAAATCACAGGTTCAGCCCCTATCTTTAAGATAGGGAAGAAGCTCTTTCCTTAAAATAGGGAAGCAGTTATAGTAAAAAGAATACTGGTGGTGGAGTAAGAGGATCCAGGTTCAAATTCTGCCTTTGTGCTTACTACATGCTCCCACAAGTCACTTAACTGTTCTCAGCCTCCATCTTCTCATCTGTGAAATGGGATGGTTTGTGAATGCCCTTCTAGCTCTAGGGTTATGCGCCTTGGACAAGAAGTCTTTTGAAACTAGATCTGTAGTCCTATGAACCTGTAAGTTAGGTAACAGAAAGGATTGTTACCCCATTTTATAGATGGGTAAAATGAAGCACAGAGAGGTAGTGTTATCTGTCCCAAGTGACACAGCTAGGGCATCTGGGAAAGAACCAGACTTGAACTCAGCTCTCGCATATCTTCCTCCCACTCTTCCATCTCAGACAGAAGGTCTGGTCCCTGCTCCTGGTCCTCCAGCTGAGTTTTTGCTCACTAGCACGTGCTTTAGTTGGGCCCCCTGTGCTCATCCAAGGGCGCTGGGTTGGAGGCTGAGCAAGGTCTCAGGCAAACACAGAAGCCAGAGCCTGGTTACTTCCTTGTGACGATTGGCTCTCTGAACTACGTGGTCCAGTGGAACATTGACCCCAGGGAGATCAGGTCCAGGGTTCCTGGCAATATTTCCCTTTGCACATTGGGGAAATGGAGAATAAGGAGGGGCATAGTGGGGAGAGAGAGAGGGGCCAGGACACGTCAGCCCCCCTCTAGGGGCCTCTGGGAAGAGGGGTTCGCACAGGGAGATCCCAGTGTGCTCAGCAGCCCATGGTCACCTGTCAGAGGCTCAAGGTCCTAGGGTCCTGAACTTAGGCTTGGAAGGGATGGGGAAGCAACTAGACCTACTGCCTTGTTTTATGGATGAGGAAACAGGAGACAAGAGAGGTTGTTATAGGACTGGGGGGGAGGGGCGCAGCTAGTGCTGGAGAAGGCATAGAGGCCCGAGGGCAGGGGTGGGGGTCCAGGTGCAGAAGTCTGGGTTTTTGGCAGAACTTACTGGGAGGCTAAGCTCACCCTGGAGCAGAGAGGCGCCTAAATGGGCCCTTCTGCCAAGACAGGCCCCGGGCACATCCGAACTTGGGGTCTTCCTGAGTCAGCCCATCTTGGCTCTGACAGACTGGGTGACCTCAAGCAGCTAAGCTAACTTCTCTAGGCCTCTGTCTGTGCATCTGTAAAATGGGAACAATCATACCCCCTCTGCCTGTCTGAGTGTTGTGAGGACCAGAGAGAGAAGAGATCACCCAAGTGCTCTACAGATAGCAAATGGAAAAGTCAAGTCAACACACATTTCTCTGTCTCTTTCTCTCTCTTTCCCCTCCCTTCTTCTCTCCCTCTCCCTCTCTCTGTCTCTCTCTCTCCTGTCTCTCTTTGTCTCTCGCTTTCTCCCTCTCTCCCTCTCCCTCTCCCTCTCTCCTCTCTTTCTGTCTTTCCCTTTCTGTGTGTCTATTTCTTTCTCTCTCTTTGTCTCCTTCCCTCCCTCTTCTCTCCCTCTTTCTTCTCTTCCTCTGTCTCTGTCTGTCTCTGTGTGTGTGTGTGTGTGTGTGTGTGTGTGTGTGTGTGTGTGTGTCTCTTTTCTCCCCCACCCCTGCCCCATGTGTCAGTGAAGGCAATTTCATCAGGAAGAATTAATATATATTAACTTATTAAGATTGATAATTAAGATAGAATTCAGGAGGGACGTGCAACTTGAGCTGAGTGTCGAAGGCCAGGAGGAGATGACAGAGAATTCCAGAGCCTGGAGGAGAGAATTTTATAGTTGATCCTGCAGGCCCTGGGTATCACTGGAGTTTACAGAGCATGGGGGGAGTGAGCAGATTTGGGGGAACTATTCACGCTCAGATGCCAGTGCCAGGTCTTGGAGGTCCCGTGTACGCCAGTGTGGTAGTGCAGTGCCTGGTGGTATACAGCAAACACTAACTAGGGGGTTATTAGGGTCTCCAGATGGGGCGGCTGAGATAAGATACAGCTGTAAAGCAGGAGACATATCTGGGCTCCCTGCGTCGGACCCGGCTCTCAGGGATTCCCAGAAATCTTTTCTGGCCCCTCTGTCTAGACAGCAGCCCATGGACCAGCGCCAAGCCTTGACCTCAGTCCCAGAGTTCTGGGCTCTGCCTCTGCCAGTGGGCAGCTGGCACAGTGATTGATGGGAAATGGGGTGCTGGGAAGCAGAGCTGGGGCCCCACCTGCAAAGATGCCCTGTAGGCCTTGGCCGAGGGGTCCACTGCCGGCAGATGCCAACTGTGTCCCCTTGTCTTTCCGGCAGAGCGGGAAGCTGTGGGGCGGCCGGTTCGTGGGCTCAATCGACCCCATCATGGAGAAATTCAACTCGTCCATCTCGTACGACCGGCGCATGTGGGAGGCCGACATCCAGGGCAGCAAGGCATACAGCAAGGGACTGCAGAAGGCAGGGCTCCTCACCAAAGCAGAACTGGACAAGATCCTCCAGGGCCTCGACAAGGTAGCCTGCCTCCCTGCCCACGCCCCCTTGTTCTTCCTTCCTGTCCCTGGAGAGAGAATCCCCTCACCATTCCTCTTAGCTAAAGTCAGTGACATTTAACCCCAGAGGCATTGGGATACAATGCTCAGGGAGGGAGCCGGCCTGACAGACAGGATGTCCAAGGTTCAAGTCTCCCCACCTGCCCACACTGACTGGGCGATGGCCCCTCAGGACCTTCCCCAGATCTAAGACTTAAATGTCTAGAGTAGGTACTGATCTGCTTTGGGGGCGGACCTCCTGTGCTGGATTATGGATCCACCTGGATCCACATTGTGCTGGGAGGGCAGGTCCATAAGCAATACAAGAGGAGACCAGAGGGGGAGCACTGATGGGGAGAGCAGAGGTGGGATGTGGAGAGGGTCCCCTGAGCCATCAGCCAAGCAGGGCAGTGAGGATCCCCTTCCACCCGCCCCTTTCCCTTGACTCTGGGACCGGATGCTGTCCATGCAGGTGGCTGAGGAATGGGCCATCGGCACATTTGCCCAAAACCCCAACGACGAGGACATCCATACGGCAAACGAGCGGAGGCTGAAGGTACGGGCCGCTCTGCCCTCCCCCTCCCCTTGCCCTTGCTCCCTCCTTCCCTTCATGACCAGCGCAACCCACTGATTGAGGAGGCTACCAAGACAGAAATGAAACATATATATATAAGACACATAGGGGAGACCATTAGCCTAAGTCCCCTTCACTTCCTCATGTCCAAGGCCTTCCTATCCCCATCCTGTGGGGGCTGAGATTACATGGGACAGGGTTCCTTCTAGAAAGAGTGGGGCCATGAGGTGTGGGGTCTGTAGCTGTCCATCCATGGGGAAGAGAAGAACAGGGCCTGGTTTTGATGCTGGGGAGAAGTCCCCTTCTGAGCCCGGGCAGGCTGGCGGGGAGCCAATGATCATTCACATGCCCTCTGAACTTGCCCCTCACCCTTTGCAGGAGCTCATTGGGGAGACCGCCGGGAAACTGCACACGGGACGCAGCAGGAATGACCAGGTAGCCCCCTCCTCCACCCCGGGCCCGACCTCCCATCACCCACCCCCCAATCCACATTTGGTCATGGAGGGGTTTCCCTGCACCAGGCCCTGGCTCTCGGGCTGCACAGGTTCTAAGAGCTGGCCCTTTCCCCTCTGCCAGGTGGTCACAGATTTGAGGCTCTGGATGCGAAAGTCCTGCTCATCCCTGTCTTCCCACCTCCGGACACTCCTCATGACCATGATGGAGCGGGCTGAAGCGTGAGTCCCCCTCCCCACGAGACCTCAGAACCCCAGAACCTCTGAGCTCCAAGGGACTTAGATAACTGATGCTGAGAGTGACTGAGAGCGGGTGGGTGGGAGGGAATCCTGGGCTACCTTCGAGGTCAAATAGTCAATCAACAAACATCTGGAAAGTTCCTACTATAAAAGAGGCAGGTGCTAAGGGGAAAGACTGTTTCCTTTGGAGACATGATCTGGGTGCAAATATTGCTCCTGTCAAACCTGTATAATCTTAACCTCTCACTTCAGCTTCCTCATCTCTAAAATGAGAAGGTTGGCCTTGAAAGGTCCTTCTGAATTTGATTCTGTGAGCTAGGATCTGTGTATTTCCTGGAAGGACTCCCCCAACTCCTCCCTTTTGGGGAGAACTGTTGATAGGTGACCTTTGCTGGGGTACAAGAGCCCTCTTGGTAAAGAATAAAGAGGAGGCTTGGGAGAACGATCCTCCAGTGTGCTAGGACTGAGGTCTAGCTGCAGATCAGGGAGCCCCACAGATGCTGGCCCCCTCGGCATCACTCCCCCTTCTTACAAGGAGCCCGAGGGGCAGGACCCCTGCAAGGTGTCAATGGAAGGGAAAAGTAGAGCTTCCTCTCCCAGCACAGAGCTGGGGCGGGGCAGGGTGAGAGGAAAGGGGGACACAGAGAAGAAACCCTAGACAGACTGGGACCCGAGTCCACTGCACTAAAGACAGAAAGACCAAAGGTCCCTTGCAGGGAGGGCTGCCTGTTAATGTTTAAGTACCTCCCCCTTCTCCTGCTGTCCTGGGAACACAGGCCAAGGGGAGGGCTAGGCCGGGAACACCAGTCCTAATTTGGACTCAGACCCAATTTTTGGATAGAGGGGTTCGGCTTTCCCGGTCAATCAACAGTCAACAAGCAAAGCATTTATCAAGCACCTACTGTGTCCCACGTATTGAGGATTTTTTTTTAAACAGGCAAAAACACTGACATGAAAATGGAGAAAGCAATGTGTAAAATATTGTACATATAAAGTAAAAATGGTATAATCTCAGAGGCAAGGGACTAGACAGGGGATAGAAAAGGCCTCCTGGAGAAGGGGGGCCTGGAGCTCAGCCTTGAAGCCAGGGGGTACAAGGTAGGCAGCGGGACAGCCATGGCAAAGGTGTGGAGGTAGGAGATGGAGGGTTGGATATGAAGGCTAGCTAGTAGACCAGTGTGCATTCAAGAAGAATGGAAAAGTCAGATGGATTTATAAGTGATTTCTACCAACAATTAATTCCAATACTTTGTAAACTATTTGGAAAAATAGGTAAAAGAGTTTTGCCAAATCCCTTGTACAACACAAATGTTGCCATCACTAATCCTTAAACCAAGAAGAGCCAAATCAGAGAAAGAAAATCACAGAACAATCTCCCTAATGAATATTATTGTAAAAATTTTAAATAAAATATTAGCAAAGGGATTATAGCAACTTATCAGCAGGATAATACACTAGGACCAAGTGGTATTTATACCAGGGATAAAGGGCTGGTTCAGTATCAGGAAACTATTGCCATAATCGACCATATCAATAACAAAACCAACAGAAATCATATGGTAATCTCTGTAGATGAAAAAGACTAGAAAAGATGGGAGGGGGACCAGGTTGTAAGGGCCAGAAAGACCTCCAAGATATAATCAGGCACCTGTTGTTGCCAGGCAGCCCCACCAAAAGGCCCTTGTTTCTGTATTGATATAAGCCAGAGGAGTAGAGAGTGAGTATAGAATAGTACCCTGGAAAATTGCTGTACTTGTATCTGTTCTAGGGAAAAAGATGTGCTCTTTCCAGGCTACACCCACCTACAGAGGGCTCAGCCCATCCGCTGGAGCCACTGGATCTTAAGGTAAGGGCGGGCAGCCCTGGTGGGGGCCTCTGGCTTGGGAAGATGCGCTCAAGGAGGAGGACTCCCCAAACTCTCCTCCCAGCCTCTAGCCAGATCTTTGGGAGTCTGGGAATCCCCAGTCTCCTCCCATGCTGACTTTTGTTCTGTCCCCACAGTCACGCCGTTGCCTTGTCCCGAGACCTACAGCGTCTGCTGGAGGTGAGGAAAAGAATTGACGTGCTGCCCCTGGGGAGGTGAGTAAGGGACTGGGCAGGAAGGGAGCGTAGGAGCCATCTAGCAAACGGGGTGATTAGACTGGAGGGGGAAACTGAGGTGGGGAGAGGGGAAATCGGGAAATCATAGACTCTGAAACAGAAAGAGAGCAGTGACCATATTGTCCAGCCCATGGCGTCCAGTGCAACAAGCACTTAGTCTGGAGGGAGATTACTACCGATGTGGTGACTCCACCCCTTTGGGCCTTAGTTTTTCCCTCTGTTAAAGGAGGGAAGTGGACTAGAGGGCCTCTAGGTCAGCCTCCTTCAGCTTCAAGGTCCAAGCAAAGGGATCCTCCCTAAGAGATACCCACTAAGTGGCTTGTCCGATGTTAACCAAACCAGAGGCAAAGCGGGGACTAGAACCCGGCTGTCCAGACTGCAGGAGAGCTGCTTACCCACCTTCCCTGGGTTATGGGCTGGGCTGGGTTATGCTCTGGGACCAAGAGGAAAACGACAGGGAGCAGGGGGCTATGGGATAGTAGCAGCCAGTGGCAGGGCTTCCACCTCTTCCTTGCCTGCGGGAGGGATTTCTCAGATTTCTGTTTGTGAAGCAGGGAATGGTCCTCCCTTCCCTAAGACGAGTTCTGGGGGCCATTAAGGGAGGAGTCAGGGGTACCTACAGAGAGAGGGGAGTATTGGGGGAGAGAGGCTCCAGACTTCGAGTTAGGAGATGCTCAGGTTAAAATCCTGCCTCAGACCCTTCGGGCAGATCACTCTCTTCATCTACAAAATGGGCACACGTAACTAATCTCCTAGAGTTGAGAAGAAAGCACTCTTAAATGTTCTAGGGATGTCAAGTGGCTTTATCATTATGATCACCATTAACCAGAATATTCCCATTTTTTCCTTTCTTCTTCCCCTCTCCCACCACGGCCTCCAGTGGGGCCATTGCCGGCAACCCCCTGGGAGTGGATAGGGAGCTGCTCCAAAAAGGTAAGCCCCGCCCCGGGGGGGAAGGCCCTTCAGGCTCCATCTCCTCCCTCAGAACCACAGCTCTGGGTCTAGAAGAAAGCTCAAGGGCCTGAGACAGAGGGTCCTAGACCTTGGGCCCTTCAGAGGCCCAAAGGAGGCTGCCCAGGTTATGGGATAGATTCCAACCTCAGTCCTGGGTCTCCAGCTGCTGGGCCCTCCCATGGGGCTCTGGGGCTCTCACCATTGGGGTCATCACTCCCTTCGCCCCAAAATGCATAAATAAAATACATAGTGTTACAAAGAAAACCAAAAGTTAATGAAAAAATAAAAATGCAATTTTAAAATATGAATCTTGGGGGCAACTGGGTGGCGCAATGGATAGAGCACCAGCCCTGAATTCAGGAGGACCCGAGTTCAAATCTGGTCTCAGAAACTTAACACGTCCTAGCTGTGTGACCCTGGGCAAGTCACTTAACACCAGCCTGGGGGGGGGGGGGAAATATATATAAACTCTTATTTTTAAATGCATAAAACACCCAGGGTTACAAAGGACACCAGGGATTAGTGGAAATAAAGATGTCATTTTGTCTCTTGTTAAGTTCATGGACCCCTGACATCTGCCCAGAGGATCCACGACCCCTTAGGTTAAGCACCCAGATCGTCCCCTGGGTAGCTGCAGCCCAGAGGGGAGAATTCATCTGTCTGGGGTCACACAGCATGAGCAGCATCTGGGTCTCTTGGCCCCCAGACCAAGCTTTGAGCTGAAGGGCAGACCTCCCACTCCCATTCCCTACTCCCCACCTCCTGAAGCGGGGACTTTGTTAACTGCCCCCTGGCCCAGAACACGGGGAATGAGTCATTCTTGTGCATTTATCCCCCCCCCCCCCCAGAGTTGAATTTCAGCGCCATCACCCTCAACAGCATGGACGCCACCAGCGAGAGGGACTTTGTGGGTGAGTGTTGCCCCTGGTGCCCTTTCCTCGGCTCCGGAACTCTTCCCCCAGCTTCTCTTCCTCTGGTGTCCTTCCCCCACTTCCTGTTTCATCAGTAACCCCCCTCCCCTTGCCCCTTCCCTAAACCCAAAACGTTCAGGGTCCAGGACATGTCCCATTGTAGGAGGTGGCTGGTGGGACAGTGGGGGGGGGGGGGGCTACCGGAGTGGGGCGACTGCTCAGCTCCAGGATATTCTTTCTACCTGTCCCCCAAAAGCCGAGTTCCTCTTCTGGGGCTCTCTATGTATGACGCACCTCAGCAAGATGGCGGAGGACCTGATCATTTACGGCACCAAGGAATTTAGCTTCGTCCAGCTATCCGATGCCTACAGGTGAGGGGGGGCTGCCCTTCTGCCCTACTCCCCGACCCCCTACCATGGCCGGCTGGGCCGAACCAGCCCGGAAGCCTCCTCCCCTCGTGGGCCCCAGTGACCCAGACGGGGCCATCAAGGCCGGCCCCCTCCCCTTATACCCCGACAGGGCCTGGAGAGAGAGGGGAAAGGGTCTCAGGGCACTCCGGTCCCTCCTTCTAGAGAGGAGGAAACTGAGCCCCAAAGTAGTAAGAATCCACGTCCCATGAACCCAAAGCAAGCCATCTGTCCGCCCACATCTTCCTTCATTTGGGAGTCCTCTGCAATGCAGGTCGAGGGGACCAGTGGAATGGGAATCCCCCCCATTTTAAACATGCGGTTTCTGTGTCTTTAGCACGGGGAGCAGCCTGATGCCCCAAAAGAAAAACCCAGACAGCCTCGAGTTGATCCGGAGCAAAGCGGGGCGAGTGTTTGGACGGGTGAGGGACGTCGTGGGGGGCACTGGCCAAGAAGAGATGGGAGGATGTAGAGGGGTGGGGAGGGGGCTGGAAGACAGGGGGTCACAGAAGATGCTTAGACCCATCCCCTCCGGGACCAAATGCTAGAAGTGGGGGGGGGTCACAGAAGATGTTTAGACCCATCCCCTCCCATGGCCCTCCCCATCCCCTCCCCCACCCCAGGCCCTGGCCCTCCTGGCCTTGGAGTCTCACTCCCACTCTTCCCATCATGCAGTGTGCTGGGCTTCTGATGACACTCAAGGGACTTCCAAGCACATACAACAAGGACTTACAGGTAGGACCACTGACTGGATATTCTACCTCCCTGAGGGTCTCTTTTAGTGTTGTTGTCTGTCAGCCAATAAACATTTATTAACCACCTGCTGTGTGCCAGACACTGTGCTAAGAGCAGGGGGTAACTGGCAGGGTGATTTCTGCCCCGAGGAGCAGGGAGAGAAGCCATCCAAACACTGTGTCCAAATGGGTGACGTGCAGGAGAAGTTGGGAATCAGCAGAGAAGGGGGACTGCTAGAACTAAGGGGGACACAGTAGGTGCTTAATAAGTGCTTGGAGACTTCTTGACTGATCGATGGCAGAGCCGGACGACTGCCTTTCCCTTTGCTGTGCCCAGTATTGGGTGCTCTGTGGCCCACGCGGCTCAGAGGCCCAGGGACCCAGGGTAGCACCCCCAAGGGCTTGCTCGTCCATGCGTGGAAGCGTGTGGTTACCTCAGTGTATGAGTTCCCTCCAGGAGCTGGGTGGCCCAGTGGATAGAGCACCAGTCCTGGAGTGAGGAAAACCTGAATTCAAATCTACCCTTAGACCTTTACTTGTTTGCCTCAGTTTCCTCAACTGTAAAATGAGGATAATTATGGGGCCTGCCTCGCAGAGTTTTTCTGGAGATCACATTCATAAAGTGCCTGGTATATAATAGGTGCTATATAAATGCTTAACACCTTTTCCCCTTTCCTTGGATCCACAGACCTAGGAAAGCCACTGGGCTCTGGTGAAAGGGAGAGGGGGGGCCCTCTCAGACCCTGGGGGGCAGTGGGAGGGAGAAGGTGCAGGGAAAGCTGAGCCCTCTGCCCCTCCTTACTAACCTGTCCTCCCCCTTTGCCCCCCAGGAGGACAAAGAGGCCGTCTTCGAGGTCTTTGACACCATGAATTCTGTGCTGCAAGTGGCCACCGGCATCATCTCTACCATGAAGGCAAGAAGCTGCCTCCACACCCCTTACTATCCTGACTCACTCCCCCCAAGTCTGCCCTGGGGGGGCTGAGAATAAAGGGGCCACCAGAGAGGGTGGGGAAGGTGGGCCAGTGGCCCAGGGGGAGGCCCAGAGGTCCAGGAGGAGACTAGAGATCCAGGAGAAGACCCTGAGATCCAGGGAGAGAAGCCCAGGAGGAGGCCCAATGGATTTGGAGGCCAAGGACTCCCCAGGTCCACTGCTCCTAACTTGTCTGGCTTTGAGCCTGTCACTCACCCTGTGGGAGCCTCTGTTCTTCATCTATAGAATGAGCGGTTGGTCAAGACGACCTGCAAGTTTAGAAAAAGGCATATTTTACATGTGATCAAATTGACTTTTAAAACAAATTTTTAAAATTTACTTCACCGAATATTTCCCAATCACCTGTAAAAAAAAAAAAAAAAGCTCTCAAGAATCATTTTATAATTGTGAGTCCCAAAGTCCATCCGTCCTTGAGCGGATGACGAGCTGATGTTAGTTCTCCTCGGCTTTCACAGCGGGGCCTCCCATAAATTTCTCACCTCCTGGCTTTTTAAAGGCGCCTTTCCATGTTTTATTGCAGATCAACAAGGTGTGCATGGAGGAGGCTCTCAGCCCGGACATGCTCGCCACAGACCTCGCCTACTACCTCGTCAGGAAGGGGGTAAGGGGCACGGCAAGACCCGGCCGTCACGGGGGGCAGAGGCCTGGAGCCAGGGAGCCCAGGGAGTCGGGGAGCCAGGGAGCCCGGGCCATGGAGGGGGCAGGGGCGCGTGGAAGGAGGGAAACCAATGCCCCCTTTCCCTCCTTCTCTCCGGCCCAGATGCCATTCAGGCAGGCCCATGAGGCCTCGGGAAAAGCAGTCTTCATGGCGGAGACCAAGAAGCTGGCCCTCAACCAACTCTCTCTGTCAGAGCTGCAGACCATCAGGTGCGAAGCCCTTTCTCAGGTCCCTGTAGCTCCGGGCAGCATGCACTAAGTGCCCCGATGGCGTGGAGGGCAGGGTGGATGCTAGACTATCTGTAGCCCCGCCATTGCTTCCCAGAGAACCAACCACATCCACAAGACATTGTAGGGGCTGCAATCAGCAGTTCACATTTTGCCATGCCAGATTCCTCTAACGCAGAGTCAATCAACCTGTTGCAAACAGGGAAAAGGGATGACTCCCTGGGGAGGACGGAGTGGGCAAAGGCAATGCCTCTAGAGTCAGAGGGCCCAGGTTCCAGTCTCGCCTCCCACTTAGGCCCCGGGCATCCTTAGTCCAGCCCCTGCCCGGGCCTTCAGCTCACACACGGGCGCCGGGGCCGCCAAAGTCCCCCAAGAGCTTGTCCTCAGGGAGCTTCCGGTCTGGAGCATGAGGAGAATGGGCAGGCCCAGATACAAGGCAGGGCCCCAGCTTTGGGCTGCAGAGGGCCCGAGCTCGTCGGGGCCAGGCCTTGTCCCTTTTCACCCAAGAAACTTTGGCACGGCCCCCGCTTACAAGCACATAGGCCAGGCGTGCACATCAAGCATTATTTCATGACCCCCACATTCAGTTAGAAGACCCTCCGGGGGTCATGACTCACAGCTTAAGAAGCTGGAATCTACCTTCCCTCCACTCTGGCCAAGGAGAAACCCGAGGCCTTGCTGGAGGCTCCATTTCTGTGGCTCTGGCCCCCAGCCCTGCAGCAATATGGTGTCGTTTGAACTCTCACCTATCTGGGGAGGTGGGTGCTTTTATTAACCCATTTCAGAGATGGGGAAACTGAGGTACAGAGGTGAGTGGCTTACTCAAGGTCACACAGCTGGTAAGTGTCGGGGGCTGGGTGCCACTGGCCGCCTCTGGGTGATGCAGACCCTTGTACTTCAAGTCTAGGACTCTTTCCATTGTCTCCACTGCCTCCCAGAGGTCAAATGTGGTCAGGAAGGAAGGGAGGCTTTCCAGCTGGGGGGGCCAGGGTAAAATCAGGGAAAGCTTCCTGCAGGAGGCAGCCTGAGCTTGGCTGGAGGCTTAGACCGGGAATCTTTTGTGGGATGTCGTGGGGGACAAGAAGAGGGAGGAACATCTCCCCACCCCCGGCCTCACACCTTAACGTGAAATATAATTAATAAATATACGATACATAATACACGCTAGCCATGACATATAATGTGTATGCTATGTATACTATACATACTCAACATATTATTAGACATCCCCTATACTTTACTATATAATTAATTAATATAATATATGGTAAATATCACATAGAGTATGTTTACTATGTACGTAAGGCGTACATATACAACATTATTAGACATCCACTATCCTATTCCCACTCTCCTTGCAGCCCCTTGTTCTCCAGTGACGTGAGCCAAGTGTGGAACTACTCCAACAGCGTGGAGCAGTACAAGGCCCTGGGCGGGACGGCCAAGAGCAGCGTGGAATGGCAGATTCAGCAGCTGAGGGACTTGCTGCGGACCCTGCCGCAATAGAGACCCCCAGCCAGCCCCTGCCCCAACTCACAGAGCCCAGGGGACTCAGCCTTCATCCTGGTGAAGGCAGGAGAGGGGGCGCCGTGGAGACAGTGTGGGGCTGGGGGCATGAGGGACCTGAGTTCAGATCCTGCCCCAGATAGCTGGGACATCCAGGGCAAGTGACTTGACTTTCCAGGGCCTCGGTTTCCTTGTCTGCAAAATTCTAGTTCTGAATCTAGAGGCTTATATTTCCCCTTTATTATAACGCATTTCATGGGGCTGGGGTGCGGGGGGACAAAGGAAAAGAGAGATGGGCAGGGGAAGGCGTGGAGGCCCCTGGACTACATCCCTTTTCATGCTCTCCCCCAGGATTCTCAATGACCCCCCCACCTCATTTACTGCCTCGGCCTCTCCCTCGCCCCCAAATCAGAACGCCCGATGCCGGCTGTCATCCCCGTGACTCTGGCTCTACTTACATGGAGTCATCCACGAGCGCCTGTCAGATGTCTCCTATGGGTTCGGGGATATACAAAGTGGAAAAAGTCCTGCCCTCCAGCAGCTTATGTTTTATGTGCAGAGGGGCGGGGAACAACATGTATTCATCTAAGTATATACAAATATACATATGGTCAATAAAGGAGCGTTTTAGTGCCTTCTGTGCCAGACAGAAAATAACGTGCAAATATTTCAAATAGACATCAATATCTAACATACATTCATATGGATATGGATATCAATATCTATATAATACATATGACATTATACACTATCTGCTCTAATTAATAAAAATAATATAGTATTTAGTATATCTAGTAAATAAAAAATAATAAATATGTCATAGATAAAATATAAGGGATGTATATTATATATAACATAATATGTATATTACACACAAACTATGTTACTATCTGATATATAATTAATAAACAATATATATGTACTATGTATCATATATATGATATAGTATTACTATATATCATATATACATATATTACATATTATATATCCACCACACATTACTATATATAATTACTAAAAATACCATATATAATACATACTATAAATGACATAGTATCTATACTATTTATTATACATATTATACATCCACTACACATTACTATCTGCTACATATAATTAATAAATATACTCTATCTAATACAATCTGCTATATATAATTAATAAATATACTCTAATACTATCTGCTATATATAATTAATAAATATACTCTAATACTATCTGCTACATATAATTAATAAATATACTCTATCTAATACTATCTATCTGCTATATATAATTAATAAATATACTCTATCTAATACTATCTGCTATACATAATAAATAGACTCTGTTCACCCTATAAGCTCATTTTAGGGGTGAGCCACTAGGAAACACCATAGTGCAGACAGTGCTGGGCCCTGGGTCCTGAGTTCAAATGTGACCTCACACTAGTTCTGAGAGCCTGGGTATGTCACTTGACCCTGCCTACCTCAGCTTCCTCCTCAATCGAATGAGCCATAGCAGGAAATGGCAAACCATGTCAGTGACTTTACCAAGAAAACCCCACATGGGGTCACAGAGGGTAAAGCTGCACATATTAGGGGTGCAACCTCTGTTCAGACCCAAATAATCACTTTTACTTAGATACCTCCCAAAGCTATAACTCCAGCCATCACCTCTCTCCTGAGCTCCAGAGCCCTATTTCCAAGCCTACTGAGGGTAGTGTAAAAAAGCATTTAATTTGCACTCAAGGCTGAGACGCTGGGCAAGTCACTTAATCTCCCTAGGACTCAGTCTACAATTCTGTAAAATACAGGAGTGGGAATATTTGGTCTCTGAAGTCCCATCCACCACCAGACCTTTTACCCTATCTGGATCCCGCTTCCACACCCCTCCATGTCCCTATCTCCAAATGAGAGGAAAGGCCTCGGGGTCCCTCCCAGCTGCCTCCTTTCGGCTCTAGCTGTGGGACCTTAGGCAGCTAAACTAATCTGTTTGTAGCTGTTTGCTGAGCACCTTCCTTTTCCAAGGAGAGGATCAACAGGGGCCAGGAGATCACCCAGCTCTGCTTTCTGAGATGCTTTCTACCTCCCACCCTCTCACTGACTTCCCAGGATCTCCTTCACACTGGGATAGAATCCCCCCCCTCACCCTTTTTCTAGACTCCCAGATTTAGAACTAGAAGAGATCTCAGAGATTGGTTATCTGGCTCAACCCCTTGTTTGGCAGATGAGGAAACAGGCCCGGAGGATTAGGGATTATTTGCTCAATGTCATCCAGGTCAGAAATACAAGAGCTGAGATTCTAAGCCAGGTTCCTGAGTGCAGATCCAGCACAGGGCCCCAGAATCCCCAGGATACATGTTTCCTGCAGGGCTGGGGACCACTCCCTTCACTCAGCTCCCAAGGTGGAAGGGTGGGTGGGTGGGTGGGTGGGGCTGAGTATGCAGTGGGTGCGACCTGGGTCTCTTCCCAGCACGGCCCATCAGAGTTCCCAGGGTACCTCAAAGAGCCTCCTCTCTCCTGCTCTCATCGGCTCAGCTTCCCATTGCTCATGTCCCTGTCACTATTGAGTACCACTGATTAGCAGTCCATGTCCATGTAAGCTTTTACAGATGTTATTGTTGGCTTTTGATATTTGCAAAAGTACATTTCCCACAACACCTCTGTCCATGGGCAGAGTAGATTTAAATTTAGCATGGCTTCCATGGAACATCAGTCCCACAAAATTCACATCCAGATGAGCCTGGGTGATGGTGAGTTACCACTTGGGCGGGAACTCCAGAAGGTCACTCCTTGCTCCTCTGAGCATCAGTGGTGGTCTGGCCACAAAGTCTCGAAGCATCCTGGAGCCTTACTCTCCTGACCTTTCAAAATTCAGTCAAAATCTGCAGATTCATCTCTAATTAAAACAGAAAGAGAATGGATGAAAGACCCAGGCCTCCAGCCCTGGAGAGAGAAGACCCTAGTCCTCTTCTCATATAGCATTCTCTCAGACCCCCATGGACAAAGGAGAGAGGAGCCACAGGAAATACGATCAAGGTTCTAGTCCATGGGGCCTTTCTGAAGGCAGTTCATACAGCGGGCTGGGCCAACAATCAAGAGGCAACCATTCAGCCCAGGTTTAGCAGAAGAATCAGGTAAGGGCCGGCTCTGTGTGCTCCAGTGTCTCCCAAAGCATTTCCTTTCTAGATCATCTGACCTCTCCAGGCTCCCAATTCTTACCTGGAATTAATTGGCTGGTTTGGGGAATAGCCAAGCACGCTGAGGCACCTTGCCCATGCAGCAGTCCCTGGTTTACAGATGAATAATCCATGTTGATCTCTCACTTAGATGAAACTCTTCCATCTGGAAAACCTTTTCTACCTGAAACATACCCAAGAATCAGGTGGGCAGCCCTCAAACAGCCCAAATCAATAAGGCAAGGTTCCTGTGCTCTGCTTATGGCTTTCAATCAAAACCGATTTACTTTTTACTCAAAGTTCTAAAAAGATTTTTTTTTTTAATCTGGTTGAACAGCCCTCTGAAAATTGGAAGTGGGAAGAGGCTGTTAACAGATATACTTATCAGTAAGAAGTAAGGACTGGCAACAAGAGACAGAAAATTTTGCAAAGCAGAAATGAGAACCAAATTGCAAAGGATTAGGGGTGGGAGCGGAGGGAAGTAGCAACTGCAACTCAAGGGAGAATTTGGAGAAATAGAGAATCTGGTACCTCTCTGTCTTCCAGCTGATGAGGTCCTGGGTGACTAGGTCCGGTTGGCAGAGACAGGTTGAAGTATTGATGGAATCAATCCCTGAGGCAAACAGGGAAGGACATTGATGGCAATCAATTTAGCCTCATAGTCCCATCCTCTGTAAAGGTCATCAGGTCAGAAATCTGATTTATGTCAAACCCCGGAGGTTAAATTTTCCCACCAATCTGTCCTTGGCTCATGTCATCTTTGCTGAATCCCTTTTGGGATTATGGTCTGCCATGACACTCCGCCTCTAGTATCGTTCCTCTCAAGTCCCCACCACGTTCCATGTAGCTTTCTTATTGCTAACTATAAGGTGTGCTAAGCTTTTTTTAGGGGGCTAACCTCCTGTATGGCTTTACCCTGTCAGATAAGGACACACTCAGGGAGTATTCCCTTTCTCCTGGCTAACTGTGAATTTCCCTAGGGAACTTGTCTTTTCCATATGCTCTCCCCATCCTATTTCATATTTACCATCCTGCAGATTGACTTGATCTCTTCATTTGTCCGTAACCTCTTCCCTTTCGCCAAAGAGAATGGCCATTGTGAATTCTTCACATGAGCGAACCCCAACATTTGGTGACATAAATCACATTGATATCGGTCCTGGGAAGAATGTCATCCAACGCTGAGCGAACAAAGGAAAAGGTCAAAGAAAACAGACTAGAATGTCACAACTGAACAAGAACACCCACCGGTGGTCTCATTGCTCCCATGGGTGCACACAGGATTTCAGGCACTTACCATCACTGGGCTCCTGGCTGACCACTCAAACTCAGACCCTCTGGGGGAAAACCAGGAACCCTAAGCAATCAGAGGAACTGCTATAATTTGCAAATGCAACTGGGGGGTTCTTAAATATGGTCATTTGCAAAAGCTCTTCTCAAGTCAAGATTTGGGAGACCAGTCATTTCACCCATCACAGTCTAAAAGGGATTTAGAATTGTCCCAATACCCTTAGAAAAGAAGGAATCCGGAGAGCTCCTTGATAGTCCCTTAATGGAATTAATCAAATGATTGTAAGGTGGTTTGGAGATCAGATGGATCCTGATCACTCCATTATGGATCAAACATTTGGAGCCGAAAGGCTTCTCATTGGCCAGCCAACCCCTTCTTTTTGTGGCTGAAAAAACAGAAGTCAGCAGGTGAAGTGACTAAGCACATGGATTGGAAGTCACGAGACCTTAGAGGCAGCATTTGAATTCAGATCTTCCAGATTTAGGAGGAGATAATGGATAGAGCCCCAAGCCCGGAATCAGGAAATCCTAAACTCAAATCCCTTCTCAGATAAATTAGCAGCCATGTGAACCCAGGGCAAATCACTTAATCTTAGTTTACCTTAGTTTCCTCATCTGTAAAATGAGTTGGAGAAGGAAATGGCCAACCTCTCCAGACAAGAAAACCCTCTAGATAATAAGATCACAAAGAGTCAAACGTGACTAAATCACTGGGCAACAACTTCTTGATTCCCTGCCCACCACCTAGCTGCCCATAGTCCCACAGGCCATTGGGCTAGGAGTCAAATCTCCATCCTCTGGCTCTGAATATGGCATTTTTCCTTTGCATCCTGCTGCAGAAGGAAGGATCCGGGTGGCACATGGTAGCTGAACTGTCTTCAAATATTTGGTCAACTGTTCCCTTTCTTTAATCCTGATAAATTAGAGAGATTAATCATGGATTGAATATCTTTGTCCTCCTGTCTCCTTCCTCTTTCTTTTCCCACAGCCACAATCCCAGCACCAAGTTCTCAGCTAGGGCTTACCTGAAGAGACTGAGATGTCCACCTATCACCACCTCTCTCCATTGCCTTTGACTTTTTTTTTTTTTTCTTTTTGCTAAGGCAATGGGGTTAAGTGACTTGCCCAGGATCACAGCCAGACAGCCAGGAAATGTTAATTGTTTGAGGCTGAATTTGAACTCAAGTCCTCCTGACTTCAGGGCTGGTGTTCTATCCACTACTGTGCCACCTAACTGCCCCTGCCTTTGACTTTATGAACACAACCACTAACAATTGCTTAAAGAAACTGTCCCATGAATAGGGTGCAGACAAATGTAATATAAACTCTAAATAACACACAGACTTTGTAGTTGAAGTAGTCCCCTCAAAGGGGGATTACCTCAACTACAAAGTCTGTGCTATTCCAATTACTAGCTATTACAATGAGAATTTATGAAAAGGTATGCAGGGAAGAAATTGCACAAAGGAGAGGAAGCTCCAGAGACGCTAAGCTCCATCCCTGTGTGGAGAATTCCTGTAGCAGTGGGATCCCAGAGGCACACAAATATACTTATTATATCATGAGTATTAATGCTCCATTCAAGCTCTTTCCCATTGTTTCTTTATGGTATGGAGAGAAACTATTTGATACACTGGATGTCAGTGTCCATACTCAAAGGGATCTCAATGGGCTTGAACACTGGACTGGGATCGAATAAGATGAGACTTAATAGGGATACCTTTGAGGCAGACAAACTTAAAACAGGACAAAAGGAGACAGTGCTTTCCCACTAGATTGTGAGCTCCTTGAAGGCAAGGACTGTACTTTTTTTTTTTTTTGTACTCCCAGAACTTAATGCAGTGCCCGGCACACAGTAGGCTCTTATTGTCATTGCTTACAGCCCGATGTGTGCTAAATACCCGAGACAAATTACATTGGGAGAGAAGGGCGTCCTAATGGAGACAAAGCAACTAAGGAGAAGTCCTGGGGACTGAGTCAGGCTGATGGAGGAAGACCCCCAGGGTGGGTGAGGCTTCCAGTGAAACAATAGTCTAGATAAGAGTTTCCTTCACAGACACAGGGCCTTCAGGTGTCCTGGATGGCTGGGTGTGCTTGGCAGAGAATGGCTCAAGTATCGCCCGGAGGCAGGCAGGAAAGGGCACAGATGGGAATCAGTTTAACCTCAGAGCCCTTTCTCACAGTGTCTAGCCAAGGAATAAAAGTTAGGTCAAATCCTCAAAAGCCTCTGTGGAAGTCGTGGGCAGACCTGCTAGATCCTGGTAGAAATCCCAGTCATGTCCCTGAGATTCAATTTCCCCTGTACAATCTGCCCATGGTTCATGCCATCTTTGCCGAACCGTTTGGTCCATCTGGTATTCTGCCTCATGCTATCTTTCCTTCACCTCTCCCCCACACCATGGAGTGTTTCTCCTTTCAAACCCCATTGCGTCTTATGGTATCTGTCTCCTTACATTCAACTAACTCCTTTAAGGTGCTAAATTAGATGCTAATTTAATCTCCCTAGTATTTAGCCTGTCAGCTAAGGTTTGCCCCAACCTCTTGGGGTATTTTTCCTGGATGATGGTGAGTCCCATTGGGAACTTTCCATCATTAATTATTAAAATCCCTTTCTTGCTCCCAATGTTCTCCCAATCTATTTCATATTGACCATTTCTAGTGTACAGTAAGTTCTCCTAAATAAAACTATGTTTTGCCAAAGAGCATGGCCATTGTGAATTCTTCACATGGCCAAACCCCAACATTTGGTGCTTCTCCGAAAGCAAATCATCTGGGGCCACATCATTTACTATATCAATCACATCAGAACAATGCCTTGTGAGAAAGTGGAGAAGTCCACAGGGCCTTCAAAATGAGTTTTACCAATGAAAGCCAGGAAAGACACGGCAAGATAAGCTGATAACTGGCTAAGATTGATGAGAAACCTTACTTCTTTTAGTATTCATATGTCCAAGAAAAGAGAAGGAGTTTTCTCCTTACTATGCTCCAAGAAACGTTTTGATAATCTGGAGATCAGCTATCACAGGGAAAGATCTTGGGGTCACCTCAAAAAAGGCTCAGATGAAAGATTTGGAGAAATTTTGAAATGAACATCAAAAAATGTTTTCATATGTAACTGGAGAAAAACAAAATACTAATTTTTTTTTTAAAAAAGAGTTGAGGATATTTAGCCCAGAGAAGAAAGGATATTTAAATGTCTCTCCTCCTCCTCCTCCTCCTTCTTCTTCTTCTTCTTCTTCTTCTTCTTCTTCTTCTTCTTCTTCTTCTTCTTCTTCTTCTTCTTCTTCTTCTTCTTCTTCTTCTTCTTCTTCTTCTTCTTCTTCTTCTTCTTCTTCTTCTTCTTCTTCTTCTTCTTCTTCTTCTTCTTCTTCTTCTTCTTCTTCTTCTTCTTCTTCTTCTTCTTCTTCTTCTTCTTCTTCTTCTTCTTCTTCTTCTTTTCATTAAATAACAGGTCTTTATTTTCAAAATGTTTGCAAAGATAGTTTTCAACATAGAATGCCTCCTCTAAGAAAGATTTGCTTTTTTTTTTTTTTTTTTTTTTTTTTTTGAGGCAAATGGAATTAAGTGACATATCCAGGGTCACACAGCCTAATAAGCATCTAAAGCTGGATTTGAATTCAGGTCCTCCTGACTCCAGAGCCAGTGCTCTATCCACTGTGCCACCTAGCTGCTCCATAACTGACTCGATGTCAGGAAAAGCTTCCAGTGCTATCCCCCCAAAAAATAAATGGATGGATTCTAGAGGTGATCAGGTGCTGGGCTTTCTCATGAAGGTTGGATGACCCCTGTTCAGGGATAGGTTAGATTGGAGGTCCCCTTCTTCCTCTGAGACCTGGGTATCGTGAGGGACCTGGGACATCCTAAGACTGTAATGATTTCATGGAACACAAGATCTGTCTGGTCCCATTAAGCCTCCAAACAGACCTAGGAAAAAAGCATGACTGCTGTCCAAGAACCAGCCTCAGTGAGTTGAAAATTCTGTATATACAGAAACACAACACATTGTGTTTGTGTGTACAGTATGTGTATATATAGACACATATGTATGTTTGTGGATGGGTGTAGTATGTATATGGGTGTGTTTAGTATGTGCATGTTGATTTATAATATGTATGATGTACAGTGTATTGTGTGTTTGTCTGTAGTATGCATATATGTGTATAAAGAGTGTAATATGGATAGCATGTAGATATGCATGTAAAATGTATGTATATGTAATGTGTTTTGTTGTAATGTGTGCATATATGTGTGTACAGTATTGTATAATATGTGTGTTCATATAGGTGTACATACATGATATATGTGTTTATGTGTATATATAGCATATGTGTGTTTGTGTGTGCACACAGTAGCATATATATGCATATATAGTGTATTACGTTATGTATACATGTATATATATATATATAATATATATGTGTTTGTGTGTGTGCACATATATATATATATATATATATATATATATATAGTGTATCATGGTATGTATATGTGTATATATAACATATGTGTGTTTGTGTGTGCGCACAATATTACATATCTATATATATATATCTATATATATATGTATGTATATATATTGTATCATGGCATGTATATGTGTATATATAGCATATGTGTGTTTGTGTGTGTGCACAGTATTATATATATGCATATATAGTGTATCATGGTATGTATATGTATATATATAACATGTGTTTGTGTGTGCGCACATTATTATATATATGCATATATAGTGTATCATGGTATGTATATGTGCATATATAACATGTGTTTGTGTGTGTGCACAGTATTATATATATGCATATATATAGTGTATTATGTATATAGCATATGTGTGTTTGTGTGTGCGCACAGTATTATATATGCATATATAGTGTATCATGGTATGTATATGTGCATATATAACATGTGTTTGTGTGTGTGCACATTATTATATATGTGCATATATATAGTATATCATGGTATGTATATGTGTATATATAACGTGTTTGTGTGTGCGCACAGTATTATATATGTGTGTGTATGTGTGTATATTGTATCATGGTATGTATATGTGTATATATAACATGTGTTTGTGTGTGCGCACATTATTATATATATGCATATATATAGTGTATCATGGTATGTATGTGTGTATATATAACATGTTTGTGTGTGTGCACAGTATTATATATATGTGTGTATGTGTGTATATTGTATCATGGTATGTATATGTGTATATATAACATGTGTTTGTGTGTGTGCACAGTATTATATATATGTGCGTATATATAGTATATCATGGTATGTATATGTGTATATATAGCATATGTGTGTTTGTGTGTGTGCACAGTATTATATATATGTGCGTATATATAGTATATCATGGTATGTATATGTGTATATATAGCATATGTGTGTTTGTGTGTGTGCACAGTATTATATATATGTGTGTGTATATATATATAGTGTATCATGGTATGTAGGTATGTGTGTAGTATATGTGTGATATGTAATGATTCTCCCAGGGTATGACAGAAATTGTGTGCTTTCATCACAACCTTTTCAGTGAAGTTTCGCCCTGAAGGCAGCTTGCTGGTCAGGTGGCTAGCGTATCAGTGTTGGGATAAGAAGCCCTCAGTTTAAATCCAGCCTCAGAGACTTGCTAGCTGGACAAATAACATAACCACAGGCAAAAGAACCAAGTCCGCAACATCTGTATACACACACATACTATAATACACTATATATACATAATACTGTGCTCACACACACATATACATCAGTTCAGTTGACGTGTACCTCAAAACCAGTCCCTTTACAGCTTCTGAGTTTGGAGGCCATGTGGTCCAGTGGCAAGTGCTGTGTTTCCATTTCCAGCATGGGTGCTACCTAAGTCATTCAGCCTTTATCAATAATATGTGTTGAAATGATAGTCAGAACAAAGCCTTCTGGGAAGGAGATATTGGTAATCACAGGCACCAGGAGGCCAGAGGTCTGTGGAGAAGGTACAGAGACGCAAGAAGACCAGAAAGAGAGTTATAAGAGGTTGTGGACTTAGTTCTTTTGCTTGTGCTCAGAACCTTTGGTCTAATCAGTTTTTCTACATCAATTCAGAAACTGTCCTGCTGCTGCTGCGTTCTAGATCAGCCTAGAAAGAATACACCTTGATGCTATTAGGTCTTGGCTTGACCGAGGTAAGGGGGCCATTAAATGAGTCGTTTAAGACAAAGAAGAAACCTTTATTTCAGTGAATGGGGATTTTAGCTGAGTTCACCTTTGTTTGACCCGGTAAAAAGAGAAATCCTTAAAGGGAATGAAGGTCAAGAAGGGATTGAATAGTTTTGAAAAAATGATTCTCCCAGGGTATGACAGAAGTTGTGTGCTTTCATCACAACCTTTTCAGTGAACTTTCACCCTGAATCCTGCAGCAAAGGCAGCTTGCTGGTCAGGTGGCTAGCGTATCAGTGCCGGGATCAGAAGCCCTAAGTTTAAATCCAGCCTCAGAGACTAACTAGCTGGACAAGTCACTTCACCCGTTCTGCCTCAGTTTTCTCGACTATAAAATGGGCTGGAGAAGGACATGGCCAACCACTCCGGTACCTTTGCCAAGAAAACCCCAAATAACATCATGAAAGTCAGGAATGATTGAATCATGACAACTAATTAATGTCACTGTGTAACTGAACCTACTGTTGAAGGATCTCATAAATCATAGCTTCCAAACGACTTGTGACAAAGATTCTGGGGCCCGGGGACATTTCTTAAATGATTTTGGCACACAGGGTTGGCTGATGAAATACTTTGAGCGCTGGCAAACAAACCGTGGGCCCAAAGTCACTTTATGGGGCCGGTGCTCTTCTGGCACGCCCTTCCTTTGATCTCCCTGTTCCCTGGTGCATCCTTCGTGGTTCCCCGTTGGATGAATGAGGCTTCCTGTGGTTTCTCCAAGCCCACTCCCCGGACCGCCATCCCGGTTCTTTCCCTTGCTTTCAGTCTCTCCCCGTCCTGGCTCACTTCCTGCTGCTCACCAACAGGCCCATGGCTCCCCCAGCCTGGAAAATCACCCCAGACCGTCATCCTTTACCTCTTCGGCCTTGGGGCAAACTCCTTGAAAAGGCTTGGACGTCAGGGTTGGGGACATTGTTTTCTCCTGGTTCCCCTCCCGCCTCTCAGACCGGCCCTGCTCCCTTCCAGATCTCTAACCTGGTACCTCCTGGGGTCTCCTGGGACTTCTCCCTTTCCGCTGCCTTGCTCGGTGATCCCAGCCCCTCCCGCCGCTTTCATTACCACCTCCACGTGGGTGAGTTTGGGATCTACCTCCTCCGCCCCAATCTCTCAGCTGCCTTCGGCCACTTCCGGCGCGTCCATTTTCTTTCCCCCCCATTATCTTCCTCTCCCCACCCCCTCCCTATTCCTGTAGAGGGCACCGCGGCCCTCCCAATCCCTCAGACTCCCAATCACCTCCAGCCCACTTTGTAGTCGAGGAGACCGAGGCAGAATGGGTGAAGGGACTTGCCCAGCACTAGTCTCTGAGGCTCGCGGCGCGGATGGCGCCATATCTCTCCTCGCGCCAGGTCCCAAACGCCTCACTTTTCACTTCCGTGCGCATCACCTCCCACCTGGACTATTATCATCATTATTATTATTGGGGTTTTTGCTGAGGCAGAATGGGTGAAGGGACTTGCCCACAATCTCACAGTTAACACCTAAGTGTCTGAGGTCGGATTTGAACTCGGGCCCTCCTGAATTCGGGGCAGTACAGATTTACCGCGAGATCTGGCTGCCCCCCACGCCCGGATTATTGCAATGTCTGCCTTCTTCCCACTAATCCATCCTCCATTCATCCTCCATTCATCCGCGATTTTCCTAGAAGCAGAGTCTGACGCCCCCCTCCCCCACACTGCGCTGGCTCCCCATTGCCTCCAGAACCGTGAAAAATATTGTTTGGCGTTCAAAGCCCTCCGTGAGCTGCGCCCCCCCTTCCCCCCACCCCCACCCCCGCCGCCACGCTGCCCCGGGCTCCAGGCCGTCCCCTCTCAGTCTGGCACTTTGGCTGTCCCCCCCCCCCCCGACTTCTGCTCTGACTCCATCCCGCTGTGTCCCATTCCTGACAGAGACACGAGAGTGGCTGGCCATCTCCTTTTACAGACGAGGAAACTGAGGCAAGCGAGGAGTAGGGGGCTTTCCAGGGTCACGACTGGGGAGGGTCCGAGGTCCGAGTTTTGAATCCTGATTCCGGGCGCGGGTTTCCCTAAATTCCCACCTCGCCTCGCGCGGGGGGCCCCGGCCCGGCCCCAGAGCCCCTCCGCGTCAGGCCCCAGAGCCCCTCCGCGTCAGGCTATAGCGCGCTTCCTTGGCTCGGAGTCTCCCAGCGGACTGAAAGTTGCTAGCAGGCCCGCGGTAAGAGCCCTTCGCGTGTTCCCAGAGCCCTGGCAGGCACTCGATGCGTGTTTGTTGATTGGTTAACAGCACGTGTCTATTGATTAATAATTAGCGGCAATTAAGGATGTAAAGGCGGAGCGGGCCGGACGTTGAGGATCGTCCCGGGGCCGCCCGCCCTGGGGGCTGGGCGTGCTGCTCCCCCTGGTGGCCAGAGGAGGCGTTTCCCGGAGGCCCCGCGGCTCCTGCCCTTACCCAACATGGCCCGCCCAGAGCGCGCGCGGCCCTCCGGTTCCCTTCCTCCGCCCCCCGTGGCTCCTCCCCCTCCCCTCAGCTAATAAGGAGGCCGGACTTCGGCAGAATGCAGCAGCGGGAGTCCGCCGAGTAACTGAGTCATGGCTCCGGGGCTCTGGCTGGCCTGGGCGGCCGCCCTCTGCGCGGGGGCGCTGGCCCTGGAGGGGGGGATGCTGTACCCCCGGGAGAGCCCGAGCCGGGAACGCAAGGACCTCGATGGCCTGTGGGACTTCCGAGCCGACTTCTCCGTGGACAGGAACCAGGGCTTTCGGGAGCGGTGGTACCAGAGCCCCCTGCGGGAGGTGACCCTTGGGCTGCCCGCTGGCACGGGGCGGGGAGGGGGCTTTCGGAGCGGCTGGGGGGCGGGGCGGGGGGGCGCCCGGGAAGGGAGGGCGCAGACTGCCGCCGGCCGCACGCCCCTCCGGAGGATGCCGGTCCTTAGGGAGGAGGCCCGAGGCGGGCATCCCCTCCCGGCTTTCTCCTCCGGCTCTGATCGAACAGTCCGGGCCCTGCTTAGCTTCCGACTGGCCGCCTGCTCCTGCCCCTTTGGGTCGGTCTGGAGCGGGACTCGCAGAGCGCGAGATCGAACGCGAGCGCCGGCCTCCTTTGCTTCTGGGTAAAACTCGAGAGGTGCCCGAAGAGCCCCTTCCCCCAGAGCCATGGCTCCGGAGCCTCGGCTTTCTGGGTGGTTCTGGGGTGGGTCTAGAGCACTCCTCCAGCAGTTCCCCGTGATTTCCCTTCAGCTAAAGCCTAACAAATGCCCGCCCCCGGGAGAAGACGGGAAGGGCTGCACTCCGTGGGGGGCAGCCCCTGCCGGCTCGCGCCCCCCCAGCCTCCCTCCCAGATTTCTGTAGGAAGCCCTCCGGGATCCCGCAGCGGGGTGAAGACGCCTCCACTGTCGGGCCTCAGTTTCCTACTTTTAAAAATGGACTCTTAGAGATGAGCCATGAGCGCAGGATGCTTGGAAGGGGCAGAGGGCAAGAAGAAGGAAGGAAGAAAGGGGAAGTAGGACGAGGAAGAGGGCGGAGGGCACGGGCAAACGTGGGGGAAAGTGGGGACTGAGGGACCCAGAGCATGCACAGGTGCTGGCCTCAGGAGCCATTATTCCCCTTCCCAAAGTTGGGAGGCCGGGCGTAGAAGCATTTAAATATATAAATGTATATGTATACATATATATATAATCATTATGTATATTATAATATATATTCATATTTATAATATATATATATATATAAATAAGCTAATTTGACCTTAGGAGTCATCTCAGCCCATTTCACAGAGGAGGAAACGGAGACGCAGAGCCGAGTTGAAACTAGGTCTCTTGGAATCTTACAGGGGAGGAAGTGGAAGCTCCCAGCACCGGGCTGAGTATCTTCTCTAGAGCCCAGTGAGGCGAGGCTATGATCAGTCATGTGCTCGCTGCCTCTTTTTCCACTTGTCCTACATGAGGAAGAGAGGGAGGGGATACATGTGCCTTGGGAGGAGGGAAGAGGTCCCGCTTCCCGATTCAGCCCCATTCACTGCTCATTATTTCCAGGCTTTGTGAGATCCAGTAGAAAAATCCCCTCTCTGACAGGGAGATCGGTCAGTCAGTCAGTCAGTAATCATTTATTAAGGGCCTACTACGTGCCGGGCAGGCGTCAGTCACAGAAGTATAGAATTTTGGGTCTGGAAAGGAGTTTTGCCACCTTCTCATTCCAATTTCTTCTCAAAGAAGTGACCCCAAGTGGGGTTGGTAATTTCCCTCAAGTCACACGGTTAGCACCCTACGGGCCAGGTAGAACTGCCCATCTCCCCTTGGGGCTCCGAGTTCTTCCCTTCCATTACTGCTGGTGGGCATCCGAGCCAAAGAGATCTCACGCAGCGGTTCTGAAGGGCGGGAAGGGCTTGTTCTTCCTGATTCCGACCTCAGAGGGCAACCAGCAGAGTGGAATCCTGACTTCCTAGAGAGATGGAAAATCGTATCTCGAGGCCATCTTTTTCCAGGAACTTCTGCCTCGTCTCAGTGGAGCCTTTGTGCGCTCCAGATTCCCCAGGCTACGAGCTCTAGGTTCACAAAAAGAGCCTTATGGGCAGGGCTGGTACGGGTGCAGCCAGATAGCCCGGGATCAGCCAGGTGGAGATCAGCCCATAAAACGAAGAGCCTGAGGGAGACGTGCAGGGATATCCGCCTGGGGGTCCACAAACTCATTTAAAAATATTTTGAAATATATTTCAATATGATTTGTTTCAGTCTTATTTCATGCATTTAAAACTATGATTCGGGGCAGAGGCCGTGTCAGTTTCCCCAGATTGCTGCCCCAAGCAGTAAAGGTTCAGAACCTCTGATCTGGTCCAAACTGTGCCCCTTAGAGAGGGACCGGGTGACTTGTCACCAAGGCAGCAGACATGGAGGCGCTGGAATCCAGGTCCTCCGACCACCAGTGCAGACTCTTTCGTGGTCATCCGTTTCTTCTCTCTCTCCCTCCAGTCGGGCCCCGTCCTGGACATGCCGGTCCCGGCCAGCTTCAACGACGTGGGCCAGGACTACAAGCTCCTCGGCTTCACTGGCTGGGTGTGGTATGAGCGGCAGGTGATGGTGCCCCAGAGCTGGGCCCAGAACCTGGGCACCAGGGTGATACTGAGGATTGGCAGTGCCCACTACTACGCCATTGTGGTCAGTACCAGGGTGGGGGTTGGGGGAAGAGGATTTGGAATGACTGTCTTGGGGGGGGTCTCAGTCTGTACCTGTTGGTTTTTCTGCCCCACTCCTGGCACCTCAGGTCGCTCCATTGCGAGGCTTCTGGTGCCAGTCTTGCCAACACCTGGTGACACTGCCCAGAGGCAAGAAAGGAAGCGGGCCAGCTCTGGCCTTCAAGCTCTTGTCCTGGCCAGCTCGGAGCTCAGTCTCCCATGGGCCTTCAGCAGATCATTGATTTCTCTCTACTGGGCCGTCCTCCTCCTCGGGCCCACCTTCTCCTTGTTATAATTTGTCCTTCCTTCTCGAAGAGGCCCATGACTTCTTGGAGCTGATGCCATGATGGGCAAGTGACTTGGAATGAAGGGAGGTACGGCTGGGCAAGGTCACCAGCCTCATTTTGTCCTTGGAGGCTCCGGGCTCCAATGGCCAGGTAGAGATCAAGGGGCCAGGGGAAGGCCCCAGATACCTCCCCCTTAAAGAGTGCCATGAATGCTGGCATCCCTGGCGAGAAGGATCAATCGGATTAAATTCCCAGACAAAGCTGGCTCCCTTAGCCTTAAAAAGAAAAAAGAATCAGGGAGAAGTTTTTCTTTTAGACCCTCTTGATTCAGTTATGTCCCTCCCCTTCTCCCTGGCTGAGAGCCATCCCTTGTGAGACAGGATCAGAAAAAGCCAGTTCAGTAAAAGTGGCCTAGGACCAAGGCAGGCAGTGTATGCCCTGTCCATACCCGTGGTCCCCCACCTCAGGAAAGAAGGGAAGGGGATGCATTTATGAGCTCCATCACCATAGGAAGACTCTCCAGGTTTGATTGGGGGCAGGGGCAGGGGCTGTGTGTTAGGGTAGTTCTTGTCTACAAGGAGGCAGCTGCGGGGCTCAGTGGATGGAGCGCTGACCTGGATTCAAATCCAGCCTCGGATGGTTAGAGCTGTGGGAAAGGGACAGGCCATTCAATCTGTGTTTGCCTTAATCCTGGAAATGGCAAAGCGCCCAGTGCCCTCCCGCAGGGTCATGTTGCAGGCGACTCCACGAGCTCTTGGGTTTCCTGGCTCTGGCCCTTCTGTTTGCCTCAGGTTATCTAAGCCTTTTGGGGTCATTAGTCCTATTAGTCCCACTGTCTAGCCACAAGGCCCTCCGGAGCGTGGGAGCCGTGCTCCAGGCTGGGCTCTCGTGGGAGTGTGGGAGTGCGCCCCAGGCCTGGGGCTGGCATGGGAGCAGGAATGGGCCCAAGGCTGGCTTGTGGGTGCTTGTGGATGCACCCTGAGGCCAGGCTAGCGCTGGGAGTCATGGATGCATGCAGGTGCCAGTCAATGAGTTGGTACAGCCTGGAGGCCCTGCCCACTGCCCTTCCTCGCACTCACCCCACCCCCTGCCTGCTTGCTTGCAGTGGGTGAACGGGGTCCACGTGGCCGAGCACGAGGGCGGCCACCTCCCCTTCGAAGCTGACATCAGCAAGCTGGTCCAGTCCAATCCCGGGGAGCTGAGCCGCATCACCATCGCCATAAACAACACCCTCACCCCCCACACGCTGCCCCCGGGCATCATCGAGCACCGGACCGACAGATCCCGGTGAGGGGGGGGGCGTCCCTCGCCGGCTCCTGGGGACACCCGGGCCTGAGAGCTAGGAGGGCTCCCCAAAGCCATAGAGTCTGACCCCTCACTTGACCGATGTGGAAACTGAGGCTCAGAAAGGTTAGCTGCATTGGGAGCCCATGTTGACCCCAGCTTCTCAAACTGCGGCTGGTGACCCCATATAGTCACCATATGTAACAACGTGGGGGGATGGGAAATGTTGGGTTTCCATGCCTATTTCATCTGTCTGTGTACCTGGGGTCATGGAAAGGTTTCTTGGAAAGTGGTCTCGAGGGGAGAGTTTAAGAAGCCCTGCTCCCCATGGCCTCCTCATTTGACAGATGGGGCAACTGAGGCAGAGGCGGCCCAGGGTCCCACAGTTAGTAAGTGCCCAAGGGGGGATCTGAGCTCTGGAAGGTGAGCGTGCCCCAGGTATCCAGGGAACGAACAGCAGAGGCAGAATGGCTGAGCCCTCCTGCAGGACAAGGGCCGGGGAACGCCCGAGAGCCCGGAACGCGGGCTAAGAACCCGGGAATGTGACCGGATGCGAACACCCTCTCCTCCCCCCAACCAGGTACCCCAATAACTACTTCATTCAGAGCACGAACTTTGACTTCTTCAACTATGCCGGGCTGCATCGCCCCGTCCTCCTGTACACCACCCCTCCCTTCTACATCGATGACATCACCGTCACCACCGAGGTAGACCAGAGCACAGGTGAGGGGCTGCCCTGGGAAGGGGGAAGGGCACCCAGGGCGCCCCTCCAGGCACAGGGCAGGGAACCCACCTCCTACCCAGACACCCCCGGGGCGTCCCCCAGGACCACAAAGTCTGAGATAGCCTCCCAGCATGCTCCCACCAAATGTGGTCTCAGCTATCAGACTGAGGCCAGAAGGAGCAGGTGGCGGCAGCCTGGTCCTCCGGCCCCCCTCCCCCTCCCGTGCCCTTGCCCAGTGTCTGGGGCTCCTCTCACCTTCAGATGTGTCTCGGCCTCCTCCAGGACTGGTGAACTACGAGGTCGCTGTCAGAAGCAGTGAGCACTTTGAGCTGGAGCTCCTTCTCTGGGACAAGGACGGGAAAGTGGTGGCCAAGGGGGCCGGGAGCCAGGGGCAGCTCAAGGTGCCCAACGCCCAGCTCTGGTGGCCCTACCTGATGCACGAGCAGCCGGCCTACCTGTACTCACTCGAGGTAAGTCTGCCCCCTGCTCCGTCCGAGGCCCGGTGGAGGCTGCCCTGGGGAAAGGAGGCTCTCAGGAAATGTCCTCAGCAAAGGGGCCTCTCACATCAGCTTCCTTATGTCCCACAAAGACCCTTCCTCATGACAAAATCTATGAAACACTAAGGACTCCCATCCCCAGAGGCACAAGTGAGGAGACTCAGGGGTCACTGGAGGCAGCTCCAGAGGTGGTGCTCTCCCATCCACCTTTCTTATGTCATCATTCAGATTTTTATTAGAAATCTACTACTTCTCCTTTCCGCCAGTCTTTCCCAAACCCCCCCTGGGGGGAGAAAGAAAATAAGACCATTTTTGTCAGATAGTCATAGTGGAGCAGAGTGAATTCCTCGACTAATTACAAACAATAGGCCCACGCTGGGCTCGAATCCATCCCCTCTCTGTCCAGGAGCAGGTAGCCTGTTTTACAGGTGAGGGAATAACGATCCAGAGAGGCTGGCGATTGTGTTGATTGAGCAAAGTGCCTGGCTCATCGAAGGTGCTTCATAAATGCTCAATAAAGTAGAAATAAATCCCTGCCTATCTGCATCTTGGCTAAGAAAACTCCAAATTGGGGAGACGAGGTGGCTCAGTGGATAGAGCACTGGCCCTCTAGTCAGGGCAAATATGACCTCAGATACTTTTAAAAACTTTTTAAGATTGTTCTTATTTTTATTTTTTTAATTTTTAAAAAATACACATTGCTTTATGAATCATCTTGAGAAAAATCAGAACAAAAGGGGAAAACCACGGGAGTGAGGGGAAAAAATGGAAAAAAGTGAACAGAGCATGGGTCAGCCTCAGACTGTGTGACCCTAGGCAAGTCATCTAACTGCCTTGCAACTGCCTCTCCCCCAAAAAGAAAACTACAAAATGACATTGCCGATGTTGTATTGTATTAAACCCCTCCCAGTTACACTTTCATCTGTTTTTTGAGGCACTGGCCTCCTTGAACTGCTGTAAATCAACCTCTTCATTTCACAGTTGAGGAAATTGAGATCTCTAAAGTCTAAGTGACTGACCCCTCCCCCCAAGGTTACCCAGTAACAAATGTCAGAAGCAGAATTTGAATCCAGGTCTCTCCCGAGACCAACCAGCTTTCTGCCCCACCGTGCCGCCTGTCAACCCCTGTCCCGAGATTCAGAGCCCAGGGCAGGGCCAGAGTGCTCGGTGTGGAGGACTACACCTGGAGTCTGAGGCCTGGGAGTCTTGCAGGGGAGGCTGTCAGGGCCTGGGGAGCTTCCTCGTGTGATTTTTCCTGATCCTTTGGGCCCAGAGCCCCAGATGCTGGACACTGACCGCACTCCCTCCCTACCCTGGATGGCGAACCCTGACCCTTGTGTCCTGTGCTTTGGGGCCGGCAGGTGACCCTGACCGTACAGACAGGAGCCGGGATTGTGTCCGACATCTATACCCTTCCTGTGGGCATCCGCACCGTGCACGTCGTGAACAACCAGTTCCTCATCAATGGAAAACCCTTCTATTTCCACGGGGTCAACAAGCATGAAGATGCTGATGTGAGAGATGGGATGGGGGCAGGGTGCAAACCGGGGCCCAGGGGCGGGCGGTCTAAAAGCCAGCGCTTCCATCTCTCGGGCTTCAGCCCAACCACCATTACTGACAACAACCTGGCGCTGTGCCAGGCCCAAGAATAAGGTGATGAAATAATAAACTCATCTGGGCCCCCACAGAGCTTAAGGTGTCCCAAGGGGACATCTCATCTACTCAGGTCTCAGAACATGAGAGTAAAGGGGGCAAAGGAAAATCAAAATTTGAGGGGGAAGAAGGGGGAAGGCAGTGATGGCACGCCAGGCAGGGGACCAGCCTTGGCAAAGGCCCAGTAACAGGAGATCCTCAGATTTTGGGAACAGCTCATGGTCCAGCTCAGCTAGAGCCTCTTTCCTAATTTATAAAATACAGAATTTACACAAGGTGACCTCCAAGGTCCTTTCCAGCTCTAGAGTTGGGGCCCATTCTTAGAAATGTCAGAGAGCACGTCATCTGAGGATCTCAGTTTTAATTTCTTAATTGACAACTTTAATTATCTATTACTTATTAAATTTATCAATAGACTTAACTTTAATCATTTAACTAAAGATTTTTTTTGATGCTTCCTTTATTTCCTCATATTCCTAATGTCACTCCCAAACAGCCGTACTTAGACGAGGGCAGAATGGGTCGTATGGGAGTGGGCGGCTTCCAGCTTGGGGAGGCCCTCAAGGGCACCAGGCAAGATTTTTTTTGCCCTATTGCTCCAGTGTTTGAGTCAAACGCAGAGTCCCTTTTTGCTTAAGGAGCCTCCCACGACCCACTCCACACTACATTTCTAGACTTAGCCCACAGGACTTCTCTTCATGGACTCACCTGACTTTTAGCTTGCTTTGTATCCCTGGTGCTCAGTACTTGGCACGCAGTGGGAGCTTAATAAACACTGGTTGGCCACAACTTTAAGGAGAGTCTTTTGGGAGCCCTGTGGAGAGACGGAATGTGGCTGGCAGAGTCTCTGGGATTGGGCCGGCAGGTGGTGAGGGACACGGGAACACCGAGCAGCTCCCTGCGCGTCTCCCCTCCCACTGCTCTAATGTCTTCAGCATGTAGCCCCATCATCTCCGTCCTTAGGTCCGCGGAAAGGGGTTCGACTGGGCTCTGGTGATGAAGGACTTCAACCTGCTGCGGTGGCTGGGGGCAAACTCCTTCAGGACGAGCCACTATCCCTACGCTGAGGAAGTGATGCAAATGTGTGACCGCTATGGGATCGTGGTCATCGACGAGTGTCCGGGAGTGGGGATCATACTGCCGTGAGTGTCCCCCATGACGGGGCAGGGTGCAGAGGCCTTGTGCCTCAGTTTCCTCATCTGTGTGGGGCCGCTTTGCACCCATCTGGGGTCACCTTGCCGGCTGGCAGAAGGACAAGAGAGGGACCAATGGGGCCTCTCTTCTTCCCACAGGGAGAGCTTTGGGAATGTCTCCCTCAATCACCACCTGGAGGTGATGGAAGAGCTGGTCCGGAGGGACAAGAATCACCCATCCGTGGTCATGTGGTCTGTGGCCAACGAGCCCGTCTCCTCGCTGAAGCCTGCTGCCTACTATTTCAAGTGAGGACCTTCTCTGGGGATGGGCAAATGGGGGTCTAATTTCTCTCCTTCCCACACCCTACACCGATCTTCTGAAGCATATTTGGGGAAATTATGACTAGCTGTGTGACCTTGGTCAAGCCTCTTAATTTCTGTCTGCCTCAGGTTCTTCAACTGGGACCATAAAAGCACCTAATTCCTTGGGTTACTGGGAGGATCAAGTGAGATAATAACTGTCAAGTGCTGAGCACAGTGCCAGGCACAGTAGATGCTTAATAATTGCATATTTCCTTCCTCTCCCTCATAAAAAGGTTTGTGCCCTGAGAGTTCAGGAGGAGCCATCACTGGGAAAAGACAGAACAGGGCAGATAGGAGACTATGGGTATGGATTATTGCATTTACCGTCAGACTCAACCAGATATACTGATCCTATGGATCAAGGATTCCAAAGTAGAAGGGCCTCCAAGAGATCTGGTTCAACTCATTTTACTGAGGAATGAAACAACACAGGATCCTAGATGGAGAATGCTAGGTCGTCCCAGAGGCCTTCATTGTAGAGAGGAGGAAACTAAGGCTCATCGAGGGCAAAAGACAGACTTCAGAGAAGTTGGACAAGAACCCTAGTCATTGGGCTCCAGAGGCAGCCACCCTGCCCACTTTACCACATGCCTCTTGCAGGCCTTTTATTTCTTGTTACAAAGATTGACTTCTGGAATAGGGAAGGGATAGATTTGAAAATGAAAGTGAAGGGAAAAGAGGCTATCAATAAAAATTAAACTAGAAAGAGAGAGGAAGGAAGGAAGGAAGAGAGGGAGGGAGACCAGTCATGAAGATGAATCAGGGGAGCAATGGTAACAGCCATTAATTACCCAACCATCACCAGCAGATGAGCTAGAAACCAAGCAAAGGCCAGTGGCCTGAAGCAATGGAGCCCTTCCACTCGCCAGCAGCCCCCTTTCCCCTGAGCCTTCCTTTCCTTCATATTATAAAGTTCTCATTTGATCCTCCTAACAATGTGGGAAGTAGGTGCTATCTCCTCTCTGGCCGCTTTGGCAGAGGAGAAAGCCCTTGCTTGCTGTCCAAGGCAGCCAGTGGGTCTCTGAGCAGTTTCTGCTGGCCCCAACAGTCTCTGGTGGTCCCTTCTGGGCCTAACACCTCAGTCAGTGGAGATGCTGTTATAGGTGTCACAGTGGGGAGGGAAAGGGTCCCTGACCTAAGAGGAGCAGGAACAGCTCCCTCCCTCAGGGTTCTAGGTCCTTAGAACAGGTAATGTTAAGCAGAGAACTCCAAGCCACAGTTATTTTGAAAAACAGAATCAGCCTTTTTCTAGCACCCACTATGGGCTGCCCATTCTGGGGTCACTTCTTGCCTTCACTGGCAGCAGGTTCCACTCCAGGAAATCGGAGCCCCTCTGCTGCCCCTTGCCCAGCCTGCCCCACAAACACATGCGTTAGCGGCCTCAGGAGGCAGGTCGCTCCTGGAAGCAGAGAAGGAAGACACATGAGCAAGGAGGAAGAAGCAAGGGGGTAGAGACCGACAGCCCTTTCCCATTCTCATGGACTATGTGGTATCTTGTGCCATAAACAGGACCCTGATTGCCCACACCAAAGCCTTGGACCCCAACCGGCCTGTGACTTTTGTGTCCAATACTAAGCCTGAATTGGATCTTGGGGTAAGTGCGGGGATGGTGTCGTTTTTCTTGGTAGCAGGGATTAATACCAGACTGCCAGCATAGATGCACCCCAAGGCCCAGACCCATGAGTCTGTGCTAAGGCCATAGGAACACTCTGGGCCTTTCACGGAGCCTGCTGTTTACTCTCCAATTATCCAGGGGAAGGAGGTGGAATCCAATGGCAAGAATGGGCACTGGCCAGCCGTCTTCCATGCTGGTCCATCCATGCAGGGTCACAGGTGAAAGGAGTAAATCATCCTTCAGCCAGCCCAGCCCTTTGTTTACAAGGGGGAGCTGACCAAGACAACGGCCAGCCCCAGCCACACAGCTGCAGCTGAACCCAAGGGTCCCTTCTTTTCCACTCTCACTGCTGCCCACCATCTTTAAAACCAGGGGCACCCCACATTATTTGTTGTTCAGTGCTTTTGTGAGCCCATTTGGAGTTTTCCTAGCAGAGATTCCGAAATGGTTTGCCATGGCTTCTTCCGCTCTACAGGCACAAGAGCATTTCTGCAGAGGGGAAGGGAAGCATTCCCACCGTATCGGTTGTCCTCCAAAGCTGCCAGAGTTGTAAATGTCTGAGAAAAGTCTGTGGCCCCCAAAGAGCCCCCCACTTTCAGGGACTGTGGAGATGGTCTCTTCTTGAAGTCTCTATGCTTTTCTCCTCCCTGGGCCCTTCCATACAAAGGGGGGGCCTGGGTCCAAGCTGGCCCTAACTTCACCTCCTTCCAAAGGCACTTGGACTCCATTGGGAGTGACCCCCCCACACACACACACAGACTGACACCTCGTTCCAGGGTATCCCCCCCATCTGCCTTGTGTTTGTGCCCTGAGAGTTCAGGAGGAGCCATCGCTGGGAGAAGACAGAACAGGGCAGAGATTAGGAGATGAGCATTTTTATTAGCTGTATCGTCATGAAGCACAGTGGACAATTCCCCAGGCCTATGGCGCCACTTCAGTGGCTCTTTGTCCCCTTCCTGTTCACTAGTGAAGCAGACCCCCAGCTCAGAACTCTCACTCCCATACTCCCAGGTGGAAGTGTCCAGGGGAAAGGGTAGGCTGCCTTGTTGACACCCCCTGGGGTGAGTGAACTCCTAAATCCTTACCCCTCATCCTGTTCTGTCTCCTGACCTGTGCCCCTCCCACACCATAGTCAAAGATGGCTTTTTGGCCAGCCAGATGGGCAAAGCCTTTCTTGGCCCTTTACTCACCCCCTCCTGCCCACCAGGAGGAGGGGCTCATTGGAGGCAAGAGTCTGGGGCAAGGGGGGGAGAATCACTTTGTCTACTCACATGGCCAAATTGCCCAGCCCTTCTACATTGGGTGATAGCTTTATCTCTAAAGGAAAAATGGACAATATCAATCTCTCTGAGCCCATCCCGCCTCTTGCGGGTCTGAAAGCAATGCTGTATTTGGGTGTTTTTAAGACTAGCCTTCCCTTGCCGCCAAGCTGGAAGGGCCTGATCTCGAGGCCGACTGGCCTCCATCGTGGCTCTGAAGTCCCGACCGTAGGAGACCTGCCAGCCCTCCCCTCAGCTTCCAGGTACACCCATCACGGCCCAACTCACAGCAAGCTGTTGACCTTTTCCCTTAGGCTCCCTACGTGGACGTAATCTGTATAAACAGCTACTATTCCTGGTACCACGACTTTGGGCACCTCGAGGTGATTCGGCTGCAGGCCAACACCAATTTTGAGAACTGGTATAAACTGTATCAGAAGCCAATTATCCAGACCGAGTACGGAGCAGACTCCATCCCCGGCTTCCACCAGGTGAGTTCCTCAATGAGCCACAGCCATTCCAAACTCATGCTTCTTTGGGGGTGAGCTTTGGCGGGCTGCCCACTTTCCTTCTCTGCCTGTTTGCAGGGGTATTTGTGGCTAGCAAGCCCCAGCGGTAGGAGGCCGACCATGAGTCCAACTTGGGTCCCATCCCTTATGGGAGCTGCTGAGTCTGAGCCCCGGGATCCTTCTCCTTCATCTCCAGGGCTGGATTTTTCTTTTCCCTTCAGGAGGCCCAGCTATGATTACAGCCCCGGAGTTCTCCCTTTGAACACCTTTAGCATTAAATAGTGGATCCCTTTCTTTTTAAACTCAGTCTGGCCCTGCTGAAATGTTGTCCTTCCAGACACGAGCAGGCGGATCCCCTTTTTGTGATGGGTCTTTTAGGCTTCTGAGGTTCATCAGCATCGTGTGCACACCCCCAGCTCTGTAAATGGGGATGGTTGTGCATCAAAGCACCCCAGTGCAGTGACCATGTAGCCCCCAGACACACACTATTCTAGAAACCAAAGCCTATTACTCTCCCTCCTAATAAGTAGGATACACACGGAAAAGTATAACCTTTTTTCAGAAGTGTTTTAAAGTGCATAAATCCATGCAATGGCTGCAGGAGAAACCAACCAAAAAGGTTAAATTTAAAGTTTGTAGAGACCCCCCAAAATCTTGGGGTCCATGGGCCCCAGATTAAGAATTCTCTGCTCCCCACAGGCTCTTCTGGCATTTGCTTAGAAATAATGTGGAAGATGGAGAAATCCTCCCCCTAAACTCAGACCCATGTTACTGTCCTAACAACACACGATTCCACTGAATAATCCAGCTAGATTTTGTTCCTATTATTAGGAGATTTATTGGAGTGGAGAGACGCTCCCTCTACTGGTGGAGGTTAGCACTTTCTTTGTAAAAGTGGATGAGAGAGCGAGAGCATGTGAGTGTGTGTGTGTATGAGTGTGTGTGTATGTGTGTCTGCGTGTGTGATAGTGTGTGTGTGTGGTGTGTGCGAGTGTCTATGTGATTGTGTGTGTGTGTGTGTCTGTGAGAGAGATAAACCACACCAAACTGCCTCTTTCACCTTCTCTGCTCCAAGGCCACCTTTGAGACTAGGTCAGGGATCCAGCCAGTTAATCTCTGTAGCCGGGATAAATCAGGGAAAGCTGTGGCCATTCCCTCCATGCCTGAGGCCCTTCTCCTGGGGTCTCTATGGAGGCGTCAGAGGCACTAAGCAGGCAGCTTCTGTTGCAGGCAGGCCAGGATGCCATAGATTAGTTGGGCCCTCTTCTTCATGCCCCTGGGCCAGCTCCCCAGAGTGAGGCGAGAATGGGAGCCCTGGAGAACCACCTGTGCCCGTGTCAGAGCGGGTAGGTCCTGAGGCTCTCCACCTCCCTGGTCTGCTTTTGGACCTGGGGCTTCATACACTTCTAGGAAATGCTCTTTAAGAACGGTTGTTGGCGTTCACTGGCCTGTCCTAGAGCCAGTCAGGGCGTGCTCTCTGCTGTATAAACTGAATATTCCGTCTGCAGAGGGGTGGCCCATCCATCTCCCTCTGACACACAAAACCCGGGTCGGGACACTTGGACATTCCCTGTGCTTTTCCCCATGGCCTCAGGGCAGAACCAGTGAACAAAATGAAACTCGGCCCAATGGATGGCAATAGCACCCAAAGGCTATAGTACCACAGGGCCTGGAGGCCGGAGCAACTCCTCGGCCCTCCTGCCGGCTCCCATCCCTAAGGCCCACCTGCCCTCTTCTCCTCATCTGCTCTCCAGGACCCTCCTCTGATGTTCAGTGAAGAGTACCAGAAGTCAGTCATGCAACAGTATCACTTGGCTCTGGACCAGAAGCGCAAAGACTACGTGATTGGGGAGCTCATCTGGAACTTTGCTGACTTCATGACAAACCAATGTGAGTAGATGGGCCAGTCTTCTGCCCCTCCTCTTCCTTAGTTACAAACACACAGCTCCCAAGAGGGAGAGCCTGTCAGAGCGTTTACTGGGAAAATCTGGGAATCCAAGATTGTAAACTTTTAAACTCAAAACATTTTAGGGCAGAAAAGCAACTATTCAGTCTGTCTTAAGTGATGGTAGCACGAGTCCCTCACTGCTAAACTTGGCTGTCATTTTTGTTGTTGTTGAGGCAATTGGGGTTAAGTGACTTACTTGCCCAGGGTCCCACAGCTAGGAAGCGGTTTAAGTGCCTAAGGCCAGATTTGAACTCAGGTCCTCATGACTTCAGGACTGATGCTCTAGCCACTGCACCACCTAGCTTCCCCTTGTCATTGAACACATCTGTTGTCTTGAAGGTTTAATCAAAAAGCTGATGGATCCTGTTGATTTCCCCCCTTTTTTAATGGTAGAACATGAGAAAAATGAGCCAGTAGTACCCCTTCAACCATCAGTGTTTTTTTGGTGGGGGGGAAGGAGAAGGGGTGAGTTCTGATCACCCAGACCAAACATCTTTTATTTTGGAAATATCCTCTACTACAGTGAGGTAGTTTCTTTTGATAAGGAAACTACCTTTCATAGTGCAAAAATCTAGACTTGCAGTGGCTTGGGGCAGCTTGTCCGGGTCACACAGCAAGTACATGCAACAGGCAGAATTTGAATCCACATTTTCTGGATTCTTTGGCTGACTCTATCCTTTAGACTGTTCCAGTCTCAGACACACTCCTTTTCAACAGTGCTGAAAAATACTCCATTTTTCAAAGCTTATTTGAAGGGACAGCCCTGTGGTTTCAAAGAAATTCCTCATTTTTCAGCTTGCTGGGCCCTATTCAAAATTTGGCCTTTTTTTTGTAGTAAAGATAGAAAACTATAGTTTTGACTAAATTCTCTAGGGAAGTAAACCTCTTCTAGGCCAATTCCTGTAACATTTCTAGAAACCTAAATGCCACGGTCTATCAGAGACTAGGGTAGAAGAGGCTGCCATAGTGGTTAAAGCCCATTTTAAATGTTAATGCTCAGCTATGACAGAGAGGAATAAGGTTACAGAAAGCCGAGGAGAGAGAAAAGGCTCTGGAAATCTGGGCCTAAGTGACTTCTGTATCAGAGGTCCCCAACTTTTCCATGGAGAGCAGCTGTTCATTTCTCAAGCCCACACTTGTGTCTGATCAGAGCCAGGTTTACAGTGGGGTAGTTCACGCTGAGAACCCTGTGGTGACGCAGAGCAGTGCCATCCCAACTACTGGGGCCTCCTTTGGAAGTTTCTGCTCAAGGTGCCAGATCAGCTGGTGCCCAAGTGTGGGCACACCACCATAACTAATCTGTAATTCAGCCCCAATAGCACCTGCCTCAGCAGAACCTACCAGCACTAGGAGGTGTTTCATCACCATTCAGTTCAGATCCAAGCCTGGTGAGCTGGGATCTAGTTCATACTAACAAAGCTGCTTTTTTGCCTCGTTTTCAGCACCATTAAGAGTGATCGGGAATAAGAAGGGAATCTTCACCCGCCAGCGGCAACCCAAAGAGGCAGCATTCCTTCTGAAAGAACGATACTGGAGAATCGCCAACGAAACCATGCAACCTTGCTTAGCAGCGATTCCACAGTATTTGGAAAACCAGCCTTTTTACTCCTTTGACTAAAGAACAGAACTATCTCTATGGCCCAAAGGGACTCCTGCCCTAACAGACAGGAAGACATGTTCCCAGGATTATCAGATCATCATTTGATTTGATTTTGTGTGTGTGTGTTGTATGTTGTGTGTGTGTGTGTGTGTGTGTGTGTGTGTGTCTGGGATGAGAGGCGGACCTACCTGAAAAAAATATGGCTGAAGAATTTATTGAAGCCAGTTTGACAGATGATAAATGTGCCTTTTTCTTACATTCCTTATGCAGATTCTCAAAATCAGGGTGTTTTAATTACATAGTATTAAAGGTATGTTATTATAAAACTGTTTCCCTAACAGCTCTGTGCTAACTCAAAAACAAATCCTGGTCCCTTAACACAAAAAACACTTTTCTGCACCCAGACCAACCCAGACCATGAAATGCACATGCACACACATGTCAGAAAACAATGGCTTTTCTCCCTTATGGCCACGACTGAACTTCAGGAGGACTAACACCCTAAATGTACAATGTGAAGAGGACAATGACTTCGTCTTTACTAAGGTTCATAGCCCCAGATTCTTTGGAATTCATTCTGAGTAAAGGCTTTCCTGATTTCTTGCCCCTTCCCAACAATAATATTCTTCCTCACTATCCTGTAACATTAGTGTAATTATCATCTATGGCTGGAAAGCCATAGAATCCAAGCTCCTCATTTTACAGACAAGGAAACTGAGGCCCACTAGGATTACACAGCAAATGTCTAAGCTAGCTGGGAACTCAAGTCTTCCCAACCCCACACTCAGATCCACTGTCACAGCCATCCACCTGCCTTTTGAGTCCTGGATGCCTCTTCACTGATGTCTTGAAGTAATCATTCAAAAAAGAGATCCTCTATCCTCATCATGACCATTGCCCTAATTAGTGCTATGAGGAAGGAAATAAAGTACACCTAAGGCTCCAGTCTCTACCAGGGATGAGTAACTCTATCCCACACAGACTTATCGGTTTTTAAGGGGCTGCTCTCACAAACTTCAGCCTCTTGTCTTCAACTTCCACTCCCTCCATTCTCTGAAGACAAAACTCACCAAAGAAGCCTGTTTCTTCATCAATGAGGGGATCCGACTAAATGAATGGAAGGGTGAATTAAGCAAATCCTCTCCAATGCCCATTTTAGCCTTGCTTTCTAATCTGCTCTCTAGCCTTTCAAAACAAAACCACCCATGTCAAATCAGCCCCATAAAAACAGCACTCAAGTCGGCCCCCCAAAGAACCATACATTTCTTCCATCACCAATGTGACAAGAAGCTTCTCAAAGAGCATCAAGTCCCACATGACTTCAACGCTGACACACAGAGAACCGTTATCCTACAAGAACCACATCAAAAACAACAATCACAACTGGAAGGCTGCTTTACAAATTAAGGAACCATCCCTTTTTACTGGCTCTAGACCAGTGGTCCTAAAACTTTTTAAGTCGGGGGCCAGTTCACTGTCCCTCAGACTGTGGGAGAGCTGGATTATAGTATAAACAAAAGCTCACACTGTCTCCGTCCCTCAGCCTATTTGCCATAACCCGGAGGCGCATAAACGTCGTCAAGGGGCCACATGTGGCCCGTGGGCCGAAGTTTGAGAACCCCTGTGCTAGAGCGTCAGGACAGCAACAACTTATCTACTCCAACGACAATGGCAAATGTTCATAGCATAGATTTCAAAATGCTTAAAAGCCACATTTTTTCATCAAAATAATAAGACATTACTACCACTTTAAAGACTAACACTGTCCAAGTTGCTTGAAACCAAAGCTATGAATCTGAAAAAAGAAAATCACAACACATTTCTATAGCTTTGAATCTTTGTAAACATTAACACCTTAACGTCATGTATTCTTAACTCTAGACAATCACATACCCAAGCTGTATAATAAAATGGGAGAAATCCCAGGAACTAGAATCTCTAGGGACTCAATTTTCCGAATATAAAAATTAAATTTCTAAAAAATAATCCACAACTTAGTACACTTCTAGAAAAGTATCAACTTTTTTTTTTTTTTTTTTTTTTTTTTAAGCATCTTAAGTTTCAGTCTAACATCTTAAAGGCCTCTTTGTTTAGGTTCATCCAAGCTCCTGACTAGAAATGCAGAACTGCAGGCTAAAAATGATTGCAGCAAAGACTTCCACAGAAAATGTCAACATTTATTTTATACCAAAAAGTTCTGTGCAACAAATAAGCATTCTTACATATTTACAAGGTTAGTCTTTTTTTCTACCAATTAGAAAAACTGTGTCCCCAATCTCTTATAGAATATATCTTATCAATGTTGTTCAAAGGAATATCTGCCTGATGGCTCCATTTTAAATGAATGTTTACTTTGGAGATTAAAAGCACTAGTAATAAATATTTCCCATGGAATTCACTATACAGATCAACCCATGCCGAATATTGAGGCCATGCTTGAAGCCAGTTTTACAGAAATGAAACATTTCACCTTCTCTGGACTAATGTGGGGATCACATTTAATTAAACAAGGTTGACCAAACCAGAGTCAAGGGTTATCAGATGATTTATTGAGGTTTAGTCCACCTAAGTTCAAAGCCCGCATGGATGGCTGAAGCATCGAGATGGGACAGTTCTGATGGTCAATGGAGGTCGGTGGTCACGTTGCCTCTTCCAGATGTGAGCCGCTCCTTCAAAGAGGCGTCAAAGGTGGGAGGAGGGAAAGTGTGTGTTCCCTTTAAATTTGTGGAATTGGTCTAACACTGATCTTCTGCTGGACTGTGTCCAGACAACAATAACTGGGAATCGGAAAACTTCTCCAAAACCTTTCCTAGTCCACCACAAGCAAGTAGCATAAACTCAAGATTCTAAAAGAACTGAAGTTTCTTGATGCTCTTGTTTATCCACGGAAATATGAAACCACAAGAGCTGAAGCCACTCAGGGTTTAGTCTTCATCATTTCTTACCTCTCTGCCTTATCCTAATGTGCCTGTAATTCAAAAAATCCTAACATTTCTCGCAGCCAATTTTTGATTCATTTTTTGCTCTTCTGTCTGAAAAATAGTCAAGTCCACACACTTTGGGACTCTTATTAATAACGGATTTAATGAGAAGTTGCATGAAATACAAGTACAATTCCTGGCACACAACTGGTTAACCCTGAGCTATTTCACCAGAAGAGAAAAGGTTTTCACCCCAGACGACATCAGATGACAAAAACAGAAAAGAAAAAAGAAAATCCCAAACCTCCCCCAGACCCCCTAGAATTTGTAATCCCTCCACAACTTGTTTTAATCATTTCATCAAAATTACATTCAAGGCTTACAAAAAGCGTGTAAGAGAGCTTCGTTTGTTCTGAGGCAATTCACCAATAATATGAATGACAAAAGACCCTGCTTAAAAAATTAAAAAAATGCTAAGAGTTTTAAAAATGATCTTTTCTCTAACCCATTTTTCAAGGATGTTGGCAAATCAAGTTAGCAGGCTAAAACAAAATGTCCAATCCAAAATGTTTTTCCAGTCTACAGCAACATTTAAATTTGACAAATTTGGTGACTTTTATTGAGGGGGGACGGTGCAGGGGAGGGTTGATCGAGGGCAAAAAAAAAAAGATGAAATCAAGATCCTTACTATGAGTACAGGTGCTTATAGAGACAGTTACAATGAATGGTAAGCTCATACATCAAGCAGCACATATTCATCTCTTTTGTGGAGAAAAAGCACATTAAGTCTACTAGTCACAGGAATGTATCAAAATAACTAACTTCTATATAACATATTAACCAGTGGTGCTTCCCCTAAGGCTTATGAGAGGAAAAAAGAAAGGAAAGCCTTAGTAAGAATCCCAGGTGAATGTTAGATTCATTGTCCTCTCATCGGTCTGCAAGAGAACTGAACATCGAGAGAAGTTTGAAGCGTACACTTCTGGTTCATACAAAATGTGATGGAAAACCGTCTCAAAGTAGGACAGGTATGTGTGGAGTGCTTCCTAAGTGATGTTATTTTGAGCACAGCACTGTTAATCTTGAGACTGTCTCCTCCCAAATCTTAGATAAGAGAACTTAAGTGAATTGCCTTAGCAAAACTGAAACTACTTTTCACAAATTGATCAATACTCTCCTCCCCCCAAAAAATCACTTACGTTCAAGCATCATTGTCTCCTAGTGTTCTTAAACCATTAGAGTACAAGAAATTCATAGAAGAAATTTGTTCTTTAAACATTCACATTTGCAGGAAAAGGAAATTTTTGTTTCAACTGGATTAGGCCATTTTAAAATAAATTGGTTTGCAGTTTAGATATCCAGATCCCTAATATCCCTCCTCGGTGGGCAGAAAAAGCTAGGTGATTTTAGTTGAAAACCACTATCGCACTGTGCTGACTCTCCAGATTCTCGATTTCGAAGCCGCTCTCTGCCCTCTAGTGTTCACATTCATTCATTCCCCAAGTCCGGTCAGCTACACTGGAATGCTACGGAGCTGGACCAACACTACTGTTACTGCTCAGCCTAAGGACCAGAATGACCACATACAGTGCTTTTCTATATACTGCGAGTTATTCTATTCCATTCATGTGGGGTGGGGGGGAAAGCAAGGACACTTCTGCCTGCTGAGTTCAACACATAAAATATTTGGTTCAAGGATTGAAGACAGAAGGCACTTTTAATATTCTGTTTTAGGATGTTGACCATAGAAATACACTCAACTTCCATTGGATTTATTCCAATCAGCTTTTAAAAAAATTCCTCATCCTGCACTTTCAATGGCTCTTAGAAAGAGCAAGGCCTGTGCTCCTGGAGCCTCCCTTCCTTCGGTACCTCCAGTACTTTCTTTTCATTCCTAAGCAGACTGAGTGTCTTGTGAGAAGTGCAGGGTGTCAGACCTAAAAGTTCACTTCTAAATATAGCATAAATCTGAGATCCTACACCAGATCCCTCTAGGTCTCTCTAGTTAGCACAAAACTCAACCCACTCAGGAAACCTCCCTGGGGCTTCGCAGGACCTCGATCCTCCTTCACAGTCCTTGGGCTTACTTACACACCTATTACCAATGGGTTGTAACACTGCTTGGCTGTCTGGCACCGATTCGCATGAAAAATGTCTACAGGAAAACTCAACTGTTGGAAGAAATGAAGCCCCTAAGGACCTTTAAGTTGTCGTCACCAACCCCACCCCCTTTTCCCATCCTTCACACCCCAGAGATACCTTCCTTGTGGCCAGCCAGGATGGGCCACTCATTCTGTGTAGGGAACAATCAGTCCCATTTCATGACTTCACATAAGGTTGACTGGGGCCCCTCTCTCTCTCTTCTTAAACTGCAGTTTCCTCCTCAAGAGAAGAGGTGTGGAGCAGGGGACCAAAACCCCAAGGTCCGACTGGCTGGCTAGCCCTGAAACCACAGCTACTAGTGCCTTTGTTGAGATGCTACCCACCTGGATGGGCTTCCTGACTCCTTCTACTATTTCATTAGTCAACTATGAGCTGAAAATTCTTCAGTGCTACACTTTAAACTAAACTGTAGAGTGAGCTCTGCAGGGATGGATCCAATATTTCTACCTTTATTGACAATATCACATAAATGGATTCTAGTTGAATCTACATGTTTCAATCCATCGGCTAAAAATGTATTACATACTGTAAACATGGCAATATTTAATACAGTATCTCTATTCTAAAATATTTTCATGTCATGATCACATTTTTAATACCTGAAACTGAATTTATACATGTAAGAGAATTACTAGCAACTGTTGCTTCACTTGACAATCGGGGACTGGGGAGGAAAAACTCTACTTTGTTATTTCAGAAACATCTTCAAAGGAAAGTTAAAGCTTGTCTTTGATTGGCTCGGAGTATCCTCTTTTGTGTCCATAGTCAAACAGAAGATTGACACAGAAAATAGACAGGGCCCCTTCTAATTTACAGGATTTTTTTTAAAAAATCAGTTTAAGATTCTTAGGGAAAGTGTCTGATATGAAGAATTTAAAAAAAAATTACTGCAAAATAAACTGAATGGACGAAGGGTCTCCCGAGGGTCCAGGCTGGGTCAGTCCTGCTTAGGCTGCAGCTGCCGTTTCCAGGCTTCGTTCAAGTAAACGAGTCGTTTGTAGTTGATGATAAGGAGAATGAAGTTCAGCATGTATGTGATAAAACAGAGAATGCAAAATTCCTTCAGCACAAAGTACAGAATGTACGCCAGGTACAGGGACCCTAACACAGACACTATCGAGGAGGTCATGAGGATTAAAGCTGCCACCGCACTGGCCGTCATGCCTGTAAGAGAAAGAGCAGGAGCAGGTCAGTCGTGCCTCGGCCCCCCGATGCGGAGGCCAGGTGCCCAGGTCAGTCATCCCGCTGAGGACACGGGCCCAGCAAACTGTTCCCATCAGCTCTGTCTTCTGACACCCGAGCCCAGACAAGGCCGATCGAATGGAGCCACGTCTGTGGCTGTCCTCGTTCCAAGGAGATGGATGTACATTTAACTGCTCATCCTATTCCCAAACGCCATTTCAGATTCTTAGATTCTCCCTCCCCAATGACAAGGAAGAAAATCCTCAATCTCAGATTAAGAAAATGGCCTTTTATAAGTGGTATAAAATACACCAGCGCAGACTTAAGTCAAGATCTTTTCTGTGAATTATCTTTTGTTGCACTTTTAAAATATTCAACTCACCAAGTAAGAAAACTATTGAACTGACCACTGATCTGCCCATCCATTAGGTCCACTAATGTACTGTGCAAAACCAAATCAGTTTCTTAGGAGACCTCCAAGAGCTCATCTGCCAGGAATTTATGGACTTGCCTTTAAGTTTTAAGTAGGTTTTTAAGGCTGAGGTTGGATTAGCTATATTACACACCTCATTCATCCTACAGCAATACTGTTTTTGGTTTTTTTTTTTTTCATCGAAGGACTGTTTCCAAAGGATATGCATAAATAGCATCAATGGGGGAAAAAAAGCATGTCAAACATATTACGGGGAAATAGAATTCCAATACAATATATTCTACTTTACAATACATTCCAATACAGTATATTCTACTTTATGCAAAGCACAAGGATAAATAAAGGGTGATGATTCAATAACCTCTCCATGGGATTCCCTAAAACAGAAATGGGTACTGGATCTATGATTTCTAGGGAAGGAAGTTGCCTTTACCAATTACCTCCTCTGCCATTTTTTCTCTTGGGGGCACTAAGGTTCATTTACCCCTCAAATTTGGTTTCAAATTTGACCAGATGTATACAGACATTTCAGAACATCTTTTCCAGATCCCTCTATACATCTATTAAACACTTTTTACACAAGGTGATGAAAATTCTTCAGGAGAAGAGAGCTCAGGGACAGGGCATAAAATAAGGGAGCAAAAAAAGAGGAAGAGGAGACCCAAGAAAGCCCCACGCTAACCCTGACAACTGGCTCTGGGTAAGTAAGACCTTAGTCTCCTATTGGGGGCTGTTCACGTGCAAAGGCATCGATCCACTCCCACAAGCTTGCATATGGAGCTGTTTTGGAGCAGTTTGTTTGGGCCAGTCTGTGGCCACCAAGAACCCGAGCTTTTCAGAGGGTTGCTTACCAGTGCGGACCCAAACACAGCACACATGCGCGAAGCTCCCAAATCCCAACAAGTCCGTGCTGTCATCTCCTATCATTTGGTAACTTTTAATATATTACAACATAAACATTAGAGGAGAGAAAGGGTATCTTATAGCCAGTTGGCACTCGTCCTGAGTACCAGCTGCCTTGGGAGAAAGGCGTTTTAACGTCTCAGCCAGGAGAATTGTGCCTGACTCATCTGAGTTCTGAGACGGTTCCTAAGCCAAGTGGAAACTAAGTGGTTCTAGCTGATGAAACTCTGAAAAAGTGCTGAAAAATGCTCAACAGATCATGGGTTATTATTATTTTTTTTAATTATCACAATGGGATGACAGGGAAATATGCTAGAAACAGCAAGGACAAGAAGATCAACGTTCTGGTTGCTGATCTACTGCTATCTAGCTTTGTGACCTTGCACGAAGTAGTCTCCTTTTCTGGGCCTATTTTCCTCATCTGTAAAATGGCTAAATGACCATTCATGTTCCTTGTAGCTCTAGAAATTTTGTGATTCCTATGAGTAAGAAATGACTTACAAAGTTGAAATAAACATTCACCTTTTCAGAGAAAGGAGTGGTAGAGCAGGATGAATAAAGGCTGGGTACAAGAAATTGAAATGCTGTTTATTATGATGTATTCACATGGAACAAGGAGCATGGACAGAAAACTCTCTATGCTTTTACAGACAACATCAAGCTCTCCTGAATGAGGAAACTCCCAAGATGATAAAGAGAAGCTCCCATATTGTAGGTGTAGACGTAAAAAAGAACAGATGCTTCAGGCTCAATGAGAATAAAATAGTGGTTCTGGGAAAGATCCACTTGGAAGGCAGTGAATCCAGTGTATCAACAGCACAGAACAGGAAAGAGATTTGGGTGTCCCTACAGTTACTGCCCAGTGTATTGGTTATTACCACAAGGGACCAAAAACCCTCTCCTCTTGTGTTCGCATTTACAGGGTGTCTGCATTTGAAATCCATGTAGTTCATCTGAAGAGAGAAAATGGAAAATTTTACAAGTCTAGAGAAAGGCAGCTTAATAAAAAAGAAAAGGAGATGAAAGAGGCTAAAAAAAAATTGGAAAGGATTCGAATCCTTCCTTGTGAAAAGGAAAAATATGAAAGACATTAGGATCAAAATTAATAAAAATCTTGAAGGATGTAGGGATGGGTAAACAGACCTTTTTCCCAAAAATTCCGGGAAGCAGAAGGTGTCTAAAGAAATGTTTAACTAGTTCTAGAATAAATAAATCGAACTGTTAATTGACATTGAAAATAATGAAACCATAGACCTCAACCTCACTTCCCTAAAAGAAGGGAGAAACTAAAAATAAGCAGGAACAAAGATGCTTCGATAAAATCATGGAGGTGAAATCCAGAGCAAGTTATTAAGAGGTAATAACAGATGTCTGCAGTCTCACCATGACTGGCCAAGTTTGTTTAAAAGTCTTAGATGAAAAAACTTAAAAGCTACAAGGGATCCTTAGAGGTCAAAGAGTCCAAATCCCCCATTTTATAAATTGGGAACTAAAGCCCTGGGAAGTTGGAACCAGAGAGAAATAATCAAGTCCTTCCACAAGCTATTCCTTGGTATCATTTACCACCTGCGAGATAGACAACGCTGAATGAACCCTATTTCTGATCCAGAGTAGAAATGCTTATTACATTTCTTTCACCCTACATTTCTGCCTCCTCAAAATATAGTATATTATTTAAGTGATAGCTAAGAAGTGAAAGGCAGCTGAGAGTAGTGACAGAAAGAGCAAGCTGTGAATGGGGTCAGACACTCTGGGGTTTTAAGTCCTATTCTGATTCATATAAGGTGTTTCCTGGGCAATACGCTCTAATATTGCTCCTCCCCACAGCAACTTTACTCTAAAAGGTGACAAAGCTGTCCCCCAGGACCTGATTGGCCTGGGGGGGCCTGAGGCTCCATAGTCTCAATAGTCTAACATTTCAAATTGTGAAGAGCTGCTAATCTTTATTTTTTAGAGGAAGCTTAACTAAAAGTTCTGAAATCTCAGTTCCAATCTAAGCCATTTCTTATTCAAAGGAATCACAGAATTTTTAGAGCTACAAGGAACATGAACGGTTATTTTAGCCATTTTACAAATGAGGAAAATAGACCCAGAAAGGAGACGGTACTTTGTCCAAGGTAAAAAAAAAAAGAGAGAGAGAGAAACAAAAAACCGCAATGTAGAACAGTAATTCTGGGTCCAGTTTGGTACCAGATGTACATTACAATATAAGACTCAATCTATGTAAATTCTAAGAAATTTACAACTTAATGAGTGAAAAATATGAAAGTTTAGCATCAGCTCATTAAAAAAAATAAAAAGCAAGACAAAAGGAGACTTATTTAGTCCTAACATAGAAAAAATATTCTATAGGAACACTCCAACACTTAGTCTGAAGGTCCAGAACCCCCCACAGGTGGGCTTTCTTATATTCTGATGTGACCAAGAAGCCACTGTCAACATAGCCAAAGAGCACCAGAAAATAGCATCAATCAGGGTTCAATCAAATCCCAGGGAAAGCTTCTACACTCTAAAGGGCAAATTAAAATTACAGGCCCGATTCATGCTGAAGCCTGGTAGATAAGTTCTATTGTATATTGGCCCCTTGGTGGCAATGTCCAAAGGATCTTCTAGAGGTACCTCCCTTAACCTAAAATAACATGACCTCTTGTCAATCAGACTATAAAGAAAACTATCAGATGTAAATTAGAGAAAAAAGATTCTGAATTCATTTTTATAACTTTGGAGAAGGTATCTTAGATATTAGAGTCTGAAAACTCTTATTTAGTCTAAATATCTATGAGTTCAGCTATATCATATTAGTTGTTGGCTGAACCAATTTCAAGGTTTAACACTAACCACTGCCTTCACGGGTTGTAAATTGTGGGTTCTATTAATACAATTCTGTTGAATAAATCAAGCATTCCTCTTCACAAAACATAAAAGCAGATTTTTTTTTTCCTGACCAAACATACTATATGCTAGTAAATGGATTTTACACTATGATTAAACACTTACCAAGTAACAGCTGTAGTATATAAAATATAAGTCCAAAAATACTGTTTGGTTGGTTTATTGCACTGTCCTTTCCAAAGATGGACCCCAAAAGACCAAATCCTTGACCCCATCTGTAAAATAAGAAATATCAGTAAGATTACATTAAATCTTCACATGCTTTTAACCTAAAATAACCCCCAAATATACCATTCAATTAAAAATAATTTAATCAAATTCTCTGGTCATAAATGTTTGTCCACCATTTTTAAAAAGAAGCATTAGAAAAATGATTTTTAAAAATTCATGTCAAATAAAATCAGTATATTATTAAAATGGAAGCACCAATTTCATGTGGTCTGGAAAATTAATACTTAATAATTGTTGATCTGTGGACACACCTAGATAACCACACTAATTTTTAGAACTCATGCCAACTTCAGCATCTCTTGCCTTCTCACAGAAGGCCCAAAACAATTTCTTGATAGGGATGTCATTTTCATTATCAACAGTGATAACAATGCTTAGCCATGTTTTATTGTATGCTGAAAACTGACAAGCAGGTCAGACACAATGCATTTGTTCTTCTGAGTTTATAAGATGTTCCTAGAAACTAGGAAAGGCAGTGTTGCCTAGCATGCTTGACTTGGGAGCCAGGCTACCTATCTCTGTTGATCTGCCACTAGCTATGGGACTTTGGACAAGTCAGTTTAACCTATGGGTCTTTCTCATCTGTAAAATCAGAGTATTAGAACATCTGTTTCTACGGTCTAACATTGTGGTCTCTAAGGCCCCTGCTATCTCTAAATCTAGGATCTCCTAATAAGAAACAGACTAGAAAAGATTCTACTTTTTTTTAAGTGTCATTTTAAGAGACTAAAATATTATAGTCATTATTTACTCATTCACCTTTTGTTTGTTGGTCAATTTGATAATTATTTGAAGCCTTGATTCAAAGTTTTCCAGATTCTTCCATTTGCAAGAGATGCTCAAATTTTGATACAGCACAAACTTGCTATATCAAACTTGATTCCGTTTCTTATTTTTGAAAAGTAACCTTCAAATTCTAAAATGATTTTGAAAAAAAGGATTCCAACTATAACCCTCTTTGCAAAAATCAATCAGAAAAGATTGCTAGTCAGTAATCAAACACTTTAAAAAGCTAACATTTGATGTAAAAAACCCAATGTGACAATGTGGTATATAGGAAGCAGACCAGAAGATCCCAGGTCTGTGACTGATTACTTTATGGTCCTCACAGAAATATGGGGCTAACTCAGACGATCACTCACTCAATCCATTGGCTCTTCTGTGCCATACACCTCTCCAGGGCCCTTTTTCTCTCTTGGGTTAGGGTCAATTCTCCAAAATACTCTCCTTTCAAATAGGATACTATTGGGAGCCAGACCTAACCCCGACCTAATAAACTGACAGTCTGCTCAAAGTCCCATTTTAGGGACTGCAAGTTGATCTTCCCCATGGGCAATCCAATGCCATCCAGCAGTGCCATACTGCAGCCCTCCCGGGGGTGATGGGAAACCACTGGGAGGGGCTTCCAGCAGGGACTAGGGGAGAGGTGATGACTGCATATTGGAGGCAAGGGCATCCATAAATAGGATTATTTCTGAACCTGATGGAAACAAAGCACCAAGCTCTACTACACCCTTAATGAATGAGCAATTATTTCTTTAATGTAGTTTTTGAGACAGTATGACACTAGGGGGAGGGGAAGGGAATGGAGGAAGAGGGGTGGAAAGGGAGCTGGTGGAAGAGAGAAAAGGGAAAAGAGGAAGAGAGAAGGGAGAGCCTGTGATTTCAGTCTTAGGAAACTCCCATCACCAAGGCCCCATCTCTGTCACTTAGAGCACTCAAAGGGTAAATGGCTTGCCCAGTATCACTGCCATTCTTTGTCAAAGGCAAGACTTGAATCCAGAACTTCTTGGTTTCCTGACCCATAATTTATGAATTAAGATAAACTAACTCTTTATCGCATTGGTACAAAAGTTCTAAGAATCCTAGTAATGGCAACCAAATTGAATGCATCATTTATATTTTTTACACAGTGGAAAGAGTAGAATTATTCTGCAGAAGGCAGAATTCAGCTCCATGGGTGAAACTAGAGAAGAGCAAATTGTAAGGAGTAGCTTTCCAACCTCAGCTGCCCCCAAAGTAAAAACAACCCTGCAAATCACAGCTGAGACTTGCTAAGTCCTTGACATAGCTCATCTCCTGGGGCCTCACACCAACACTGGGGTCAGGCGTGGTCTTGTCCTCCCTGTAAAGATAGGAAGCCCAGGCTCCTTGAGGTGCTGGGGCAGGGTCAAACCCAGCATGCCTGATGGCAAGGGTCCAAGGTCAGCATTCTGACTACCCTCTCTTGCAGGGCCCCTTCCCTGCCCACAGATCCCACTGATGTCCCTCATCACCACCTGAGATGTTGGAGTTATCAGGCTAAAGAAATCCATGCTTCAGAAAAGGGATGACCAGGAAGATTCTATGAACTATATTAAATTTTAATATATTCAAACCAGATGCGTTAGCATTTGATTAAATATAATACTATACCCAAAGCTGTGTAAAGCACATTTTCACAAATCCCATTTTAAGTGCACTAGGGAGAAGTTTGTGGCTTAACTTAATGTAATTCATCTGTGAATCTTACATAGAAGAAAGACTGCCCCCCCACCTGCTTTTTAAAATTGAGGGTGGAGGGATGGAAGGAGCGGGTGGGGGTCTGTGCACAGTTATCTTAAGACAGTCTACACCAATGCAAACAGAGCTTCCTTTCATTTCAATGTAGGCAGAATGAACAAGATGACTCTTGACCCCGGCATTGGTTGATCTCTCACCTAAATCCAGTCTTCCTCCAGAAACTTGAGTTTTCAACATGCAACACTTTCCCAAGGGGAAGGAAACGAGACTTTTTAAAGATATTTCTACCACCAACACCCCCCCCCCAATTTTTTTTTATTTTATTTTATTTTTTTTTTGCCAGCTGCTTTCCACATGGTTAAGGGGAAAGGATACATCTTGCTCATTCTACTGGGGACAATTTTTCACAACATGCATAATCAGCTTTACCTTTTCTCCTAAAACTTGACATAAAAATTCAAAGCTCAATTAGCCAACTTGGCTACATTCAAAATAACTTTGCTTATGTTATACTTTACATTCTTTGAAAAATAATTCACAATCTTAATGCCTTTTGGTTTCATAGTACATTCATTTCCATAGTACATTCCATATCCTTTCCTCCCCTTCTTTATAAGAGATTTACAAAGAGAAAAGCAGTTCAGCAAAATTAAGCATCAATCATGTCTGACTGACATTATATGAAATATTCTACACCCAGAGTCTCCCACATCTGCAGTGAGAGGAAGGAGATTGTTCCTTTGAGGTCAAGAGTAACCATGATAATTACACACGATTCCACTGCATTTTTCTACCTTTTCATTGATTTTGTTGTAGTCACTGTGTATGATTTTCCTGGTTCCGCTTTCTAAATTTGTCTTTAGTCTTTCCATACTTCCTAAATTCTTCATACTCACCATTTATTCCTTTTTCCCTCCTTAACAGTACTTTACATGTAAAGATTGCCTTCATCACTCACTGTTTAAGGTTTTGTATTTCAAAATTTTTCTCTTTCCCTCCCTCATCTCTCTCCCTCCCAAGACTGCAAACAATCTGATAAAGATTATACATGTATAATCATTTTAAACACATTTACATATTTGGTATGTTGTGAAAGAAAAATCAGAAGGGAAAAAATATGATTAACAAAAAGCAAACCAAAAAAAGATGAAAATACTATCTCTCCATGGTGCTCCCTCTAGATATGGATGGCGGTTCCCATACCAGGTCTACTGGAACTGTCTTGGCAGATCACTGCATTGCTGAGAAGAGCCAAATCCATCCTAGTAGATCAGCACATAATCTTGCTGTTGCTACATACATGTTCTCCTCTTGGTTCTGGCTCACTTCACTCAGCATCAGTTCATGTAAGTCTCCCCAACATTCTTACCCGACAGTAATATTCCATCACCTGGGTGTATCACAATATATCTAGTTAATGCTCCCAAACAAAGGACATCTACTCTGTGTCAAGTTCTTTGTTTCCACCAAAAAAAAAAAAAAAGCCTCAATTAATATTTCAGTATATACAGGACTCTTCTCTTTGTCTTTGACCTTTTGGGGGCACCTATACTCAGCCGTGGATGCCTTAGTTGAAAGGTATGGATATTAAAAAGCATAATTCCGCCTTTATTTTCCAAATAGTCTTACATTCTTAAAAGATCAACCACACTCAAATGAACTGAAAGTAAATAGCAGCAATAGAATCACTGGAGTTGTGAGAAGAGGGAAGTGGCACATGCCTTGGCAGTGCCCACTCTGAAGAGGATGACTGTAAAGGGGAGAGGTCGAGACAGGAGGGCTGAGAGGGGACCAACTGGAGAGCTGGTGGCAAACCTTGGCAGCTGACTGGCTCCCCTGGCTGATTGATGGGGAGGTGTGATAAAGGGGCCTGTACCATCAGATATACACTTTATGGGCCACACAGGTGTTTCAATTTATCCTGGAGGCAATAGGGAGTCCTGGGAGCTGAGGGAGTCAGCTCTCATAGCAGCTCGGATCCATTTTCCCCTTGTCCTCAGCCAAATTCCCAAACTCTTATATATACATGTAATTAATTTTTAAATTAAAAATTACTGTAAAAAAAAGTTACTATAAACTCAACAAATAGGAAGGAAAAAAAATAATTAAAATTCCCAATAAAGTCACCTATAGCCAGGTCCCAGTTTGTGTGATCGACGTTGTAAAGAAGTTCTCCTACAATTTTGAACTATGATGAAAAAGTTATCAAACTGTGCATAATGCCCTTTGATCCAGCAGCGTTACTACTGGGCTTATATCCCAAAGAAATCTTAAAGAAGGGAAAGGGACCTGTATGTGCAAGAATGTTTGTGGCAGCCCTCTTTGTAGTGGCCAGAAACTGAGAACTGAGTGGATGCCCATCAGTTGGAGAATGGCTGAATAAATTGTGGTATATGAATATAATGGAATATTATTGTTCTGTAAGAAATGACCAACAGGATGATTTCAGAAAGGCCTGGAGAGACTTACATGAACTGATGCTGAGTGAAATGAGCAGGACCAGGAGATTGTTGTATACTTCAACAATACTATATGAGGATCAATTCTGATGGACGTGGCTCTCTTCAATGAGATGAACCAAATCAGTTCCCATAGAGCAGTAATGAATTGAACCAGTTACGCCCAATGAAAGAACTCTGGGAGATGATTATGAACCACTACATAGAATTCCCAATCCCTCTATTTTTGTCCACCTGCATTTTTTATTTCCTTCACAGGCTAATAGCACACTGTTTCAAAGTCCAATTCTTTTTGTACAGCAAAATAACTGTTTGGACATGTATACAAATATCATATTTAACTTATACTTTAACATATGTAACATGTATTGGTCAACCTGCCATCTGGGGGAGAAGGTGGGGGGAAGGAGGGGAAGAGTTGGAACAAAAGGTTTTGCAATTGTCAATGCTGAAAAATTACCCATACATATGTTTTGTAAATAAAAAGCTATAATAAAAAATAAAAATAATAAAACTTCTCCTTAATTTCTCACATATATTCAAAGTTATAGTTATAAACAATATGGTAACTGAATCTGGTCCAGTGGAAATATGTAGAAATTTGAATAGTAGAAGTATTCTGAAGGATTTCTTTTATTTTACACCAATCAGGAACTAAATCTAAAAACAATTTTTTTTCCAAAGAAAAATATATAACCCTTAAGAAAATAGAAATAATAACCTAATAGATTTGGGACTTTTTTCAATGTCTTTTAGGTGTAATTAGAAAGTTGTGTTCCTTTTTAAAAAAAGATATAGTTATTGTCAATATGCATATTCTTATTCTTCTAATTCTACCTTCTGTGCTATCCTAACCTAGATTTCCATAATTTTTTGTATTCTTTCTCCATACAAATGGAGTAAAAGACTCAGGTTAGAATTCTGGTGACAGAAGTTGTGACATTTGAAGAACTCATTGAATCTAACCAGTGAAGTAGAGGTTAAAAACAGTTGGCAATGTCTATCTTACAGTTATTAAAATAGTTCTTTGCATATCTGCAACTCCAAAAAATTGAATTTTTATATGACTGTTATTTGTAATTTCTATAGGAGAAAAATCTATTACATATTGATGTTCTCTCACAAGTTATTAAGCTACTGTAATTAATTTTAAAACCTGAATTTAAGACTTTCTATTTTCCCTTGTTAAATTTAATTTTATTTGGCTTCATACTTTTAGCCTAATCATTTGAATCTTGATTCTGCAATTCTGTGGCTTAGATATTCCTTCCAGCTTTGTGCCATCTGGATCTTTTATAAATAAACTGCGTTAGGTTTTTAGGAAGCTAAAGAAATCTGGGGAGGTGGGTCTGTATTTTGCTTCTATGGGCCTCAGTTTCCTTCTAGAAATCTCAGAAGGCCCTTTCATCTGGATTCTCCCAGTAAATGAGTTTTTAAATTAAAATTTACAAATCACCTTATCTATGCATAACACCAATCTTCTGATGTTATCACGCTTCCTCGGTGATCCTTTTTATGTAATACAACTGTTTCTTTGTGCTAACTGGGTGACTGTCCCACATTCTGCAGGAGACTTTTTCCCTAGTGTCATTTTCTAATTTAGAAAATCTTTTAAAATGTGCCAAAAGAAATAACAAAAAAACAAACAAAAAACTTTGTCATTATGATGACCAAGCTGTGGCCCCAGAGAAGAGCTGAGAAAATGCCACCCTCAACTCTTTCCAGAGGTGGATGCTCAACGAACTGTAAGCCCCTGCTGATAGCCTGCTTCTGATTTATTTTTCTTTCTCCTCATTGCTGTTGGTCCCTCCCATTGTAGAACAGTCGACCACTATTTATTCTATTAAGGACTCACAGCTCACCACTTCCTCAGCTAAAAGCTAGGGGTACAAAGTATGGGGGAAACAAAGCTTCTCCGAGAGTGTCACACACTCAGTGGCAGAAAATGGCACCTTTGAGGATGGGCTGGATGACACCGGGGAGGCAAAGGTACCAGTAACCAGGGGGGGATGGGCATGGGGACCTCACCATGGAGTCTCAGCCAGGATGCCTGAGATGTGGAGGTGAAGAAGAACAAAGCCATTTATGCAGAGGGAGGCAGCAGCAGGTCAGTCTGGGGAGGACTATGGACTGAAGGAGGGGCAGAACTAGGGGTCCAAGGTTGTGAACCTGGGGGACCAGCAGTATCCTTGAAGGGAAAAAGAGAATGAGCTAGATTTTGGAAGTCTTGAATTTGAGCCATTTATAGCATATCTGGATTAAATTGATAGGCAGAACTCAGACTTAGAACTTGGAAAAAACACCAGAGGATATATAGTTTTGGAAGTCATCAGATATAGGGTCTGTATCCTAAAGACATTGAAAAAGAGAGGAAAGGACCCACATGTGCAAAACTGTTTGTAGCAGCTCTTTTTATAGTGGCCAAAAAAAAAATGGAAACTGAGTAGATGCCCATCAATCGGGGAATAGCTGAATAAGTTATGGTAGATGAATATAATGGGATATCATTGTTCTATAAGAGCTAATGAGCAAGCTGATTTCAGAAATGGCTGGAAAGACTTACGTGAAGTGAGTAGAACCAGGAAAAAACATTGTACACAGTAAATGATTTTGACATAATTTGAGTTTGTATACTATGTCAGTATTAATTTTTTTACATTTTTTTCCAGTTTTTTCCAAAACAAAAAAAGTAAGCCAAGTTTTTTGCTTAAAAGATGGTGTACTCATCTAGTTTTTACAAGTAAGCTTGTGATAGTTTCTAAAATATCCTATAATATCTTATGATATCTTATTTTGGGGTTTTCCCTTTTGCTCTGATTTTTCTTTCTCAATATGGCTCCTATGAAAATATGTTAAAAACAAATATATATGTATAACCTATATCAGATTACCTGCCGGTATGTAGAGGGGGGGGAAGGGAAGGGATGGAAGGAGGGGAAAAACAGAATTCAAAATCTTACAAAAATGAATGTTAAAAATCATCTTCATATGTAATTGGAAATATTAAAATTAAAAAAATTTTTAAATAAATAAAAGCTCAGAGGTAGGGGAGCAGGAGGAAGTTATCTGCATAGAGATAAATGAATTCATGGAAGCAAAGTGAAAATACCAAGTAAGAGCAGAGAGAAAAAAGAGGGCCTGAGTGGAGATTTTCCCAAAGATACTGAGGAGTGATCAGTAGGGAGGACATATTCCCAAATGGCCAATGAAGAGAAAGATCCAAGAGAGGACGGTTAACAGGGTTAAGAGGAAGACAGCTTCAGGATGATTTTAAGGTTAAAGAAGAGGCTGCCCTCTTCCACAGACAGCCTGATACAGTGGATAGATCAGATCCTGAAGCCAAGATACCCTAGTTCCAGGCCTAATCCTTCTGCTAGCCACCAGTGTGGCTTTGTTCAAGATAACTTTCTGATAGCCTGTTTCTTCAAATATACAATGAAGATAATATTGCTTTGTGGGTACAGGGGGACAGGAAAAACTGCTATTATTTGGGTATAAGTATCAGATGAGATTATGTACACAAAGTACTTTATAAATCTTAAAGAGCTCCTATGTAAATTTAAGTCACGGCTTGGTCCTAATAAAATAAAGAAATACTGAGTATTTCTTTGGATTTATGTAATTTATATACAATTATATTAATGTTTCTACAAAATATGGCTTCTCAGAGGTTTTATAATCATAACAATGTAATTATAAGTATATTTTAACAGATGTGTTGAACCCACACACTATTCTTGGAATTCATGTAATGATCTAATAGAATTTAATCTTCTGCAATCTTATTATTAGCAATGTTGGGCTAATTATTCAATGGATAAATGAACTGAAGTAGGAGACAATAAAGAACAAAAACCAAACTTTTAAAAAGAAAAACAAGCTGAAACTCCAAGTTTATTCCCACAAGCACACTCGAATTCTGTGATCTCATGTAGATTTCACTTACAAGCCCACTTGAGATGGATGAAAAGGGAATTAGAAACACAATTTGTTGTAAATAAAATTGGTTATTTCCCCCTTTAAAATAAAATAAAAAAACCTTTCTTACTGGTTCATTCCATGTTGCTGCCATGTCCTTCTCAAGAGAATGTTTTTTTTATGATAAAGAACTGCAGTTAATCAAAACAAATCAATATATCTGATGATTATATCTTTTATTTTTTAAAGCATTTTTCTTTTTAAATTCTAAGTTCCAAATTCTTTCCATCTCTCTCACCCTGCCTCCACTCACTGAGAAAGTAAACATTATGAACTCAATTATATGTGCAAAATCATGCAAAACATTTCCATGTTACCCATATACATTTTTTTAAGGGAGACAGAATTATACTTCAATTCACACTCAGTGTTCATTAGTTCTCTTTCAGGAGATGGACAGCATTTTTTCATTATGAGTCCTTGAACTGCCTTGGATTGTGCACAGATTGAAGTAGCCACATTTTTCACAGTTGATCATTATTACGATGTTACTGTTATTAAACATATCTTATATCTTCTGGTTCTTCCAACTTCATTTTACATCAGTTCATATAGGTCTTGCCCTGTTGTTTTTTTTTTTTTTAAACTATCCTCCCTGCCCCATAATTACCTTCAGTATAACATCATTCCATTACAATCATATGTCACAACTTATTCAGCCACTTCTCCAAATGATGGATATATGCCTTCAATTTCCAATTGATTCTTTGTACATAAATCTTTTTTTTTTTTTTTTTTTGGGGGGGGGGGAATCTTTCTTTGGAACACAGATATAGTCATGGTATTGTTAGATCAAAGAGTATGCATAATTTTAGTCCGTTGGACTATTGCCTTTTTTTTTTTTTTTTTTGCTGACACAATTGGGGTCAAGTGACTTGACCAGGATCACACAGTTAGAAGTGTTAAGTGTCTAAGACCAGATTTGAACTCAAGTCTTCCCGACTTCAGGGCTGGTGCTTTATCCACTGCACCATCTAGCTGCCCCCATTGTAATTTTTTAACAGCCATCTTCACTTCAGCTGAAGCATATTTAGATTATGCCCTTTAACACTTTGTGTGTCTTCAAATACACAAAGATGTGTGTTTCAAGTATAATATATTGTTGGATTTTGGTTTCTAATCTATTCTGCTAACCACTTTAGTTTTATGGGTATGCTAACCTTCCCCCTTTTCCCAGTGCAACCCTCTTTCTGACCCCTTATTTTTTTGAAGATCATTCCAAAATAACCAACTCACATCCATGCTCTCTATCCACACAAATTCTTTAACTGGTCTAATAAGAATAAAGTTCATAAGAATTACATCTTCTCATAAGGAACGGTTTTAACTTTATTGAGATCCTTATAATTATTCTTTCATTTTACCTTTTTCTGCTTCCCATTAAAAATCTTACAGTTTTGGCCTTTTCATCAGAAATTATCAAAAGTTCTCAATTTCATTAAGCATCTGATTTTTCCCTTAAGAATTATACTGTTTTGCTATCAAAAGTTCTCAATTTCATTAAGCGTCTGATTTTTCCCTTAAGAATTATACTGTTTTGCTGATTACTATTCTTGGTTGTAATCCTAGCTTCCTCATCTTCTACAACATGATATTCTAAGCCATCTGCTCTTTTAATGTAGAAGTCACTAAATTTCACTAAATTGCTCCTGAAGGTAGTTCTTTCTGGATGCTTGTACTATTTTCTTCTTCACCTAGGAACTCTAGAATCTGGCTACATTCCTGCGAGTTTTCATTTTGGGATTTTTTTTAGGAGGTAATAAGTAGATTCTTCCAGTTTTCCTTGATCATTTCTTGAAAAATGATGTCTAGGCTCTTTCTTTGATCATGGCTTTCAGGTAATCTAATAATTCTTAAATTTATCTCTCCTCAGTCCATTTTCCAGGGCAGTTGTTTTTCTAATGACATAGTTTACATTTTTTTCCCTATTTTTTCATTCTTTTGACTTTTTTTTATTGTTTCTTGATGTTTCATGAAATTACTACCTTCCATCTGTCCAACTGTAATTTTTAAAGAAATATTTTCTTCAACAATATTTTGAACCTCTTTTTCCATTTAGCAAAAATTCTATTTCTTAAGAAGCTAATTTTTTTCAGTGAATTTTTGTATCTCCTTTTTCCATTTGGTTTACTGTGCTTTTTTATCTCCCCCCACCCCAGGCAACTGAGGTTAAGTGACTTGCCCAAGGTCACAAAGCTAGGTAATGTTTGAGATTATATTTGAACTCAGGTCCTCCTGACTTCAGGGTGGGTGATCTATCCACTGCACCACCTAGCTGCCCCAATTTACTCTGCTTTTTAAAGAGTTTTTTACTTAAATAAATTTTTGTGCCTTTTATCATTAGGCCGATTTTGTTTATAAAGGTAATGTTTTTTCAATAATTTTTGTGTCTCTTATCAAGCTATCAACACTCTTTTCATAATTTTGTTGCATCACTCTCGTTTCTTTTCCCAAATTTCCCTCTACTACTTTTATCTTGTTCTTTAACTCTTCCAGGAATTCTTGTTGGGGTAAAATGGGAATAATACTTGCCCTATCTTTCTTATAGGGCTACAGATAAAATGAGAATGTATTTTTTAAAGTTTCTTTCAAAATTATTATTATTACTATTAATTAAGACAATTAATAGTAAATGTTCAGTGTCCAAACTTTTATTAACTGTTATCACTATTACAAATTAGGATAATTATGGTAAACATACATCTGTTTCCCAAAGCATATCAGATATATTTTAGAAAAAACAACTCACAAAACGAGTTTTTTCATATTCAAACTCCAAGGATATAGAGCTTTTTCTACTGGTTAAAAATCAGAAGATCAACTCTAAATCAACTCAGTCAGAACAATAAAATAGGTTCAGAAAGTTTTACATTATGGATCAAGGATCAGTATCAGTCCTGACGTAAATATTTTATTCAAATCAACCCCAAATTTCAGACTTACCTACTTAGCTAAATTTTACCTTTTCAAGATGCTATGAGTTAATGAGCCAAAAAAAGGTTCCTGTTAGCGATAATTTACATGGTTCCACAATACATTTGAAAAGAATGATGACAAATTTTAAACTGAATGCTGTGAAATTATAATGACCTGGCTCCAAGAAGGGCTAGGAAAAAGCTCCTCACTCCCTGTTCTGCAGAAATGGGAATATATATGGATGGAACACTACAAAGAATGTGGGATGCAGGTAATGCATGTGTCAAATGATTTTTTTTTTTTGCCATACAAGAGAGGGCACCTGGGTAGAGTAGGACACTTTGCATAAGGACCAACAAAGGGAAGAAAATGTAGAAAAATGGAAAATGCAGATGATAGAAACTCAACAGTTATCAATGACAGTTTAATATTTGAAAGAACAATGGGAAAAATAAGCAAAAGCTACAAATATGTGCTAAGATACCCAAGAATGGACAACCCAACTCAACTTTTTTTTTTTTTTAAATGGATTTTACATCTGGAACTCTCAAATAAGACTCAGTAATCAAATGATAATGACATTAAAATAGTCTAAAAATTCTACTAAAATGCTTATGCTAGGAGGGAATGACAAGTATTTCCAGAACTAAGTTACTGAACCCAACCTCTAGAAAAACAGCAAAATTGGCCAATGTGGTTTAAATTTTTTTTGTCATATCCTTTCCATTATTTCTCTCAATATTTAGACACTCAGATTCTTAGAACTGAACAGAAACATGGGCTACAAAAGGGCTCAAAGATTTAGAGGTGAAGGGTGCTTAGAAATGAATGAATTTGGAGACAGTGGATAGAGCACTAGGCCTGAAGTCAGGAGGCGCTGAGTTCAAATTGTCTCAAGACACTTAACACTTCCCAGCTGTGTGATCCTGGCCAAGTCACCTAACCCCAATTGCCTCAGCAAAAGAAAGAAATGAATGAATTTAGAAATAAAAACACTAGGTTTGAAGTGAGGGAAAGTGACCCTTTGGCCAAGGAGTCTCTGGCTTCAGATCCAGTATTAGGACCACTTCAAGCATATGGATACCTAAACTCAATAGTATTGCATTTATTATAATTTTATTCCAGTTCCTTGTTTAATTGTCACCTATCAGACTTTTGCTGTACCAGCAGGTTGCAAATGTCAAGGACTGCATTATTTCAGTGCCATGGAAGCAAGTAGCCCCATTCCATTGAGTCTGCAGTCAGGATCTGTGGCAGTGGAGTGACCCCATGACATTTCCTGTTGTAACCATCAAGCTTTGGACAGAAGAGCCCAGAGCAAAGGCAATGAAACACAACCTGCTACTCTCCACTGGGCAGGTGCTGCTAAGCCAGCAAGGGAAGGGAAAGAGGGAGGAGAAATGATCTCAGCTCTATTTCAACTTGGCCTAGAGGAAATTGTTTGTTTGATATTGGGGATTTTATCTTGTTTTATATGCAATTGGGATTAAATCAAAGGAGGCCTATCTCAAAACAAACAAACAAATAAACAAAATCTTCTGAGATTAGATAATTGAAAGCAATACATCCTGAACCAAAATAAATCTAAGCACAAAGAAATATATATTTGATAACTAGTCTAACAAAGAAATGCATTCACTATTATTGCTCTGTAAGAAATGACCAGCAGGATGAATACAGAGAGGCTTGGAAAGACTTACATCAACTGATGCTGAGTGAAACGAGCAGAACTAGGAGATCCACTATACACTTCAACATAAAGAAGATCCAACTCACTTCCATTTGATCAATGATGGACAGAAACAACTATACCCAGAGAAAGAACACTGGGAAGGGAATGTAAAATGTTTGCACTATTGTCTTTCTACCCAGGTTACTTATACCTTAGGAATCCAATTCTTACCGTACAACAAGAAATTTGGTTTTACATACATATATTGTATCTAGATTATACTGTAACACATTTAATATATATGGGATTGTCTGTCATCTAGGGGAGGGAGTAGAGGGAAGGAGGGGAAATTTTGGAAAAGTGAATACAAGGGATAATGTTGTAAAAAAAATGACCCATGCATATGTACTGTCAAAAAAAAATTATAAAATTAATAAATTATAAAAAGATTTAAATTCTAATAATATAATAATAATAGAAAGAGGCTGACATCTAAATATATATCTGTGAGTGTATATATGTATATGTGTACACATGCATATGTAACCCTATGGAGGATTTATAGGAAAGTGGACAAGAATCACAGATAATAAGAAAGCAGAGATAAATATAGGAATCATTGATGCATATGAACGGCATACATAGAGCTAAAGTTGGATCATAATGCTAATAAGCTTGTGTTTACATTGTGCTTTTTTTTAAAAGTACTTTCCTCTTGTATACATATATTGTATTTAATTTATACTCCAACATGTTTAACATGTATTGCTCAACCTGCCATCTGGGGGGGGGGGGGAGAAGGAGGGGAAAAAGCAGAACAAAAGGTTTGGCAATTGTCAATACTGTAAAATTACCCATGCATATATCTGGTAAATAAAAATTATTAAAAAATTTTTTAAAATGTATTCACTGTAGTGACATTCTTCACAAGCAACTTCATGAACACTCCAAGAAGTGAGCTGGGGGCTACACAGAAGGAGAAGCAGCCCCAACTCTGGGTCTTGGACAAACCCCTACTGGTCAAGTGAAGGATGCCCCAGATAATGGCTAAGCTCCCTTCTTACCATGATCCTTTGATAACATATCTACCAAAAACCACCACAAAATGCAAGCTAAACTAACATCAAAAGGTCCAAAAAACTTCGTGAATCAGAGGCTTGTGGCAGAAAGGAGAGGAAGATAAAAAGCCGGACCTAGAGTGGCCAGGAGGACTCCAGCCCTGCAGGGAACCAGGCACAGGTTCAGCCACTGCCAAGAGCATCTGAGGGAGGCCCAGAAACCTTGGGAAAGCCCTGCACCTCCTAAGAAATGTCAGCAGTCCTACCCACCACGCCAGTTAGTGTGGTAAGAGGTAGCCAGAAAAAGGGAGACCCTATTTAAAGCCCAGGGTCAAGCTGAACCAGCTCAGAGGAGAGGGACCAAGCGTGGAGGGCCCTGAGAAAAACCCCATTCTATTCCAAAAGTTCTTAGGAAGATGCCCATGTACTCTGTCAGAAAAGAAGGATATAATGAGAGAAAACAGAAATCCAGATGAGCTCTGAGGCTCTGAAAGGATTATTTGTAAAGTTTAGGGGAGGAGGGTAGAGAAGGGTGCAAAAGGGAGAAGGGGAGTAAACTGACCTAAGAATTTTCACAACTTTGCCGGAGCTTGGCCCCATTTACTTTCTTTCAATTAATTAATTAATTAGTTTTGCTGAGACAATTGGGCTTAAGTGACTTGCCCAGGGTCACACAGCCAGGAAGTATTAAGTGTCTGAGACCAGATTTCAATTCAGGTCCTCTTGACTTCAAGGCTGGTGCTCTCTCCACTGTATCACTTAGCTGCCCCCCATTCACTTTCAAATGAAATCCAAAGAACATGTGTCAGAAGTATTTTGTACATGGGCTATAAATGAAGGCAGTTGTGCTCATTTTTTTTAAAAAACTAAGATGATTTTCTAAGAAATGAAGAGCAGGCAGATTTCAGAAAAACTTGGAAAGACTTAAGATGAACTCATGCTGAGTGAAGTGAACAGAACCAGAGTAAGAGCAACACTGTGCGATGATCACCTATGACGATTTAGCTCTTCTCAGCAATACATGCCAATTCCCAGAGACTCGTGACACAAAATGCTGTCAGAGAGAGTTGATGAAGTCTCAATACAGATCAATGCATACTATTTTCACTTTTTCTTTCTTGTGGTTTTTCCCTTTTGTTCTGATTCTTCTTTCACACCATGACTAATATGGGAATATGTTTAATATGATTACACACGTATAACCTGTATCAGACTGCTTGCCATCCTGGGGAGGGGAAGATAAGGATGAAAAATATGGAACTCAAAATATATAAAAGTGAATTTTGAAAACTATCTTTACATATAATTGGAAAAAAAATTTTGATCTTATTCCAATGTTATTTCTTAATCAAAACACCCTAAGAATTGACTAAGCTCAAAGCAAGAGCAAGTGATACATCAGCCTAGGAAGAAGTCAAAGGAAATAGGAGCTGGCCAAGAACCTAAGATCCCTGAGGGCAGAGGCTGTTTCACCTTCTGCAGGCCTTAGTATACTGTTAATAAAATGTTTTCTTAACTGACAAAAAATAATCTGGAAGACTCAATCTTCTCCAAGGCTGGCTAGCCGGGAGCCTGGCTTTGCCCAAGCAGATGCCTTCCCCAGAGGAAAGCAAAGCTTTTGTGTCCTTCCTCACCATCCATCAGCATTGAGTTAAGGTGATGACCAAGAGCCAGGTCATGACAGCACCTAATGCCTCCTGGACAGCCTTCCAAACGACAAAAGCCAAAGACCCTCTCACACACGTTTCTGTTTCACCATAGGTTACGTTCAGGAGGTCAAGAAGGGCTAGACCTCATGCCAGGGCAGGGCCAGGGCCTGGGCTTACCATTTCACTGACACATGGAATTCCTGGGCAAGGAAAGGTCACTTCTTAATGCTGAGTGCAGGCTCTCTGCACTGGCTGGCCACGGGATTGGCTCAGGATCACAAAGCCAGGCTGTCAGAAGCAGATCTTGAATCTTGCTCTTCCGGGCCCTGAAGCTGGCTCACTATCCCCAGTGGAGGAAAGCAGCAGCTCCCAGATGCGAGACCCCATCTACAGCAGGGTCTTCAGTGTGGGACACCAGAATTCAAAAGGCTCAGTAGTAGCCCTAAGCTTTCCCTGCTCATCTCCAGATCTATGGAACCAACAAACGGTGTCCTGTTTTACCAAGGTTTTCAGGCGTATCTAACTCTTCACGGCCCCAGTTGGGGTTTTCTTGGCAGATACCAGAGCAGTTGGCCATTTCCTTCTCCAGCTCATTTGACAGATGAGGAAACAAAGGCAGACAGGGTGAAGTGACTTGCCCAGGGTCACACAGCCAGGCCCAGCTCTCTGTGCCACACCACCTGGGCACTCCATGGCATTACCAGCTCCAGGTGCTAGAGGCATCTTGCTCCTCCCATCTCCCCAAACCCAGACTTCTTTCCATGAGCCAGATTCACACCCTTGGCTCTTCTCCTTCATCCATTGCTTGCCAAGTCTCATCAATCCCACCTACACAGCCTGAGCCCCACATCTCCCACACCACCAGGCCACCATTCTCCTCACCTTTGACCCAAATTACTACACGAGCCTCTTCCCTGGTTTCCCCATGTCCAGGCCTCAGTTACCAAAGCCACAGCCCTAATGCACAGTTAGAACCTTCAGGGAGTCCCTTTTGCCTTGTGTTAGGCATAGAGATGTGGGTTCCTCTCTTTGGTTTCCCAAGGCCTTCATAATCTGGCTCCAGAATCACAGAGCATTACTGCCCCTTCACCCCTTGGACCTTCTGGACATACTAGTCTTGCTTGCTCCTTCCCCCTCCCCCACCTTTGCCCCAGAGAGCTCCCTCACCACCCTGTGCCTTGGCACCTCCCATGGGAGGATCCACCCCTGAGGAATGAGATCTGCTCTATTTTGTATTTCATTTTCTGTGTACATATTGTTTCCTTCTCCCATCCCCACAGAATGTTAAATTGCTTGAGGGAAAGGGCTGATTTGCCTTTCTACCCACAGGCAGCAGAGTATCTTCCTCATTCGGATGGCCATGTGGAGGGGGTCTGCTACTGCTCCAGCCAGGGACACCCAGTTGTAGGCTCCAGTTTTGGGAACACTTCCCGCCCATTGGGGACAGCCTGAAGAACTTGGGTCTCCCCTTCACATTACTGGAGGTCCTGAAGGGGATGTCAGATGACAACTTGCCAATTATCATTGAGAGAATTCCTGGTTATCAACAGACTGAACTAGATGTTCTACAATCACTTCCAAAAGCACCAAGACTGCATGACGTGCATGTGGCAAAGGAAGGGCTCAGCATTCTGGGATTCTGAGGGGTCTACTCCAGCCCAGAAGACTCCAGGTCCCCAAAGGGAGATGGGCAGAGAGGAGGAGAAAAGAAGCCAGGGGGCCCCTCACCATGGGTTCAAATAAGTCCCTTTTGGAGTAGATCCTTCTGGAGAGTCTCAGGGACCTCAGTTTGGATCTCCACCTAGAACTGGAAACCAATGACCTAGTGTAACATAGCGTGAACTGGCCATGTTTTATTTTTCAATCTTTAAGAGGTACAAAATATATCGGGCTCCTACTGAGCTTGGCAACCAGCTCCTAGAGTCAAAGAAAAAAAAAAAAAAATCAAGCCTTGATCTATGTAACTATGAAGAAATCCACTTAACCTCTATTATTCTCTGCTTCATCTTCCAAGCGAAAGGGACAGACTCCTAAACCTCAAAGGAACCAAGGGCATTCTGGGAGACAGGGGAGGGAGCACAAAACAAAGGAGATGAAGTAAAACATCAGATGTGAGCAAAAGCAGTCTGGGCAGGTTGTAGGGAGGATGGGAAAAATGTGTAATGGCCCATGGGAAAAGCTAGGACCAGGCTATGAAGGCTGAAGGAGATCTCTTAGGAGCAATACTGCAATTTACTGAATAGGAACCTTAGACCTAGAGATCAGAGACTACTGAACCCAGCTTCAGACAAAGTGATGAGGGTGAGAGACCAGAAGTCACCCTGTGATTAGAGAGAAGAGGCCAGATTGGAGACACTTGGGGAGGCAGAGACAACAAGATTAGAGAAGAACCAAGACCAGTGAGTTTGGGCGACAGGGTGGGTAAAATAATCCAAGCAGGTTCAAAGGCAATGGAGACAAGAGTAGCCAAAGGTCCAATGAAGACAAAACTGAGAGGACTTCGCAATGTGGGGAGACTAGCTGATTTAGAGTTATCCCACATCACTCTAGTACCCCTGACATCTGTCTGTCCCTCCCTCCCTACAAGAGAAATCTGGATTTTTCCTCTTCTGGGGAGTTCACAATGCCTTTTTGCAAAATCTGGATCAAGTATTTGGTCATAGGCCCTTCTTTATCATCTGTTGGCCTTTGCCCCCAAATTCCCAATTAATTTCTTATGCCAAACTATGACATATTGAAACTGCAATAAGGAAAGTCAGAAAGTTAAAGAGATAAGTGCATTCTACTTTAAATTCCTAGAGAATAAGGACTAAATCTGGTTTTAGATCCCAATTGCAAATGCAGCTAAACTGGTTGCTCTCTATGCAATTCTCCTTTTCCTGGGGGGTGGGGAAGAAGAGGGGTGTCTTTCAATGGGCTCTGTCCCTCCTCCTGGAAGTCCTGAGACTCAAGTCAATGCTCAGTTCAGGAAGTTCAGGAAGCAGCTTTTCTGCTCTCAGTAGGCGTAGTTATTCATTTGTGATTGGGCAGTAACCCCTTCCTTCACCACAAAGTAATTTCTTTAAGAGCAAGGGCTAATTCACAGTACTTACTACACAGTAAACCCTTAACAAATGTTCACCTGCTGATATATTTGACCAGTATTTTCCTTAGTGTCTATGATCATCAATATTATAAGCAAAAGTGGATAAATTCTAACCTCTCCAAAAGCCTGCCTAAGAAGACAAGTCATCCATTTTTTATTCTCAAAAGGAAGACACTGCATAAAATTTTCAAGTTACAATCCCTTTATCCAAAGTACATTAGCTCCCAGTAAGGTTCTGGGATTGATAAACTGAGAAACTTAAAAAAAACTCAACATTAAAAAAAAGTTATCAAACTGTGCATACTCTTTGATCCAGCAGCATTAATACTGGGCTTATATCCCAGAGAAATACTAAAGAAGGGCAAGGGACTTGTATGTGCAAGAATGTTTGTGGCAGCCCTCTTTGTCGTGGTCAGAAACTGGAAACTGAGTGGATGCCCAACAATTGGAGAATGGCTGAATAAATTGTGGTGTATGAATGTTATGGAATATTATTGTTCTGTAAGAAATGACCAACAGGATGATTTCAGAAAGGCCTGGAGAGACTTACAGGAACTGATGCAGGAGATCGTTGTATACTTCAACAACAATACTATATGAGGATCAATTCTGATGGAAGTGGCCCTCTTCAACAATGAGACGATCCAAATCAGTTCCAATAGAGCAGTAATGAACTGAAGCAGCTACACCCAGCGAAAGAACTCTGGGAGATGACTATGAACCACTACATAGAATTCCCAATCCCTCTATTTTTGTCCGCCTGCATTTTGGATTTCCTTCACAGGCTAATAGTACACTATTTCAAAATCTGATTCTTTTTGTACAGAAAAATAACTGCTTGGACATGTATACATATGTTGTATTTAACTTATACTTTAACATATTTAACATGTATTGGTTAACCTGCCATCTGGGGGAAGGAGTGGGAGGAAGGAGGGGAAAAGTTGGAACAAAAGGTTTGGCAATTTTCAATACTAAAAAATTACCCATGCATATATCTTGTAAATAAAAAGCTGTATAATAAAAAATATTAAAATAAAAAGTTATATGAACTCAAAGTCTCCAACTTAAATTATGTTATACCACCATTAAGACCCCAATCATGAAGTCAGTCAAGATTTTGACAGCTAATGACAAATACTACCAGCAAAGTTGCATGTGACTTTTTTTTTTTTTTAAACAGAACAATCATGTAGAACTGAAAGAGATTCAAGAGACCAATTTGTGAAAATGTATTAAAATTGTCCCTTCCTCCAATCACAGCTGCCAAGTCATCCCCCCTTCCTTTTTCTAGTTTAGCAGCCATTCGATTTGCAGTTCACTTCAACATGCCCTTCTCACAGGGCCAGCTCTCCCACTGTGCTGGATCTCCTAACCAAGCGCTCTGCTATTCATACTCTGCCCTTCATCTCTCAATACTTCATCTCTCCTGGGGCACCCCTCAAGCCTATTCTCCCCAAGACCTATAATTCTTCCACTCCTTATTACTTCAAATCCATTTTCCTCCTTTCCCAACCTTGATTCAATAATTACCAATTCAATAGCACAACTGGATTCTACCCATAGATCCTCCTGTCCCCTGGTCCCCAGTCCTGCAAGATTTCCACCCTTGGGACCCAAAATAAGTACAACTATCACCTTCACAAAGGCAATCCTTTCATTCCACTCCAATCTTACTCACAGAAGCTATTCCAAACCTCTTTCCCCCTTCAGGCCTCCTATGCTTTTCTTCCCCATTCCCCACCCCCATCTCCCTGCAGAAGATCTGGATTCTTAACTTTACTTGAGGAAAAAGTAGGCCATTTACTCCCTCTTTTCCCTGCATCCCCTATTCTCTACTTGTCAGGCCAACTCCTCTAGAGGGATCCTTGATCTCTTCCCCTTTCTTTTCCAGAAGATTGTTCAACCTTTCACTCAATTTCCTCCTATTTACTCATACCTTTCCTACTGCCTTCAAACATTCCCAAATCCCTCTTCTTTCAAAAGCCAACAAGCACTTCCTCCTACAAGATGCTAATCCTAGTGCCCCCAATTGCTACTGCTCTCTCCCTTCCTAATTTCTTTGTATTTATTCTTCATGTCCTTATATATAGGTATAAAGTGTACATAATAAATATTTAAAATACATAAACATGTAAAACATAACATATAAATATAGCTATACATACGCTAAATAGTCTATTTATTCTTTGTTCTTCCTTCTCAAAGATGACCTAAGACTTTTTCTTCCAGAGTCATCTGGGTCTAGCACCAAGATATGTCAAGATGACTGGAGATGGCTCTGGATGCAGTGGGAGACCTTGATCTTTTAAAGTCAAAGGCCTGTTAAAGGTCTTTAACAGCTCTCAGTCTGACAGTGATTACAATTATGGCTGGGTATGGCTTAGACACACACATCCACCCCAATCACTCTTGTGATACTAATGTAAGAGTAATATGAGAGATGGCACTGAGATGAGACTTAAAGCAAAGGATTCTACAAGGTGGAATTGAGGAAGGAGTGAATTTCAGGCATACAAATGGTCTTAAAGAGCTCTTGTTTTACTAGAACAGATACATAAAACGTGTGTATTATACACACAAAGATAGGTGATAATGTAAGGTAATTAACTGATAGCTCAGAGGAGGAATCCAGATAATCCTCCTCCCAAAACTAGAGAAAAGAGATTTTCTCCAGGAAGGCTTTAAGGAAGGAAGGAAGTAGTGGCACCTGAGCAGAACAACATGAATGAAAAAGTGAGTAAGGTTGTCTGACAGCCTGCTGAGCTCCAGGAACAGCCGGAAATCCAGTTTAACAGCCAAAGTGATACAGAGACCATAGAACTTAATGGACTGTAGAACTAAGGCGCTAGAAAATAAATTGAAAGGCATCTTATCCAACAGCCTTTTTTGTTGTTTTTTAAAAATCATTTCCAGATATTGGATATTCTTCTCAAAAACTTTTAACAAAGGAAACAATTAAGCACAACCAATCCTTAGCACAATCACGCTGGTAAGAGCAAACTGCTGTCCCACTCTTTTCTATACTGAGAAGCAGAGACTAGTTCCATCCTTTGGCCTTTGAAATCATTAGTTAAAATGGTCAAACTGAGTTAGGCTTTCTCTAATCACCTTTTTCATTAACACCACCCTCCTCATTGGGCCTATTTCTCTCATGGTTCTGCTGTAGTCCCGGTACACCACTTTAGAGTCAGTCCATGTTTCTCTAAATCTCGTTTCTCGAAGCATACTTCAAAATATTCCAAGTATCTATGCATCCAGTCATTCTCCAGTCCCCTCCACCAAATTGATGGGCACATGCTTTTTTCATCCCGGTTTTTCGCTATTTACTTTTAAGTCCCACTATTTATATTTTGAAATCTATATGTTTCTGCTCCCTGGATTAGTGGTACAGTCATGATTTTTCTCCCCTAATTTCAAACTTTTCCAGTTTCACCAACTATGTATTCTTACAGCCCTTCAGCATTATTTCCATCTTTTATCATCTAGGCCAATGGGATGGTTATCGGTGAAGCTTCAGTGTTTTAATTTGCAAAATGAAGGTGCAAATGAGCTGCATTTTTGAGATAAGGAAAGAGGCCTAGAGAGGAGTAAACAGTATGTTCAAGGTCATATAGTAAGTATGGAGCCCCAAAACCCAGGTCTCTGGCCTCTAAATCCAAAGCTCTTCCCCCTCTTCACTTGGGTTCTCTAATCTAGAAGTAACTAACACAGAGCTGTGGTGAGCAACCCAAGTATAGGCTGAACAGATGAAAATATAATTGGAAAATATTTACCAAAAAAAGTAAAAATAACCCTTGCGTAACATTACGTTTTACAACTAAGTCAATATGAAGCAGAGGGATCTTTATGGATGGATCGATATTCCCCATTTCTACTTCAGTTTGACACAACCGCTCTACTTATCTTTATGATCAGATTATGATCTCTAATAAAAGTCTAACAAAATGGGCAGGTCATTCAATCCTAAGCCTCAGTTTCTTCCTCTTTAGAAAGCAAGAAATTCATGTACCCCTCCCCTCCTGGGTAAGAAGGTTACAAGGTCACGAGAGTGTCCTGGTCTAAACCATGGGCTCCAAAGACCTTCCAAGGCTTTCAAACCTGGTACACTACATATCTGGGAAGCTCTGGAATACCAAATGGCTATGGGGCACTTAAGACTTAATGAAGAACAGTTTTTTATCCTGCTAGTAATGAATGAGTAGGGACTTCTTGTTTAGATTCCATGGATATCACACTTAATACTGCACTTTTAAGTCACAGTAACTAAGGCTCAGCATTCCTACGGATCGAGAACTCAAGGTCTCATAACTCTGACTGACATCAAGAATCCATGAAGGAGGAGGGTGGTCTATCCATTTGAAATGTCCATGTTTTACTATATCACGCATCATGTGGCCCAGATCAATGGCATAATATTCTAAACTAGTACATGGCTCTCAATTCATAAAAAATAACTCCTTCAAAGGTCCAGGGTGGCAATTACTTTATTCTAAATAATAATACAGCATTAACTTATTTTCAACTAGCAATACTTAAGACTCCTGGGTGAATGAGTTAGGAAACCTACATTCCAGTTCTAGGATCTGTTGTTTTGTTTGTTTGTTTTTTAAATTAAACTGAACAAAATTGGCTAACTCAGAAAATCCCAGGTAAGGAAAGAAAAAAGAGGCATCAAATATCTGTGTTTGACAAGGTTACGATTATTACTTGTAATAGAATTTGAAAGCAATAGGATTGGGGAAGTCATCAACTTCAGAGTGTGACTTGTACTTTCAATGGTGAGGCTATGTTAGATTGAGATTTTTGAATGGCAACTGATAAAAAATTTAGGAAAAGACTCCCAAAAGACATTCTGCAATGCAACAACTCCAAGAAATAAACCATTTGTTCATAGCATTTCTTCACTATATCTATGAGTCAGTATGAGATATTAGATCTTGGAAACCAAAGAATGTTAAAATATGAGTTATTATGATTCTGTACAGTGGAAAGAGGACTAGTTTTAGGGTCAGAGAACAGATCCCATTTTCCTGCAGGATTACCTTGAGCAAAAGACCTGATCTCTCTAAGCCCCAGTTCCCTCAACTGTAAAATGGGAAGATAATAGCAAAATAATAAAGGCAAATAATCTCAGTATTCTTTCCACTTCTAGATCTCCACTGATATCTTCAGTTTCCTTCTGCTTTAAGATTACTAACACTAAAATTTTAGAATTCCTCAGGGCTTTTCCTCTGGTTTCCATATCAAGAAACAAGGGTTATATAATAGTGACATTTTTACATACGTGTACACAGATTTATGTGCATATGTATACATATGTGGATTTTATATCCATTTTTGCCAAAGTTAAACACTAGAAAAAAATCTTCCTATTTTCACAGGATCAGGTTTGGAGTTGGGAAAAAACTCCCAGTCTACCTCCCTCAAATTAAAGATGAGGAAGCTGAAGCACACAGGGGTTAAGTGACCTGCCCATGGTCACACTGTTTATATCGGAGATAGGAATGGAACTCAGGTCTTCTGGACTTTAGGTCAGAGGTTCTTAAACTGGTTTCCATGGATAGATTTCAGGAGGTCTGTGAACTCAGATGAAGGAAAAATTACATTTTATTATGACTAACTTCCAATTAAGAGGCTTGAGTGTTCTGTCAGTTACTTATAAACATTATCTGAAAAAAGGGTCAATCAACCAGACTGCCACAATCTGCCACTTTGCTGTGTCAATAAAGGAAATCCTCGCTCCACGCTGGAATTCCCAGGCATGGGCTTTTTAAAGAATCTGGCTGTGACTGTTGGGCACACAATCCCTCACTGCAGAGCAGCGAGGCTCGAATCCGTGCTAGCTGCAACTGCCCAACATAGGCAGCAGCCTGGCGTCAGGCCTCCCAGGCGGGCTCCCCCAACCACTTCACCAGGAGGCTTCCTGCTCACATCTAAGCAGGCCCAGACCAGTCAGGATCCCAGCTGCCTTCCAGGCCCTGCCCAACCCTCCCGGACTCCGAGAGGCCTTTGCTGCTGCTGCAAATGATCCCCTGCCTCTCCCCACTGCATTCCCCCCAGTGACTTTCCTCTTTATTTGTTTGTGTTGCTCCCTCCCCCCTACTATAAAACAGAAGTTCCTTGAGGACAAGAACTGTTTCCTTTTTTGTCCCTTCATTCCCAGTCACCAGGAGGCACTTGGTTAGAAAAGGACCCCCAGGGAAATGGACCTCAAACATTAGAGTACAGTTTTGTTAGCTCTGTTCTGCCTGCCTCATCAAAGGGAGGCCCCGAGCACTTCAGGTCCCTAAAGCCATATATGCTATGTCAACATGCTAAATAAACCACCACCAACAACACTATTATATTCACTTCCTTAGGCCTCAGTTTCCTCATGAGGGGGATGGGGTAGGTGATCTGTAAAGTCTTTACCAAACAAGATTCTCAAGGAATTGGGCACCAAGCCCAAAAGGAATTTAATGGATCACACTTTCCCTTCCTATGACTTTGGGCAAGCATGGAGAGATGACCGATCTGATACTAATTTTACAATCCAGAAAAGCTTTCTATGCAACAAACCATTCTGAAAATGATTTCCAAGGCAGTCTTGAAGCACTAGCTGTCACAGTCGTATTCCCTCAAGAGACAGATCACTTGGTACTTTTTATATAGTGACTTAGACCACCTAGAAAGTACTAGAATTTTTGTCTTTTATCACCCCTCTCAAAGTGCTTTAAATGGCCGCCTGCTATATTCTTATGGAGTGCCACATAGTAGTTAGTTGAACAACCCACGAACAATTGAAATTTACTGTGTGTACTTTTGTCATCTTAAGAAACAAAAACTTAAATAACTGAAGATTCTATGATTCACCCTTTGCTCTTCAAATAAAAATGTGTCTGTAGCATCAATGAGTATAAAGAAAAGCTGGCTTTCGTAGACTACCTATTTTGCTATTTAAAAAAGCAATCTTCAGAATCTTTCCAAACCTTCCATCATCCTTATCTGACAGCATACCTACAATAGACTGAGGAACTGAGATGGAGTAGTTAAGCAACTCCAAGTCACATGACTTAAAGCTGGAAAAGGGAAAAGAAAACTCAATCAGAATTTTCATTACATTTTCCCCTTGCTCACTCTTGTACTCCAATTCTATTGGTCTCTAAGGGCTCAAACTTTTCTATCTTAGTGCTTTTGTTCGTGCTTCTGCTGAATGATTAAGACCTGAATCAAATAACAAAAAAATACAACTAGCAGAAGGAAGCAGATGTTCTGTTCTTATATATATTTAAGGCTATTTCTAAGACTCTGACAAAATGAAAACCTTTAGCCACCTTCCCTCCGTTTCTATAAGACTAGGTTCATGCTTCTAAATCCTCCAAACTACTTCAAAAAAGTTAAAATGGTATTGTATGCCGTCACTGGAGAATACACTTATTGTTCGTGATCTTTAATAAATCTTTTTAATTATTTATGAGCATCTCTCATGACCTCTATGGCAAATGAAATCACACTAATGTATTCCCTGCCTCTCTCTAATATAAGATTTAACCATTCTTCTTTCACCTGACCCACACATCTAAATAATTCTGTAACCTCAATTTCAGACACACCAAAACTGTGTTTCATAAATCTCGAGACAAAGGACCCTCAGAAGCCATTAAATCAACCCCATTTTATAGAGGAGTAAACTGAGGCCAGCAGCTGCCTGACAGTCAAGCCTCAAGCCCACCCCACTAGCCCGGTGCCGGGTTCTCTCCCGGAGATGCGACTCGGTGGAGAATTACTCTACTCCTGTGGCATATGGTAATTTTTCTGTGTTAAATTCCTCCTGAGTGTGAGACTAGAAATGAAAAAAAGAGTGAAAACAAACCGACAAATCTGACGTTGCAAACACTGCACCCATTGGTCCGTTTCCAAAGGGTTACAGCGTTCGTAGGGGGGCTCCTTCTGAAAGTCTCCAGTGTCAGAGAAAGTTCATCCACTTGCAAGGCGAGGACGGGGCTCCGGGGCCGGCCAGCACCCACCGCGTGCGCAGGACCGGCCGCTCTGCGTGGACACGAACCGGCGGCCTGCTGGCCGGGTCAGGAGGGGCTAATAAACTCTTCAGGACCCCGGAACAGCCGGGCCTCCCCAGTCCGGACCGGACCACCCACGCCCGGAACTCCCCTCAAGTTTGCGTCTCTCGAGCAAATCGAGGAACTTGTTCCCGAGCAAATGCCCAACTGCAGGGGCACAGCTCGGTCCGAGGGACCCCGAGGCTGCCCGGTTGCCTTCTGCCCGGACACCCGCAACGTCCGGGGAGGCGGCGAGCGTCTCGTGGCAGGGCAAGGTCACGCTCGCGGGTGGGGGTCAGAAGCGGCCTGGCCCCCGCCTCCACGGACCCCTTGGGCCCTCGCCGGCTCTCCCGCGGCCCCCCTTACCTTTCGGGACCGGACCCCATCCCCGGCGCTCCCCACGGGCCGAGGCAGGGCGGGGCCGCGCCACCTGTCCGACCCGACCCCGCCCGTCCCGTCCCCCTATTCCTCCCTCACTCCCCGGCGGGCCTGCTCCGCGTCCTCCCGCACCCCCAAGCCCGGACCGTACCTGGAGGAGAGGGCGGCGGAGCAGCGCACCCAGGGCCCCAGGTCGCACAGGGCCCGTGCCTCGGGGTCCCGCTCCTTCTCGCGCTCCACGTGGTAGGCGTACAGGGAGATGAGGATGCCGGCGGCGCACACGGCGCACCGGGCCGCCCGCTCCCAGCGCGGCACCGGACACCGCAGCACGGGCGCCGCCATCTTCCGCCGCCCGATCCTCCTCGGCCGCCGCCGCCGCCGCCGCCTCAGCCGCCGCTCCCCTCCGTCTCAGCCACCGCCGCCGCCGCCGCCCGCCGGGGCCCGACCCAGCCTTAGGCTGACCCCAGCGCCGGCCCCCGCCCAGCCCCAGCCCAGCAGCCGCCGCCGCCTCCTCGGCCGCGCCGCCGCCGCCGCCGCCTCTACCGCCTCCTCCTCCGCGGCCGCCGTTGCCGCCGCCGCTGCCGCCGCACGCCGCCGCCGCGCCCCATTGCTTAGCCACCGCCGCCGGGCCCCGCCCCCTGACGGCGCGCGGACGGGCCGGGCCGGGGGGGGGAGGGAGAAGGGAGCGCGCGCCCCGCCCCCGCCCCCGCCCCTGTCGACGGCTTCGGTCGCGCGCGGCTCCGCCTTAGGGAAGGAGAGGGGGTTAGAGAGCTCCTGGGGGGAGAGGCTGTGGCTCGGGGGTGCGCGCAAAAGGGGCGGGGCGTGCCTGGAGGGAGGGGCGGCACCGCGTCCCAGGGGTGCCCGCCTGACCCGGCTGCCACGGCGGCGGGACTCTGCCCCCGGAGCAGGAGACTGTTCGTTGGTCCGCCCACGAGGGTCCACGTCCCAGAAGGGAGGCCCCCCCCTCCCTCCCGAGCATCCCCTCGTTTCCTCCCTCTGCAGGGCATCCCCCTACTGAGCTTCCCCTATCCCTCATTCTCTCCCCCAGAGCATGGCCTCCTTCCCTCCCCCTCCAGGGCATCCCCACCCTCCCCCCTTCCCATTCCCCCTTTCTCCTCTCCATTCTCCACCTCCAGAGTATCCCCCGCCCCCCTCCGCAACCTCCTCCTCAGAACGTCCCCGCCCTCCCCCCGTCTTCCCCTTATAGGGCATCCCTGCTTTCCTCCCATCCTCCCAATCCAGAGCTTCCCCACCCCCATTCCCCTCCTGGAGCGTCTCTTCTCTCCCCCACCCTCCGCCTTCAGAACATCCCCGACCTCCCCCCATCCTCCCTTTATGGGTCATCCTCGCCCTCCCCCCCCGGAGCATCTCTTCCTTCCCTCGTCCTCCCCCTTTTCCCCTCCCGAACGTCCCGAGCACAGACCCCCGGGGGTGACGTCGGTCCTGAGGCGGAAGGCTGCTGTTGTGCCTTGGTCGGGTCACTTCGCCCCAGAGGTCCCGGAGAATCATTTAATCCCGCTCGCCCTCAGCTTCCTCCCCCTACTCGCTCCCCGGGACCCGGTGAGCCTGCTGTTCTGGGCGTGCCCCTGAGCCCCCGCGCCTGGAAAACGCTCCCCTAGCCCACTTCCCAGGCTCCCTGCAAGCCTTCACCCGGTGCTCTCCTCTGGCTTCACCTCCCGGGCCCCCCGCCTCCGAGATCGCCTCGGCTACCCTGCTTTACTTCTTACCTCACTAGATCCACTTAAGCAGGGACTTTAATCATCGGCCCCATTCTACAATCCACAAGCATTTATTAGGCGCCTGCCTTGTCCCCGGTACTGGGGGCCGAGCGCCGGGGAAAGGAAACCCCCTGCCTTCGAGGAAGTCTCATTTTAGTGGGAGAGATCCCATGAAAACATGGGTCCCACAAGATGCATTTGGGGCGAATGCCTTTGGGTTCCCTGGAGGTCCGGACCACAGCAGCCCAACCGAAGACTCAAAAGCGAGATTTTTTTTTTCCACCTTTGTGGAGTTTACCATCTGGAGAGCTCCCCGAGTAGAGAACTGGCCTACTTTTAAATTTATGTGTCAAATGAAGTTTTCTGAGATTCCCTTCCCTGCCACCGCCTGGAATATAATTAGGGCGCCTATCTGGAAATGAATGTGTAAGAGTTTGGCCAGAAAAGTTCATTTAGATTAGAAAAGGGATAGAAAGAAAAAAACAGAGAAAGAGGAAAAGAGAAGAAGAGGGAGGGAGGGGGGAGGAGGGAGAGAGGGAGAAGGAAGGGGAGAGAAGGGGAGAGACAGAGAAAGAGAGGGAGAGAGAAGGAAGAGAAGGGGAAGGAAAGGGAGAGAGATACAGAGAAAAGAAAAAAGAGGGAAGGAGGGGGGAAGAGATGACAAAGAGAAAAGGAAGGAGAGGAAGGGAGGGAGACAGAGAGAAGAAGAGAGAGCTGAAAGAATATCCACGTCAGAGTATCTTTCCCTAACTTGAGATATTTGCTTAACACAGCGCCCGAAACACAATAGGCACCCAATAAATGTTTGCTCCCTTGCCCAGTTTGTGTTTCTGCCCCAGAAGCCAGGCACTTGCCAAATGTCAGTTGATAAAGCCCCGAGCTGCCATTCCATTGGTTGGGCCTTCAGGGAAAGCTGCCTGCCAAGCATTTTCTACCAGGAATGCCTGCAAGGGTCAACCTCAGGGTGTGGCAATGTGCTGGAGGCCCGTCAGCTGCCTGGCCACATGCCTGTGTGCAGCAGGACCGTGCAAAATCCTCCCACCGCCCCAGAACAAAAACCAGCCCCACTCCAGAGGGGTCCGTCTGGGCCAGCTCCAGACACCAGCTCCACATCCCCCACATTCTGCTCATGTTACCTCTCGTTATGAAGGTTTTTTTTTTTTTAATGGCTGGGTGAGGGGAAGAAATTATGATCGAATTGTCTTCTTCTCTATGAAGATAATATCAGGGAACCATCCTAGGGACGCCATTAGCTCTCATTTCATTTGGTTGTCACCCAGGTGTGATGAGTATGGTAGTCTTTCTTCTACTCTCCAAGTTGAAAAACCCCTTTGTGAAAACTGAGTGGATGCCCATCAATTGGAGAATGGTTGGGTAAATTATGGCATAGGAAGGTTATGAAATATTATTGTTCTGTAAGAAACAACCAGCAGGATGATCTCAGAAAGACTTACACAGAGAGGCTTACGTGAACTGATGTTAAGTGAAATGAGCAGAACCAGGAGATCGTTGTGCACAAAAAGAAAATTGTGGGATGATCAATTCTGATGAATGTGACTTTACAGCAATGAGGTGATTCAGGGCAGTTCCGGTTGTGATGAGAGCCATGTGCGCCCAGAGGGAAGACTGTGGGAACTGATAGTGGATCACAATATCACATTTTCACTGTTTTTGTTGTTTGCTTGCATTTTATTTTCTTTCTCATTTTTCCCCTTTTTGATCTTATTTTTCTTGTGCAACATGATAATTGTGAAAATGTGTATGAGGAATTGTACATGTTAACATGTACTGGATTGTATGGAGGGATAGGGAGAAGGAAAGAGGGAAAATGTGGGACACAAGATTTTGCAAAAAATGTTAAAAACTATCTTTACATGTATTTTGAAAATAAAAAACTATTAAAAAAAATTTTAAATCCTTTCTAGGTTCCTTCCTGAGGTAGATTGGGAATAAAAGAAATACAAATCCTCTTTTCCTCATGCCAGAGATCTGACCTTATCCCCCTACTTTGTCTAGAAAGATTAATGAAGTCCTCATTATTATTATTCTAATCATGAGCAACATTAATTAGAATATCTCCTCATTACCGCACATCTCCCAATTCACTGAAGCGTCCAGAAAAAACATCATTAAGGGTCCTCTTCATTATCACCTCTGGCCACTCTGATACTGCATCCAATTCAAAGACTAGTCTCTGCCTCTGGTCTTACAGTAATTGGTCATTGGTAAATCAGCAAGTGAAGCAAGAAATCAACATGATGAGGCTGAGGAGACTCTTCTAAGCCTTGGAAGACTCACTATCCTATTTATTCCCTTATCAGATGCTGTAGAAATCAGTCACTCTTTAAAAAGACAAACCCACACACCAGCCCTGAAGTCAGCAGGATCTGAGTTCAAATTTGATCTCAGATACTTAACTCTTCCTGGCTGTGTGACCCTGGGCACATCACTTAACCCCAATTTCCTCAGGAAAAAAAAGACAAACCCACAAAACATCCTCAAATATTTCCAAAGAATTGTAGATTTTCCAGAGCCTTAAGGATTTCAGAGAATGGCCAGGCTGACTTGATTGTCTCCATCACTTATATCTCACATTGTATATTTCTGTGGCCCCTTTTCTTAAAAGCCTTTAGGTCGTCTTCAGAGTCCCTTAAGAATTGGAGGTGCCTATTTTCAAAGCTCTTCCCAAAACTCTTTTTTAAGCACCTAGATTATTGTCTCCATAATGGCATAAAAACATGTTTGTTTACTTGACAAAACCTTCTGATTTGGAGAAAGACTTTATGTGCTGCTTATAGAACAAAGTGTCATTGAGTTACTTTATGGTCTTACATGGAAAAATAACATAACATTGATATGAAATAAATGATTTTTTAAAAAGGTAAATGCCTGTTTCCCAGGCATTTTAAGATGAAAGCTTTATTTTAAAAAGACAAGAGAACATAGAAATAAACCAAAATATAGTTGTTTTTAAAGTAGAGGCAAACCAAATATAATTCTTCCAAAATACTGGATTCCTAAGGGGGATGTGTATTATAAAAATTTTTCTGCCAATAGAATGTCTATGAATTCTTCACCATTTTGTGTAAAATTACAAAATTCTACCCTAATTAAGCCCTTAAGAAACTCTGTAATTCTCCAACAATTTGCAAAAGGCCTGAGAGTGAATTGGTTAAAAAATATTAAATGCTTCTCCTGTTTTTATAATATTAAAAAAAGTTTGTCATCTTTCCATGGAAAAATGTTATCATTCTTGAAATGTTTTTTCCAGGTAGATGTCTCCCACAGAATTCCTGTACTTGCAAAACAACCTGTTCTAGCAAGTCTTGAGGTGGAGAATGAGACACCACTTCTCTTTGATGCAGAAATCACAGAATCACAGCTTAATAAGGAAAAGGCTTAGATCTATTCCATAAATGTCCCAACAGGCTTTGAATCCTTGTATCTTTGATGCAACTAGAAAATGTCACCTTCTCTACACATCTAGTATTGATTAGCATTGAGTCGAATTAACTGGAAATCAAATTCAATCCAGACATTATCCATAGGGTCCTGCCTACAATACATACAAGTAGGCTCACAGATCAAGGAATTATGTAGCAAGCCACTCCCGAACGATGCTGAAGATCAGATCTTTAGGAAAATGCTATACTGTGGATTCCTTATTGCTTGAAATGTCTTTGGGAATTAAAGTAGCCCAGTTACCATTTCCCTTTAGACCTATTCCAGAACATAATTAAACCACTCAAGGACTCAGGGGATGAACAATTCCATGGGGCTTCTATAAAATTCTATTTGTGAACCTCATGCCTGCCACATGAGGTTTGCTCAACTCACTCTCTCACATGGGCATGGCACCCTGATCTCTCAGATCACACTTTAGATTCTACAGGAACGAGACCTTTCCTTTTTAGTATCCTCATTGGTCATTTAGGAAATGGGAATTCAATTCCCCAATGGGAATGATTTTAAATTTACAGAGGCAGTATGCTTTGGCAGAAAAAAAAAAAAAAAAAAAGATGAACTAGGAGTACAAAGACCTGGATTCTAGCTCCACATTAGCAAACTGTGTGCTTGCTAATAATTAATAATAACAAGCAAAAATAACTAAGTATTAATACTGGGATAGGGTCCGTGAATAGCTCCTGTACTTTTAGCCTGGGCAAGATGTGGAGACCACTTGATAGACAGACAGACAAGACAGATGGATGGATGGATAGGCATGTAGATAGATAGATGATAAATGGATAGATAGAATAAAATGAAATGCAATGACTAAGGATTCCAGAGGTCCAATAATGAAAGATGCTACCCACCACCAAAGAGAAAAATGTTGGACTCAGGCGCGTAATGAATCCACACTGGACATCACCAATATGGGAATTTGTTTTGCTTTACCAGGAATGTTTTTGAGTGAGGGGGATGAAAGTAGGGAAAACTGATTTTAGCTAATTAAAAATATTTTAAGTTTAAAATAAAATTTAAAAATAAAATGAAAAATTATGGTGAATGTTCCTGTTAACTCTGTGATTCTGCAGTTCTACTTAGTCTTTAAAAAAAAAAAGAAAGAAAAGAAAGAAAAGAAAAGAACAAAAAAGAAAAGAAAAGGAAAGGAAAAAAAGGAAAAGAATAAAAACTCCAGTATAATCTTTAATAGCCTCACATTGGCAAGACAATAAATCTGAGCGTCATCAGAGAGATATAACTCTTGCCTTCTAATATTCTGGGCAAAATTACAAAACTGAAGAATTTCAGTCTTTTTTTAAAAAATTCATTTTAAACTTAAATACAAAATGAGAAAAAAAACATTCCTATGTACACAACAGAATATAAGAGAATTTAACATACAACCATAAATTTCCATTTTAGATTGTTTCCTTTTTTCTTTTAAGCTATGCCATAAATATTGCATGTTATTTTCAAGGCTTCTGTGCTTTGTGCTTCTAATTCTTTTGTTCTTTGCTGTATACTTTTTTCTCCCTTCCCATCCTACTCTTGAGAAAGCTACATGAATATATATGTAGCTATACATATATATTTATATGTATGACCACACTACACATATTTCTATTTGTCAATTTTTTCCAAAGACAGATAGCATCTTTCTTCATAGGTTCGAGTTTTTCCGTGTTTTTTAAAAATCAATCAGCTCATTATTTTTTATAGCACAGTAATATTCCATTATAATCATATATCACAACTTGTTTACTCATTCCCCATTGAAAGGCAGAGATCATTTTAGCCAATGTTAGGCATAAGATGACATCTCAAATCTGTTATAATTTGCATTTCTCTAATCCATGATGATTTTTATGAGGGTATAGTTTTAATTACTTCATCTGAAAACTGCCTATTTGTTTCTTTTAACCATTTATGAATTGAGGAATGACTGATATTTTTATAAATTTGACAAAGTTCTTTATTTGAGAAATGAGACCTTTATTTAAGACTATGAAAATTTTTTCCTAATTTTCTGCTTTGCTTCTAATCTTAGCTACATTGGTTTTATTTGTAAAGGAACTCCTAAAGTAATATAATCTAAATTATCCATTTTACACTTCACAATGCTTTCTAACCCTTGTTATTTATTTTATTTTATTACTTTTTTATTATAACTTTTTATTTACAAGATATATGCATAGGTAATTTTTCAGCATTGATAATTGCAAAACCTTTTGTTCCACCTTTTCCCCTCCTTCCCCCCATCCCCTCTCCTCAGATGGCAGGTTGACCAATACATTTTAAAATGTTAAAGTATAGGTTAAATACAATATATACATATACATGTCCAAACAATAATTTTGCTGTACAAAAAGAATCTATCCCTTGTTATTTATAAATTGTCTTCCTGTCAACGAGTCAAATAGGTAATATGTTTCATGTTCTAATTTTCTTGTGATATCTCCCTTTATATCTAGATCATATCTCCATCCTGACCTTTTCTTGGTACATGGTTTAAAATATTGGTCTAAGCCCAATTTCAGCAAGACTATTTTCCCAACTATTTTTATCAAATAATTCTTATCTTCCAAATTTAAATCATTACACTTGCCAAACACAAAGTTACTATATTCTTTACAGCAATGAATTGTATGTCTATTCTGTTCCACTCAAACTTTTCTATTTTTTAGCCAGTTCTGTATCATTTTGATATTTACTACCCTGCAGTTTGCAATGTGGTGCTGCTGAACCTACTTTATTTTTTTTATCATTAATTTCTTTGAAATCCTTTATCTTTTGTTCTTCCAAATGAACTTTATTATTTTTTATGACTCAGTAAAATAATTTTTTAGTAATTTAATTGGGATAGCACTGAATAAATAGATAAGTATATAGTGTATATATTAATATAAATAGATAATATATATTATATATGTAAATAGATAATAAATAAAGTAAAATTGTCATTTTTATTGTATTGGCTTTGCCTACCTATGAAAAATAATATTTCTCCAATTATTTAAGTCTGACTTTATTTGTATAAATAGTGTCTTATAATTATGTTCATGTAGTGCCTAGGACTGTTTGGGCAAGTATACTTTCAGGTATTTTAGATTATCTAAAATTATTTTTAAATGGCCTAAAATAATATTGAATAATATCAGTGATGCATAGTGTATTTTTCTTTTAATTAAATCTATTTTAGCTTTAACTTTGTTTGAGGTCATAATTGCTACCCCTCTTTTTTTTACATCAGCTAAAGTATAATAAATTATATTCCTGTCCTTTATTTTAGCTCTATGTGTATCTCTCATTTTTTATTCTGTTTCTTGTAAGCATCATATTGTTGAATTTAGATTTTTTAATCCATTCTGCCATCTCTTTCCTTTTTTGGGGTAAATTCATCCCATTCATGTTCAAGCTTCTAATTACTAGCTGTGTCCCTTTGTCCTATTTTTTCTCACTATCCTTCTTCCCTATTTACTTTATGCTTAATCATTACCTTGCCCTCCTAATCTTAATTTACCAACCCCTCTAATAGTCCCTTCCTTTACCTTCCTAATTCTTAATTTATATACATTGTTTCAGAAGATTCTTATGCTCTTCTAGATATATATGTTGTTCCCTCTTTAAATAATTTTCATTAAAGAATTTCAGTCTTGAAAAGGACCTCAAGAGGCCATCTCCTCCAATCCACATCTGATCTAGAATCCCTCCTTCCACACTATTAACAAGTCATTATTCAGCCTCAGCTTAAAGACCTTCAGTGAAATAAAGGCTACTATCTCTCAAAGGAAATTTTTCCATTTGGGGATATCTTTAATTACTAGGGTACTTTCCCTAAGATTCTCTCTTTTGCAACTTATATCCATTGCTATAGCTCTGCCCTCAAGAAGAGAACAGAATATAACAAAAAGTCCTCTTTAACAACTCTTCAGATCCTTGAAATCTTCCACTATTTTGGACTGTCTTCACTCCTCCACACTGAATATTGCAAATTGTTGCTCTTAATTCTTATACAGTATATTCTTCAGTCTTTTCATTATCTTTGCCATCATCCTTTGAATGCATTCCGACTTATTAATATCCTTTCCAAAATGTGACATCTAGAACAAAATCCAGGACTTCAGACACTGTCTGGTTTGGGCAAAGGACCACCTTCCACATTCTACATCAAGGACTCTCAAAGAAGATTCCATGTCATACTGATATGCCATGAGTTTCACTAGGTACACCATGAGTTTTAGATGTCATTGTTGATAAGAAAATATGTAGATAATTTTGTTCACTCTAAATTTTACTTACCAGCATTAATGAATTATGGCAAATCTAGGGGAGGGAGTGGGGGAAGGAAGGGAAAAAATTAGAACACAAGGTTTTGTTAGGGTGAATGTTGAAAATTATCCATGTATATATTTTGAAATTAAAAAGCTTTAATTAAAAAATAGTATAGCAAATATAGTATTTGCAAATATAAATAAAACTCTGTATTGGTTTTCTCATAACCCTCAAAACAACTTAGACTTTGAACTTGAAAAGAACTCAATAAAACCATCTGTTTTATTGAAAAGAAACTGTACATTCATGAGTCTCCCAAGCCTCCCATTGTGTAATCATCATAAACATTTAATATATCATGATTTCTCTTAAAAAAGAACTTTCTTGCCAATATATATGTAAACCACTTCTCTACACATGCTGGCTGTCTCAATGGACCCTAAAATGGAGGATCTTTCCCTCCTTCATTTAATAGTATTTTATTTTTTCCAATTATACATAGATAGTTTTCATCATTTACTTTTATAAGATTTGATTTCCAACTTTTTTCTTTCTCCCTCTCTCTCTTTCCTCTTCCCCAAGATGGCAAGCAATCTGATATAGGTTATATAAATACAATAATTTTAAACATATTTCCACATTAGTCATGCTGTGAAAGAAAAATCAGAACAAAAGGGAGAAACCACAAGAAAGAAAACAACAACAAAGTGAAAATAGTATGCTTTTATATACATTCAGATTCCATAGTTCTTTGTCTGGATGTGGGTAGCGTTTTTCATCAAGAGTTTTTTAGAATTGTGTTAGATTATTGTATTCCTAAGAACAGAGTTTATCAGAGTTGGTGATCAGACAATGTTGTTGTTAGTGTGTATAATGTTATCCTGGTTCTGCTTACTTCACTCAGTATCAGCTCATGTAGGTGTTGCCAGATTCCTCTGAAATCCATTATTTCTTACAAAAAATTAGTTAGAATGAGAGTTCTTAATTAGGGATCCTTTGCCCCGATAGACATCAAGGGGATTTGTAAATTAAAAAAAATTTCGATAACTATATTTTAGTGATATTGGTTTCCTTTATAATCCAGTGCATTTATTTTAGGCATTTAAAACCATCATTTTGAGAAGAGATTCAAGTACTAGACTGCCAAGAACACACATAAAAAAATAAGACTTAAAATAGCATTAATTTTTTTGGCTACAATGTCACACAAGGTTGACTTATAATTTATAATATATTATATAATGTAACTTGCTAAATCACCAGGTTTGTGGGGTTTTCCACATAAACTATTGAACAGCCCCCATGCTCTACTTCTGAAAAGGAGTCTAAACTTGGCTTTAAAAATCAAAATCAAAAATCAGCACTGAAGGTAAACATGGTTATTTAGGTAACATTTTGGCTCTATTAAATTAATTTTGCCACATAGGTGATGCTATATGGCTCTGAGTCATGGACTCAGACCATCAACCCTGAATGATAGTTTTGAACCAACTGCAGGGAAATGGTGGACTTGAAATGCCTGTAACATGATCCCACTAAAGAATTGCTTAGGAGAAGGAAGCAGTGTAAGGGACTATATTGTATGTAAGTATGTGTGTGTGTGTCTTGTTTATATATTATACGTGTGTATACTTCTCTATGCATATGTATAAATATAGATAGATAGATAGATATAGAGATCTCTCTCTCTCTCTCTCTCTCTTTATATATATATATATATATATATATATATATATATATATACACACATAGGACTATATTTCTGTGAAAATGAAACTGTATAATGAGCACATAATAAGATGGGGGGACAACGAATGTAGTCTGTGTACTCCATTTGTATCACAATGCAAACAATAGGGTTAAGAGAGCTAAAGGAAAGCCTCCAGCATGGTGGATGGGCTTCCATTGGTGACATGGACCAGAGCCACACAAGTTGGAAGGCAAGTAGAGAGAGTACCATTATGATGATCCATCAGATTTTCTTTTTCTTTTTCTTTTTTTTTTTCTCTGAGGCTGGGGTTAAGTGACTTGCCCAGGGTCACACAGCTAGGAAGTGTTAAGTGTCTGAGACCAGATTTGAACTCAGGTCCTCCTGAATTCAAGGCTGGTGCTCCATCCACTGCACCACCTAGCTGCCCCCATCCATCAGATTTTCAAAAGTACATTAATTCTGAGTCATACGTTAAAGAATCTTCTGGAATAAGAGCTCATGATTTGACAAAGATTGTTGGGGAAACCAGAAAATAATTTGTCAGAAACTGCACAGACCTACATCTCACACCCCATACCAAAATTAGGTCAAAATGGCTACATGATTTGGGCCTAACAGATGACACCATAAGCAAATTAGGAGAGCAAGGGATAATTTACCTATCAGATCTTTGAAGAAGGGAGGAATTTATGACCAAAGAACTAAGAACATTATGAAAGGGAAAATGAACAACTTTGAGTACATTAAATTAAAAAGGTTTTGCACAAACAAAACCAACAGAAACAAGATTAAAAAGGAAGTACAAAGCTGGAAAAAAAAATCTTTACACTCAGTATTTCTGATAAAGGTCTCATTTCTAAAATGTCTAAACTGTGTCAAATTTATAAGAATACAAGTCATTCCCCAATTGATAAATGGTAAAAGGATATGTGCAGGCAATTTTCAGATGATGAAGTTAAAGCCATCTCTAATCATATGAAAAAATGCTCTAAATCATTGTTAATTAGAGAAACATAAATTAAAACAACTCTGAAGTACTTAATACCTCACAGATTGGCTAAGATGACAGGAAAAAATAATGAAAAATATTGGAGGGTATATAGGAAAACTGGGGCACTAATTGATGGAGTTGTGAAATGATCCAACCATTCTGGAGGGCAGTCTGGAACTATGCCCAAAGGGCTATCAAACTGTGCCATACCTTTGGCCCAGAAGTGAATAACTAATAAATAATAAAATAATGATAAATAATTTGTGTCCATTATGTTGCACGAAGTTAACATTGATTTATTATGCAAAGGTCCAATGGAACTGTTAGTAAGGTCAGAGATTTACTACATTTATACATATGATTAACTGTGATAATGATGATAATAAACAGTTCAATTTAGATAAAGGAATATTCTGACTCATTTAAAAGATAAGTTGAACATGAGCAATGTTTCCACAAAGATCATTCTACATAATCCTGAATGATTTATCACAGAGAGAACAAGAGAGACTAGACATTTATTCCCATCTTTCCAAAAAAGTTAACACATTTTGGAGGAAAATAATAATTACAAAATATGGTATTCTTGAAGAAGCTAGATGGTGCAGTGGATAGAGCAGCAGCAAATCTGACCTTAGACACTTAATACTTTCTAGCTGTGTGACTCTGGGCAAATCACTTCACCCCAATTGCCTCTCCAAAAACAAAACAAAACAAAACAAACAAACAAAAAAAAACACCCAACATATATATATATATACATTTCCCATCTGGTATCTTCCTATTGTGCTCTCCTGTTTTTGGATCACAATTTTCTTTTGACCTTCCTTGAAAGGAAGGGGAGGGGATTTTTCTTTGTCTCTCACCCCAACCCCAGCAACTTGGGAACCCTGCAGTCTGGACTCATGGCAATGGCAGTCAACATGTACTTCTTTAAATGAACCTGAGACAAGACTTTGAAACCATAGTTAACTCATGTGTGTGTGTGTGTGTGTGTGTGTGTGTGTGTGTGTGTGTGTGTGTGTGTGTGTGTTTACTGACACTTCTAGCCTTTTTCAGAATCTTGTGAGTTTAAGAGATCAGAAGTTCTCTCATCAGCTGTGAGTTGGCCATCAGAAAGTGATTTCCACAGCAGCTCTTATAAAAATAGCACTACCATCAGGAAGATTCAGCAACCGATGGGTTGCCATAGGTAATACAACCAGGAGCTCTGGATGTTGTACATTGCTCAGGCAGGATACCTGAGGTGCAAGTAAATTGTCCGCTTCACAATCCCACAAAACAGCTTTAATTTTCAGGATGATATCATAAATTTACTGGGTTATTGTTTTTGCATTTTAAGTATTTAATTTGTGCTTTGAGTCTTTTTCATTTTACGCATTTGTTTTGTTAGCTGTTCTATCCCTGATACCTCCTTTGTATACACTGACTACCTTTTCAGTGATATGTTGTTAATCCCTTTTGGGAGAGACCTTAGATGTGGTACATATCTCAGCTTTGTTTAAGACACCTCCCCTGGAACTTTGAGATGGGGCCGTAACTGGCTAGACAATAAGAGAACAGCCTTTGGGGTCAGACTCTACTAGGACTGAACCTGCTTCATGGGAATCCAGAGCAAGAGTCCCTTGTGAGAGGGGCCTGCTCTGCACCTTGGATAGTATCTGTACGACTGACCTGCAAATGGAAGTCAGAGCAATTGTATGAGCTATCAAATGTGTTCTAGGACAGCAAGTGAAGGTGTGACTTTTCTAATACCCTTTTATTGAAAGAATGATGAAAGTGAAGTGGATTATTATATTAGTCATTAACTGATGGTACATGAAATACTATTGATGCTTGCTAAGGCATTTCACTCTGCAGTTGTTCAAACTCGATCATCCCTGAAACCTAAACTTTACATCAGAATCAGAAGTGAAGATGGTGTGGATTTGATTCTTTGGCTTTAATGCCTGTCTTTATGCAGATTCAATCTCCCAAAGATATTGGAATCCTAAAGCAACTGAGAATTGCTCCCCAGCCGGTTCTTCACTATGTGATGTTCCAACACTGAGTATGATTCCAACAATGAATGAATTGGACCAAAATGCACACTACCTAACATGATTATCCTTGTTCTCAAGACTCGAATCAGAATGAATCACCTAGGGCTTTCTCTAAAAACCAAGTCCACTTTCAGAGGACAAAGATCTCCCAGGCTGAGGAGAGCATGAACTCTGAAGCCAGTTCCAAAAGAAGGCTCCGATAATGTTAGAACAAGGTTGAAGTCTCTCAAAAATGACAATTTCCATAGCGTCAGTCTTTATTTGAGTGTATATTTTGATATATCTAAGTTAACTGGAGGTCTATAAACATTATTTTAAATAAATATGTGAATAACTGCATTTTGATAGAAATTGATTCAGTTCTAATGGTCCTTTGCATAACTGATCAAATGACAACTTCATGCAACATCATGGATACAATATTTGTTATTATTTTATTATTTATTGAAAATATTTTTATTATGAACAAATATGAGTTTTCAGTATGCAGTAAAATTTCTATCTACATAATCCTATATATTTTTGCTGGAACTCTGTCTTCCCAGAAATCAGCTGGAGTCAGGATCACTAAATGTCTTTATTCTTGATCTTTTAAGGTCAAGGTCAGGGGCTTAGGTCTAGCAACCTCACACACATCTTCCTCCCTCAAGCGCCTGGAGAGACTGAGTCAGCGCCTGCGTCTCAATTCCTTTTCCTCCTCCTCCCACACACGTCACTTCCCCCTCTTTGTCCCACCAATCAAGTCAGCCCAGAACAGCTGGGGAGGGTCAACCTTCAAACAAGTTAATAGGGAACTGTCCAATTGGCAATTAGTCTCACGTGCTTCATTATCCAAGTGCATTGCTCAGTTCTAGCCCTTTACATATTTTATTTGTTTTTTATTAATTAATTAAATTAATTTTAACAAAAATTTTATGCATAGGTAATAAAGCATTAACAATTACAAACCTTTTGTTTCAACTTTTCCCCTCCTTCCCCCAGATGGCAGGTTGATTAATACATGTTACATATGTTAAAGTGTAAGTTAAATACAACATATATACATATGTCCAAACAGTTATTTTGCTGTACAAAAAGAATCGGACTTTGAAATAGTGTACAATTAGCCAAAAATGCAGGTGGACAAAAATAGAGGGATTGGGAATTCTATGTAGTGGTTCATAGTCGTCTCCCAGAGTTCTTTCTCTGGGTGTCGCTGGTTCAGTTCATTACTGCTCTATTGGAACTGATTTGGTTCATCTCATTGTTAAAGAGGGCCACGTCCATCAGAATGGATCATCATATAATATTGTTGAAGTATGTATATTTTATGTGCTGAATTTAAAAATATAATTCTGAGCAGGAGCACACAGGCTTCCGCAGATATCGACATCAACAAGGTAAAGAATCCCATGATTCCATCAAGGCTGGGACTTCATTCCCCAGCACAGACAATCCCTCCCCACACCCTGTATAACCCCTGCCCGGGGTTTATGGTAAATCCCTCACAAAGCACCTGTAGAATATAGCTTTCCTACTCTGTGTGTATCTTGAAAATATTTGCTTTTCAGCCCAAGAGTTCTTGGGTTGTTTATCATTAACTCTAAGGCATTTTTCACTCCTTTACTTTGAAGCAGGGCAGGGTTTTCAATGATCTCCCCTGAAGCACATTACTGCCAAAGCCCCATTTAATGCCATAATTCTCCCAGTGTGGCTGCCAGTCACAGAACATAAGATAATAATATGAATTAAATAATTAGTATTAATAATATTTAGGATGAATAATTATAAGAATTAAAATTACTAATTTATAAATTAGTTATTATTAATGAATGAATGAATTAAAACATTCACTCCAAAGGCCATGGAAAGACACCCTATGGGTGACAATGTATGCAAAAGGCAGAGCTCATTGAGAATTCAGTCCAATAAAGCTTGTGGTCTTTCTACATTAGGGACAGATGTCAAAGAGAGACATACCAAGGATATTTACCAGAGATCTTAATGGTGGAGAGGGGAAATCTATTGTAAAATATGGTTGTTTGTCAGGGGGATCCATCTTGGGCCTTTATCACCTACATTTCTTATTGTAACTCCATCAACAGATGGTCCTTCATTCTCAGGGAGTATCAGAGAGGGGATACCATGACTTGCAAATGAATTGGATTTCAGTGAGGTAGCGCTGGGCAGTCGCCAGCCTCGCTTCCTTCTCCAGAGCCATCTGGGTCCAGTGGTCAGCTACAGGCCTGGAGATGGCCCCGGATGCCGTGGGAGGCCTTGCCTTGTAATCATACACATTTCTTACACAGTTACAAAAGGCCCCCAGTGCAACACCCTGATCTGGCTAACTTCAGGGAGCATAGTTCAAGGTGTAAAAGTTCTCCAGAAAGCAGTCACTCCAAGGACAACCAGTTTGTCCCTTGCCTTTTGTACCCCGGCCAGCCACATTCCTCAACTCTCCACTTGTCCTAGCTTGTTAGCAGTCTAATCTAATGAACCAACTCCACCAATCGCTGTTTTCTCTGGAGGGCAAAGGCTGCCATGGCCCAGCCCCAATCCCAACTCCTGGATTTCCTCCTTAGTACAGTGAGGGTGGAGGGGATGGGCCACTTAACTTGCCCATCCTTTCTCGCTCCAACACTCTGTATATGGTCCCATATTTATTTCTTCTAATTCACGGACCCTAGGTTTCTCAGGAAGCACAGATGCCGTGGCTCTCCCCCTAACTAGCTGAGTGACCTTCCTTTCCTCACCTGAAAAATAGGCCAGGTGAGCCAGACGAGCTTTAAAGTCCTGCCAGCTGTAAACATTTCATAATGCTAAGTTGCCTCGTCCTTGCCATTCTTTGTGGTTGTTCAGTCGTGTCGGGTTCTCTGTGACCCAGTTTGAGATTTTGTTGGCGAAGATACTGCAGTGGTTGGCCATTTCCTTCTTCAGCTCATTTGGCAGAGGAGGAAACTGAGGCAGACAGGGTGAAGAAGACTGTCCAGGTCACACAGTTAAATTCAATTTAAATTTATTGAGTGTTTTCTACTCATCAGGCACGGTACATAAGTAAAAGTTTGTGTCTTCAAGGAGCTTACATTCACCCGGAGGAAACAATATAAATCAATGATCAAATAAAGAAAGAAACACATGGATAAATTCATAAGCACAAATATATATATATATATATATATATATATATATATGTATTTTATATGCATGTGTAATTTTATAGATGTGTAAAAATACAGTATTCCAAAAGTTTTGGTATATGTAAATATAGATATACTATATGTATCTATACAGTACACCCATATATATGTGTGCATACATACACATTTACAATTATACATCTCACAGACTCTGGGTTCATCCCACCCCAAACTTCACTATCAGTTGAGACCCCCCCGCCGAATATGTCTAGCTCTTTCTCTCCTTTAGGATAATCCTGAGGGATTGAGGAGGGTTTTTCAGATTGATCATGTATCCCTACCATATAAATCAGTAGTAATCATCTCTCCAGTCTCTCCAGGGCTCCTTTCCTCTCCTCCCAGCTTTTCCCAGCTCCCCTCTTAAGTTTTGGCTTCTCGTATTACAATGTGGGCTTCTTGAGAGCAGGAGCCAGGTAATTGTTTAAATTTCATACCCCCCAGAACTTTAGCACAGTGTTGGACACTCGATGAGGGACTGTTTCATAAATAGGCTCTTAATGACAAACAACAAAAAAAAAGGGAAAGGACCCAGATGTGCAAAAATGTTTATAGCAGCTCTTTTTGCGGTAGCAAGGAATTGGAAATTGAGGAGATGTCCATCAGTTGGGGAATGGCTAAATAAGTTATGGTTATGGTTTATGAATATCATGGAATAAGATTGTTTTATGAAAAATGATGAACAGGTGAATCTAGGAAAAACCTGGAAAGATTTACGTGAACTGATGGTAAGTTGAGCAGAACCAGAACATTGTACATCGTAACAGCAATATGATATGATGATCAACTGTGACAGATTCAGCTCTTCTCAGTGATCCAAGACAATTTCAATAGATTTGGGATAGAAAATGACACATCCACATTCAGAGAGAGAACTATGGAGATTAAATGTAGATTAAAACATCCTATTTTCACTTTTTTGTTTGTTTTTTTTTCCTTTTGTTCACAATATGACTAATATGAAAATTTGTTTAAGATGATTCTACCTATATAACCTATAAAGAATTGTTCTATTGTCTTGGAGAGGGAAAGAGAAAAAAAAATTTGGAATTCAAAATCTTTTTTTTAATTAAAGCTTTTTATTTTCAAAACATATGCATGGATGAGTTTTCAATATTGACCCTTGCAAAACCTGGTGTTCCAAATTCCTGTGTGGGATATAAAAAGACCCCTACCCAAAAATGATTACTCAGAGATCACTCATGGAAAGCAGAATTAATTTATTAGACTCTCAAGAAGTGGACCATCCTGTTCTGTGAACCGAAGCTCACAGCAGGAGGGTCGCTCCCTTGAGAGTGGTCACAGTTTTTATACATTTCAGACAAAGAACCCCCCAAATCCCACTTTTTGGATGGTGTGATTGGTCACATAAGTCTCTATTCCCCTATTTGGTCAGTGGAATGCAGTAGATAAGGTGATATATAGCTTCCTAGACCACTATACTTTTTTAATTCCTTCTTTGGACAATGGAATGTAGTCCAGGCCTTATCTAAAATCACATGACTCCTGGGAAGCCGAGACTTGAGGCCTTAAGGCTTCAATTAATTTAGCTAACACTCATTGATCAATTTGTGCTTGATCTGTAAGTTCTTCACGTTTTTCACACAATCCCCCTTCCCTGCACCCTCTCCCCAAAAGACAAGTAATGCGATATATGTTAAACATACAATTCTATACATATTTCTAAATTATCGTGCTGCACAAGAAAAATCAGATCAAATAGGAAAAAAATAAAGTACAAATAACAAAAGAGTGAAAATGCTATGTTGTGATCCACACTCAATCCTCTCTTTGGGTGTAGCTGATTCTCTTCATCACAGGATTGTTGGAACTCATCTAAATCATCTCATTGTTGAGAAGAGCTGCATCCATCAGAATTGATTATCGTATAATCTTGTTGCCGTGTATAATGTTCTCCTAGTTCTGCTCATTTCACTTAGTATCAGTTCCTCTAAGTCTCTCTGGCTTCTCTGAAATCCTGTCAGTGGTTTCTTACAGAACAATAATATTCCATAATGTCCATATACCATAGTGTATTCAGCCATTCTTCAACTGATGGGTTTCCTCTTAGTTTCTAGTTTCTTGCCACTACAAAAAGGACTGCCACAAAACATTTTGGTAATGTGGGTCCCTTTCCCTCCTTTAAAATCTCTTTGGGATATAAGCCCAGTAGAAACACTGCTGGGTCAAAGGCTATGCAGAGTTTGATAGTCCTTTGGATATAGGAACTTAAAATCTTACAAAAAATGAATGTTGAAAACTACCTTTACATGTAATTGGTGAAAATACTGTTAAGTTAAAAAAACAAAAAACTACAGCCTCAAAAATAAATATGTTCTACCTATCTGGAGCAGCTAGCTAATGTTGCAGATAGAGTGCTGGTCCTGGGATCAGGAAGACTCATCTTCATGAGTTCAAATTCAGCCTCAGATATTTGCTGGCTATACGATGCTGCACAAGTTATACAACCCTATCCTGCCTCCGTTTCCTTGTCTGTCAAATGAGCTAGAGAAGGAAATGGGAAACCATTCCCAAATGGGTTCACAAAGTGTCAAACACAACTGAACAATAATCTTTCTCTCTCCTCTCTCTCATCTATCTACTACCTACTATCTATCTGTCTACTATTTCTCTATCACTATATCTCTCTCTCTCTACTATCTATATCTTCTATCTCTTTATCTACTATCTACTATCACTAGTTACTATCTTTATCTACCATCTCTCTACTATCTTTCTATTATCTATCATGACAAATTGCCATGAAATGAAGATTCACATACTATTTCTCTTTATCTACTATCTACTATCACTAGTTACTGTCTCTATCTACCATCTCTCTACTACCTATCACTATCTACTATCTCTCTACTATCTATATCTTCTATCTCTCTACTATCTATATCTTCTATCTATCTATTACTATCTATCACTAATTACTATATCTACTATCTCTCTACTATCTATGTCCTCTATCTCTCTCTTTATCTACTATCTACTATCACTAGTTACTATCTCTATCATATCTCTACTATCTCTTTACTATCACTAGTTACTATCTCTATCTACTATCTACCATCTATATCTTCTATCTCTTTATCTACTATCTATTATCACTAGTTACTATCTCTATCTACCATCTCTCTACTACCTATCACTATCTACTATCTCTCTACTATCTATATCTTCTATCTCTCTATCTACTACTATCTATTACTAGTTACTATCTCTATCATCTCTCTACTATCTCTAGCTACTATCTCTTTATCTACTATCTATCACTAGTTACTATCTCCTCTACCATCTCTCTATATCTATCTCTATCTGTCTGTCTGTCTATCTATCTGTGGCTACCTGTCTCAGGGTAGCTTTCCTGAAAAGGCCAAGAGAATAGGACGTCAGCTTCAGGAAAGACAAGCTTTTAGTAGGTAAGCATTTTTTTAAAGTCAGGTTCATTGTTTCTTGTCTTGCCCTGGGGGAAAAATATGTCATTGTTAATCAGACTAAATCTTGGAAATTACTCCTAGTTTGCAAGGTGTGCAATAAAAAAAAAATAATTAAAAAGTGGGAAAATCCTTTGGAGCTCAAGGAGAATATTTCTGAGCTGAACCCAGTTTCTTGCCAGTATCTTCCTTACTCGCCCCTACCTTGGTTTCCTCCTCTCAAAGTGGGGATTTCAAGCTTCTTCCTGCCCACCCAACCCTGTGCTCATGGTCGGGTTCATTTCCTCAGTAAAGGAAGTAATGACCCAACACTCCATCCTCCCAAGGCCTCACCACCGCTTGGGACTGTTCCCCAAGGACTAGGGGACAATATAAGACAATGTGGGCATTCACATCAGCGTGGCCATTAGTGCCGCTTTGTTCCCTCTGACAAAAGCCCAGCTCATCAAAATGTACTGGGGAACAACTCAAGCAAAGTGGCCGAGCGAAGGATTGACCGGTTACTGTCCCGGATGCATGAAAAGCCCTTTAACAATTCAGAGTGTGTTTCTTCTTCACCCATTTCAAGTTCAGGCAAAGGTCTCCTTTGTTCAAAGACTGGCATGGGAGAAAAACTGGGACCCAGCTTGGAACTGAAAGGTGAAATTAGGCCGGAGCTCCGCTGTCACCCAAGAGCTCCATCCAGCCGGCCTCTGGCAGCCTCTGGCGGCCTCTGTTACTTTGTGAACCTCCAGAAACAGTGCCCACTGAGGGTCCCACGTGTCTGGAAGCCATTTCCTCCTCACCCCCAGCTCAGAGAATCCCTCTCTGCATTTAGAAGGCACAGCTCGAAAACCTAAGAAGGTAAAAAACGTATCTGGCAGAAGGGAACAAATATTTATTAAGTACCTACTGTATGCCTGGTTGTGCTAAACATTTTACAAAGGAGATAGATACCATTATTATCCCATTTTAAGTGGAAGGAACTGAGGTAGACAGGGCCCAGGGTCACACAACTAGCAAGTGTCTGAGGGACCTTTTTTGAGGGGTTAGAAGTAGTTGTACAATGATGTAGAATTAATAGTTAATTCATTTCTCTTCAGATCCTTGATATTTTCAGAGACTCCTAAAGAAAATTAATAAGAAAAAATAAATAAGAAAAAAAAGAGGTCATGGTGAGCAAATTGCCATGAAATGAAGATTCACAGTTTTTATACAGAATCCTTTTTGTTCTTTCTATGTGTGCGGAAATGTTCTTTCATTTTTGGTGTTTAAACTCAGAATAAAAAATAATTTTTAAAAATGATCACCCCAAACTCTAATTCCTTTCCCCCTAAACTACTTTCTATTGAATGATTTTTCATATATTTGTATCATTTCATATTTATGTTGTATGTTTATATATGTATTTGTTATCTCTCCTCTCAAAGCAGAAGTTCCCTGAAGATAGGAGTTGATTCATTCTTTGTTCTTGTATCCCTAGTACCTAGCACGGTGCCTGGCACATAGTAGGTCCTTAATAAATCTAAGAGATTAGATGTACTAAGATAGTAGTACATGAGAGAGAACATGAGGAAGAAGAAAGCTCAGACATGGGAGAATCCAGACTATGAAAAGAGTCCCAAGGAAGAGAGACAGACTCATTTCCCACCATCCTCCCAGAGGGACTTTGGACTCTTTCTGGAGCTGGGTGGAAGAGTGGCGGAGTCTCATTATGTCCTCCAGAGTCATCCAAGAAGACAAAGTGCAGACCACTGATGATGGCCTGGGGTTCAGTGGATGCCCCTGAAGGCATGGATGTCAGACCAGCTCCACGAGCTCCACGGCGGCCGCTTCAGTCACCTCATGGCGGTTGGGACAAATTGTTCTCATTCCACACAATCCACCACGGAGATCTGGACACCCTCAAAGTCACTGACAGACCTGAGACCCCTTAGTCACCCTCAACCTGGTTTAGCCTGTTTGCAGTCAGTTTTCTGGGTTATAAATGCTACAGTTTCTTGGAGCCACGGATGACAGTTGGGTGACTCAGGTGGACATCCAGCATCCTAAAAGTCCAGCATTGAAAATCTTAGTTCTAAAGCTAGAAGGGGGGTCTCAAAAATGATGGAAGCATTGGCTAAGTCACTACAACCGGGAATTTTTCATGAAGATTTCCAGGCTAGGATAATTCATTTTCGAATCAATCACCCTATCAAAGAAGCCGACAGAGCAACTCAAAGCATTTCCCCTTGGTATCAGTTCTCTCCCCAAAACTGGTAAGGCCATTTTTAAAACCTACTTAAAACCTAAACCATCTCTATCTCTAGCTTTAATCTCCTTCCCTTGGGTTTTTTGTTTTTTTAGGAATTTGCAGCAATGCAAATTCTGGTGGAGATTATTCAGGTATCTCTCTAAAACCTCCCTGGAATATTTTATAGTTGTGTCATTCATTGTCTTATACTGTTGTTGTGCAGTTTGGCATTTCTAAATCAGCAGCTGCATTCTGCCCTGATAATATTACAGTGAAGGGAAAACTCAATCAAGCCCAGATTTATTAAGCCCCTACTGTGTGCCAGGCACTGGGGCCAGTACTGGGGACACAAGTACAAAAAATAAACCAATTCCCATTCAAAGGGAGCTTAATGGAGGAGACAGCAAGGACGACTAAAATACATAGAAAACATGATTATGGTGCTCAGGCTTCATCCTAAAAAAAAAAGAGAAACTCTAAGAGGCAAAGTCAGTTAGCCCTCAAGGAGCTTCCGATCCCTAATGGCAGAGACAGCATGCATGTGTGTGTATATTTGTGTATATGTGTGTGTATCTGTGTGAGCATATATATATATATATATATATATATATATATATATATATATATATATATATATATATATATATGCTCACACAGATACACACAGAGCAAGCTCTCTGTCTTATCTCTCTTTTGTGTGTGTATTTCTCCCTTTCTAACTCTCTCTCTCTCTGTTTCTGCCTCTCTGTCTCTCTGTCTCTGTCTGTCTGTCTTTCTCTTTCTCTGTCTTTCTTTCTCTTTCTCTGTCTGTCTCTGTCTGTCTCTCTTCTCTTTCTGCCTCTCTGTCTTTCTCTCTTTTTGTCTTCTGTCTCTCTGTTTCTGTCTCTCTGTCTCTGTCTCTTTCTGCCTCTCTCTCCCTCCCTTCCCCTATCTCTTTCTCTTTCTCTCTATCTCTACACACACATTATAGATAGATAGATAAACAGAAAATAATTAAAAGAGAGAACACACCAGAATTAAGAAGATTCCTCTAGAAGAGGGGATTTTAAGTAGGACTTAAAGGAAACCAAGGAAGTCAGTAGGCAGAGACAGGGAGGGAGAGGATTTGGAGGATGGAGTTCCACCAGAGAGAATGTCCAGAGCATTCTCCAGCTGAGAGATGGAGGATCTGGTTTGTGGAACACTCAGGAAGCTCGTGTCACTCAATTGAAAACTACTGGGGAGTAAGGTATGAGAAGACTAGAAAGGTAGGAAAGGAGAGAGTAAGAAGGGCTTTGAATGCCAAACAGAGCAGTTTGTATTTGCTCCCGGAGGCAGTTGGGAGCTACTAGAGTTTATTAAGCAATGGAGGACGTGCTTGGACCTGTGTTTTAGGATAGAGGTCTAGGGCAGGTAGACCCACCATCAGCCTATTGCAGCAGTCCAGGTTTGAGGTGATGTGGGCCTTACACCTGGGGGAGGAGCAGCGTCAGACCAGGGCCTGTATTCAAGAAATGTTGCAAAGGTGAAATCACCAAAGATGAATAGTACATTCTTACAGTAAAGACAAGAGATGGATGGTTGTGTGGGGACTAGAGAAAGAGAGTTTTGTGGATTCCCAGAGTGCACAAGGGGCCCGTTTGTTTAGGACTTTAAAATCTAAAGTGAAGAATTGGTCCTACAGGATTTACCAAGAAGTCACTAGAATTGGTGACTCTGAGGAGGCTCATGGTCAGTTCTTGAGTTCAATAGGTCGAAGGGACACCTATTAGCTGCAATATCCCAGGAAAGTGGCAATGAGACAATGAACTGAGGTGACAGCTTTGGGAGTGGAGAGACAGGATTAGAGAGAGAGATTTTTAAGGTTAAAAAATAAGTAAGATTATAGCAACCGTTTGGAGAGGAAGAGTGAGGAGTGCTGGATACTAATGCTGAGATTGTGAATGTGGGCCATCAGGTGGACACTGGGTCCTTTGGTAGCAATAAGGACGTTAGGGAGAGAGGGAGGGTTCGGGAGAAAAGGAAATGAATTCAGTTTTGGATCTAGTGAATTTTAGATGGCTTCAGGCCAGATGTCTATTAGTCAATTAATGATGCTTGAGACTAAAGCTCAGTCCAAGGAGAAAGAGTGTGGAGATGTAGATCTGGGAGTCATTGGGATAGAAATGATGATTAAATTTGTGGGAGGAGACAGAGAGAGAGAGAGAGAGAGAGAGAGACAGAGAGAGAGAGAGAGAGAGACAGAGAGACAGAGAGACAGAGAAAGAGAGAGACAGAGAAAGAGACAGAGAAAGAGAGATGGAGACAGAGAGAGAGACAGAGACAGAGAGAGAGAAACAGACAGAGAGAGAAAGAGAGACAGAGACAGAGAAAGAGACAGAGACAGAGATAAAGACAGAGAGAGACAGAGACACAGAGAGAGAGAGAGAGAGAGAGACAGAGAGACAGAGAGAGAGACAGAGAGAGACAGAGACAGAGACAGAGACAGAGAGAGAGAGAGAGAGAGAGAAAGAGAGAGAGACAGAGACAGAGACAGAGAGAGAGAAACAGACAGAGAGAGAAAGAGAGAGAGAGAGAGAGAGAGAGAAAGAGAGAGAGACAGAGACAGAGACAGAGAGAGAGAAACAGACAGAGAGAGAAAGAGAGAGACAGAGACAGAGAAAGAGACAGAGACAGAGATAAAGACAGAGAGAGACAGAGACACACACACACACAGAGAGAGAGAGAGAGAGAGAGAGAGAGAGAGAGAGAGAGAGAGAGAGAGAGAGAGAGAGAGACGGAAAGAGCAAGACAAAGAGAAAGTGATGGAGAAAGAAATGGAGAGAGAGATGAAGACAGACTCACACACACACAGAGAAAGAGAGACAGAGAGAAAAGATCTGAGATCCTTGAGGGACTCCCACAGTGAGGGGCCATAATAAAGATGCCGCCCACTAAAGGAGGCTGAGAAAGAGGTGTCAGAAAGGGAGGTTGAGGAATAAAGGGATGTCATTTTAAAAACCCAGAAGGCGGCCAAAATGGAGGAAAGGCTGACGAGCGTCAGAAGCAGCAGCGAGAGAGGGAGTGTGAGGCCTGAGAAAGGACCATCACAATCAGGGATGACTTTGGAGAGATGGTTTCAGCTGAGTGATGTGGTCCAAAGCCACAAATGCAGGGAGTGAGCGCAGCTAATTCCTTCTAGGGGTTCCCTTGAGGAAGGGAAGGAGAGACACTGGATAACAGCTAATGGGACCGGAGAGTCTAATGAAGATTGGTTAAGGATGGGGGGGACTTAGAAAGCAGGGAAGGAAGGCGTGGATGGGGCGGTTGAAGATGAGGGGAGTGGAGAAGGGAAGATTGGAGCATCTCCTGTAGCCAGAAGAGGGACAAGGCCGTCCATGAGAAGGGAGCTGGCTTTGGCCAGGAGAAAGGCCAGCCCTCAGTCAGACGGGTGGGGGGGGGGAAGGGAGAGAAGGAGCTGAGATCAGGGCTTTTGCAATGACTCATCCCTCTACAATTCTCTCCTCCTCTACGTGGAAGGGTGGAAGGCCCTTTGAGCTGCCAGAAGGTGCTTCCAAAAGGGCAGTTTCATTGATTTCTGCTAATTCCAGGCGGGGCCCATGGATGCTGGTACTTTGTACTTTAGTGTTTAGGCTAAGCCTGATAATATAGGACTTAAAGGCTATTTTCTAGAAAAGCTTTCCTTCTCCTTCCTTCCTAATGAATGGCCTTTGCAGCCAGGACAAAGCTTTCGAAATATTTGCGCAGCTAGGTGTTGCAGTGGCAGGGGCGCCGGCCTTGGAATCAGGGATACCGGGTCCTAGCCAGATCTCAGACCCATGTTCTCGCTGGCTGATCCCGGGAAGGTCGCTCCGTCCCTCCATTTCTGGTGCTTCTTTTGCACAACGCGGAAGCCAAGTGGGATTGTGATAAAAAGCCAATGAATCCTGGTACAGCTGAACGTCGACGCTTTAGAAACACGCTGAAGATCTGAAAGCACCACAATTTTGATGGAAGACGGCGTACAGATCTGTGGTTTCAGCTCTGCTGAGAATTTCCTGATTGAAAAATCCCTCACTGATAGATGAGATCATTTGTAATTTATAATCTTAGAAAGTCAACCAGGAAGTCCCCAGAATCTCACAGTTAGTGTGTGTCTGAGCCCAGGTGAGGACCCAGGTCTTCCTGACTCAATTATTAGGTCAGTGATAGTAATAAATACATGTCAACAGCAATAAGAAGTAAAGGTTACGATAATTAGGCTTGACAGGGATGTTATAAGAAAATGTCTCTGGTCATTAGAAAACAAAGTTACTGAATTTACAAGCTGGGTGCTTTCTGGTGAAACCTTTGAACTGCAAAACAAACACATTACTCCAGGGTGAAGATAAAAAGAATGGAGAATGAATTGTATATTCAGAAATATCTCTACATCAGCTTTAAATATGAAGTCATAATAATAACTAACATTTACATAGTGCTTACCAGATGCCCTTTACTGGGCCAAATGCTTTTTCTAAATATGGTCTCGTCAATTGTCACAAACTGGGAGGCAGGTATATGATTATCCCCATTTTCTAGAAGGGGAAACTGAGGCACATAGGTTAAGAGACTAGCCCAGGATCACACTAGGAACGATCTAAGGTCAGATTTGCACTCAGATGTTCCTGACTCCAGGCCCTGGCAAATAGCTGCCCCCAATTCAGGAATCTCGTAAAAACACCAAAGGCCAAATAACCCATGGACAAAGCCCAGAAGACTCTAAGCAAGCTTCCATGGCAGGATTCCACGGACCCCAATTCTTGAAGATCTTACAAGTGGATTTTCTAACTGGTTCCAATAAATGGTGATGTCTGAGGAATATCAAGGTTTGAACTCGATTGCTTTTTGAAGAAGTGATTTCACCCAGTCTGCCTCAATTTCCTCATCTGTAAAAAAAAGTCTGTAATGGAGAAAGACATGACAAACTAATATATTTGCCAAGAATTGTGGGATGATTAGCCGTGAACGACTTCTCTATTCTCAGCAATGATCCAAAGACTCAAGATTACTCTGGAGTACTTAGAACAAAAAAATACTCTACATACCCAGCGAAAGACTGGATTTTGTCTGAATACAGACTGAAGGGGGGGGGGGAGATATCTATGTTTTCTTTTGCAAATTGACTTTAAGGAAAATGTTTTGCATAACTTCAATATGCACCTTCTCAATGGGGAAAAGGGGGGAAGAAGGGAGAGAATCTGGATCTCAAAGTTTTTCAAACAAATGTAAAAAAAAAAAAAAAAATGGTTTTCCACGTAACTGTGGAAAATAAATACCAAAGGAAAAAACCAACTTTAAAAGCATAGAGGGAGGTGGTCCGTGACTGTAAAAGCTGAGGGGGAGGCAGGGGTTTGTGATTGCAAGTCCGGGTGTGAGTCAATAGTGTGCTATGGCAAGCTAGAAAATTAGCGCAATCTCAGGTTGTGTAAGAGATGCCCGGTATCCAGGACTGGGGAGTCGATAATGCTGCCATATCTGCCTTGGGCAGCCACATGGGGAAACCAGCTTGTATTCAGGATTCAGCATAGTAGGAAAGTCATGGAAAATCGGGAGAGGAGGGTCCCATGGAAGAAGACCAGGATGGTGGAAGGTTTTAAGATTAGGCCATATGAGGATTAATGGGAATGTTTAGCCTGAAGAAGAGATTTCGGACCTGACAGCTGGCTCCAAGTGCTTGAATAGCTATTGCAAGAATTGCATTGGGCTTCTTTGTTGTTGGCCATGGAGGGCAGAAGGAAAAGCAAGGGCAGGTCATGTCACAGAGGCAAGTTTGGGACTGAGAGCTGGAAAAACTTCCTAAAAATTAGGTCTCTATTAAAGGCATACCGGCTGCTTCAGGAGGCAGGTCCCTCCTCCTAGGGCAGGCGGGTGTGGGGGGATATTCTTTTATTTATTTGCTTGAAATGAATCTCCAACTCTTGCCCAGCTTGGAATTACAGTGGCCACTCAAAAGCCCCCTCACTGCGCTTAGGATTGAATCCAAAATGCCGTGTTTGGCATTCAAAGCCCTCCACATCTGGCCCTGACACTTCCTACACCTTATTCCTTGGTCCCCTGACCATCCCATGGACAAGACACGGGGCATTTTCTCTGATTTGCTGACTGACGAGGCTTGGCTTTGACCTGCTGCATTTCCTGGTTCACTCTTCTTAATCAGCCGGGCAGCCTCCTGCTTTTGGTGGCTCACTATGTCACTGTGTTTGCATGGATGCCCAATGGGTTTTAGCTGCAGCTCAGTACTCCAAAACTCAATTTGCCAGCCTCAGTTTCCCCAAGAAGCAGGGATCACAGATAAGCATGCTCATGCCTGGCTTCTGTCTCAGTGATTGCCTATGACGTGGAGGGGATTTATATTTAGATCGAGGTTGGATCTCTGAGGTCCCCCCCCAGCTGAAATTCGGTGATCCTTGATCTGGAAGGAAACAAACTGGGGTGAATAAGTGATTAAATCTCTCAACTCCTGGTTTTCTTGACTCACTATATTAGCAGCTTTTGCCCAATTCATCTAACTAGATAAGGCTCTTCATGACCCCATTTGGGGTTTTCCTGGCAATGATACTGGAGTGGTTTGCCCTTTCCTTCTCCAGCTCAGCTGACAGATTTGGAAACTGAGGTAAAGAGGGTGAAGTGACTTGCCCAGGGTCACATAGCTAATATCTCAGCACAGATCTGAACTCGCCAAGATGAGTCTGCCTGACTCCAGACCTGGCATTCTACCCATTATGATGCCATCTAGCTGCCCACAGTTTAAGTGCATAGGAAATCAAAAGGGAAAGGGAAAAAATGAAACCTTGAACCATAATTAAAATTCTACTTCATTATTTGCAATTATTCCAAGCCCAAATTATAAATAGTTGTGCGTGTACAACGGGAGCCTGAATGGGGACCATCCTTAGCCCGTGCTTGCATTTGTGAGCCATCTCGGTGACTTTTATGGAGCACTCAAAATATCTTCCATCTTCTACCAACCTGACACTTCCGAGAGAGGTTTAGTGAACCCGAACCTCTCTTTACTTTTTTAATTTTTTGCTGAGGCAATTGGGGTTAGGTGACTTGCCCAGGGTCACAAGCCAGGAAGTGCTAAATGTCTGAGGGCAGATTTGAACTCGGGTCCTCCTGAATTCAGGGCTGGTGCTCTATCCACTGTGCCCCCTAGCTGCCCCCAACCTCTCACCATAGAACATGAATGCCTGTTATTTCAGAGTGGTGATTTGGCACCGACTTTTCTCAGAACCGTTTGCATTTCAGGAAGCCCAAAACTGAGAGCAGTGCAGGCTGCCTACCTCAACCTAGAATCAGATTGTCTTGGGTTTGACCTTAATTGTCCGGCCATCTCCTCTCCCCAAGGGCCTGGAATCCACTCCCTAACTCCAGCTCATAGAAACTCCGGAATCCCGTCTTCTCCAAAAACCCTGTCCTGGTTCCCCAGCTCCTGCCGTCCTCCCTCTCAGCTCTGGTGACTACAACTGCTCTGAATTCTCTTCAGATGTATTCTGAGTCTACTCATTTATACAGAGGTTCTTATCATCGCCCCATTAGAAAGGAAGCTTGTTGGGAGAAAAATTTGGAACCCCGTTTGATAAATGTTGATAACTCTCTTTGCATCAGTTTGGGAAAATAAAATACCCTTTTTTTTTTTTTTTTTTTTTTAAAGCTAGCTAGCTCATGATGAGATAGTTCTGTTTCTTCCCTTGCCATTTCCAGTGGCAAATACCTAATAAGAAGTCCTTAATGAAGGTGTTTGGATTGGGGTTCTATCCCCCCACATTTAGTTCCATGATGACTAAATATTAACTGGAAAATGTTTCTATTCATGGAGTCGGAATATTTGTACATGTGCCTTAATTTAAAGGGAAGGCCCAACCCAGGCAGTGAGAGGGTGGGAACCCAAAGACAATTAGTCACCAGAAATGCCGTGGGGAAGGAGGCTCAGGTTCAAGGGGAGGGATGGCTGGGAGCCGCTCTTCTGCTCACCTGGGGGCCTCCCGTGACTGCACTGGGCTCCCTTTTTTCTCCTCGTGAGTCCACGGGAGCCATGGAGCGAGCTTCAGCGATTTATTAAATATAGTCCTCCAGGACTCGTCCTCTTAATGAGTCACCAGAATGGTGATATGTAGGCCACTCTCCCCACGCCTAATTATACAGCACCAGATAGGAAAGCAGAATAGAAAGTGGGTGGCTCTGCAGACAGCCTGGCCCATGGGGGAGGCGCCGGCTCTGGACCCAAAGGGCTTCTGGGCCTGTGGCCCACGGTCCTGGTGGCCCCTCTGGACCTCATCTCATCCCTCTCCATCTTTCCCAGTCTCAGGCTTTCCTCATCAGGGCCTTGGCTTTAAGTCTCTCCTGTCCCTTCTGACCCGGCTCTATCACCCTGCTTCCCAGGACTCCAGAATAACCGGAGCCGAAGAGACGCCTTTTGCTGGTGTTGTCATTTTAGAAAGCCCAACTCAGAGGGAGAGGAACTTTTCTAAGGAGAAAGGTGACGGGGTTCGAGGGGATGCCCCTTTCCATGGGATGGAGTCATTTCTGGGGAAGGGCCAATTAGGTCATTAGAACCAAGAGCATCAAAGTGCTGGCAAGAGAACTGTTGGATCCGATGCAGGCCTAAGGTGGTGGGTACTAGACCAAGTGTCCTGATTGGCTCCTGCTGCCCTCTTAAATGGGCACACCCTGGGCCTACCTGGTTCCCAGAGAAGCAGGGTCAGGAGGGAGGCTGGCAGTGAATCATTTGTCTCGGGTCAAGCCCCTTTCCCACACTGGGTGGGTGACTGCCAGCTGATACCTCCTCCGGCTAAGGAACAGAGAGGAATTCTACCTTAAAAAGGGAACCACCTGCTGAGTCACTGAGGAGGCAGCATGGCGGGTCAGGGAAAGTTCCTGGCCAGGCTGAGGAAGAGCGAGCTTGAGTCATGGCTGGCTGGTTACCACAGGCCCCTGGAGGAATGAAGGTGTTCCCTCCCTCTTGCCTTATCCTGACACCCTCAGCTCCAGGCTCTGCCCAAGGTGATTATCTCTAACCCTCCTTTTGGTGCTAGAATCTGGATTCCCATGGGAACTTTTACTGGGGCTTAGGAAGGAGAGGGAACATACATACCAGAACTATGGAGGAAGATCCAGGCAGGAGTAGAAGGGGGACAGCTCCCCGAAGCAATGTGGTCCTTTTGGGGGCCCTGACCCTTTCCTTCCATGCCATGCTGTCTCCACTTGGTCCTGCTTCTCCAAACCTAGAACCCTAGATCAATGCTGGCTCTAGAACCTGCCCAGACCCAGGTTTCTAGTCTGTTTTCTGGCCCTCTCTCTCTCCTCTGTCTCTGAGTTTCTCTCTGTCTCTGTCTCTGTTTTTGTCTCTGTCTCTCTGTCTCGCAGGCCTTCCATGGACTCTCCCTCCTCTTCTCCTGTCTGTTTTTTTTTTTTTTTTTCTCTTTCTCTCTCTTGTCTTCCCTCACTTCTGGGAAGCTTTTTGAGGGCAGGGGCTTCCTTGCTTTTATCTGTATTCTCAGCACATTGTAAGCCTTTGAATAAACACTTTATCTCCAGGAGAAAAAAGAAATCTTATCTTACCTTCAGTATATCTGTAGCCTCATTATCCTGCCCCCCCCTCCTTCCAGGCCAATCAACCAACTCAAACCTTCAGGGACCAAGCAACTGCCATCTATGCCCATGTCTATCAAGGGGTCTGCCCAACCATCTGGAATGAGGGTCTTTCTCTATTCACTTACTTAGCTTTAGGAGTACCATCAACACATAGAAGCCAGCAAGACTCCTGTACAAATCCAGCCATATTAGGGGTGTGATGCTGAGCGAGTCTCTTAACTGCTGCCTGCCTCAGTTTCTGCATCTGCAAAACAGGGATGGTGAGAGCACCCAGCTCAGAGGATCATTGGAAGGATGACGCAAACTCAAGCAAGCTAATGCTCATAAAGTGCGTTGCAAACCTTGGGGGCACTATGTGAATGGTGCTACCCCTATTTCTCACAGCTGGGTCTCCCGACACAATTCTCCCAATTCCACTATTGGTCTGGCTCTCTTTGACACCTTTCATATAGCTTCCTTTACTCCTATTCATTGTTGCTAAAATATTATGGCTTGTTTATACGCTGAGTACTTTTTGTTGTTTTACATCAGATAAAATCCGCATTTCCCGTCAAAGGCTGCAACAAATACCAAGAGTTGAAAATGGATTTTGTCCAACTGGGCACTCCCCCTGCAGTCAACATGTTGTACAAGGCAACTTGTCTATCTTTGTTGTTCTCAACCATGTCCGACTCTCCGTGACCCCCTTGGGAGTTTTCTTGGTTGGCCATGTCCTTTTCCAGCTCGTTTGACAGATGAGGAAACTGAGGCACATAGGGTGAAGTGACTGGCCCAGGGTCACCCAGCTAGGAAGTGTCTGAGGCTGGATTTGAACTCAGGAAGTTGAGTCTTCCTGATTGATTCCCAGCCCGGTGGTCTGTCCACTGTGGCACCCCATCTTTTGGCAGGTGATCTTGGCGGGTTGCTGTAGCGGAGTTCCCTTAACTTTCACCCAATCCCATGAGCCTGTGAGCCTCCTGGATTAGTCTTCAAATGATCAGCATTTAATCCTTTACCGAGACTGAAGTCTTGGGCCCTTGATTTATGCCAGTCAGTGCCAGAGCTAGGCCAGCCTTGAATGGCTCGTAAAATAGTGGCGACTGCTTCAAGCACTGAAGGAAAACTTTGGTGAAGGCAAAGTAACAATTAATTTTCATAATTTCTGAGTGTTTGTCTTGTTGGGTCTGGGTTTAACAGAACCTTAGCTTTGTACAATTAAACTCCCATTAATGCAATTAAAAGGAACCTCAAAGATCATCTACGTTTCTTATTTCACAGATAGGGAAACTGAGGCCACAGAGTCTCAGTATGTACCCAAGATCATACCAGTTATGAGACAGTACGAGAAATGTTTCCAGTTGGGTCCAAGCTGGTCTCAATTTTTTTGAAGGGTGAAATTAAAAGATCCAAGACTTTTCTAAGCTGAGTTCATCAATCTGACACTGGGACTAGATTCTGCGATGTAGGAAGTCCCACGTGAGGAAATTCCTTCTCCCAGTGAGGTGGGTCCCTTCTCAGAAATGTCTGAGAGTTGTCTGGGAGCACTGAGAGGTTGAGTGCCTTCCCAGGGTCCCCAGGCCACTACGTCTTAGAGGCTGGGCCTTAAATGCTCCATGGGGTGAGGTTCTCCATGACTCTCCTTGGGGTAAGAATGCTACTGGGAAGTAACTCTGTGAGTTGGAAAATCAATGAAAGAATGACAAAATTAGAAGTTGACTATATCTCTTTCACCACTATGAACAGACAATGTAGAATTGTCCAAATAAGAAACTCCTCCAGAGTCTTCTAAGACAGCAGTGAAGAGGGCTGCGGATGGCCTGGGAGGCCGTGGAGGACTTCTACTTCTTCTGCATGTGCCCATGCTCTAAAAGCTCCATAGCACCTGCTTCGGCCTTCATGGCCTGCTCATGGCCGCCCTTTCTGCCGCCGGAAGTCTTCAGATACTTGAGGGAGACCTTCCCTGACTCGCCTGCTGGTTACCCTCAGCCTGTCTGCTGAGAAGGTTTCCTCAGGGCCCGGCCATTGAACACACTTCAGCTTCTTCAGCCACAATATTACATTATATATTCATATAAATACATATGTTTATGTAAACCGTTTATATATAATAATATGTTTATAATAAATACATAATAATATAATAAATAATAATTACATATAGTACATATGTTTATATAAGCCTAATAGAACAGGTGGCTATAGGATATTAACAAACAATTGACAAAAAAATCACATACAGACACATAAAGGAACGAGCCATATCACTACTAATTAGAAAAATCCAAATCCAACCCCCGAGATTTCACCTCCCACCTTAGATTGGCAAAAATAACAGTATGGAAGTAAGCAACGTGGAGGGAGGGGGTGCTGTGGGCAGACAGGGCCCCGTATGTCTTTTGTGCCGCTTTTGGAACCATTTAGGAAAGCAGATTGTTGTTACGCAATAAAGCGATTAAGCTATGCGTGCCCTTTGCCTCAGAGCTTCCTCTGTTGCATTTTTTTTCCCCAAATAGGTCACTCACACAGGCCAAAATAGTTATTTATTTATCTATTTTGCTTGTCTGGGATCACACCGCAACGTGTGCCAAAATATTTAGGACATGCTTTTCAGAGTGGCAAAGAAATGGAGACTAGGAATGGCTGGCTGTGAATGGAAGGGATATTACCGGGCTAGGAGAAATGAGGAATATGATGAATACAGAGAAAGAAGATAAAAGATATGCAAATCAAGATAAAAATGTAAATCACACACAGATGAATGGGGCCCCAAAGAAGAGATACTGAAGAGGTGGGGAGGTCCAAAGAGATGGCAAACTACATATATCATTAGACTTTCTGGATGACCTGATTGGTCTTGCTCATTTCTTTTTCTAAGAAATAAAGATATTTTAGGGGCAGCTAGGTGGCGCCGTGGATAGAGCACCAGACTTGCAGTCTGGAGGACCTGAGTTCAAATTTGACCTCAGACACTTAACATTTCCTAGCTGTGTGACCCTGGGCAAGTCGCTTAACCCCTATTGTCTCTCAGAGAGAGAGAAAGAAAGAAAAACATTTCATGAGCTGAGGGAGTAGAGGAGGAATATTAGAAGAAATTTTAGTCATGTGAAAAAGACAGAAGATACAACACAACTTTTTAATTTTGTTTTTGTTTTAAGAAAATAGATAAGAGACACAAAGAAGCAGCACTAACCAACAGCCTGGCTATCTTTGATTATAGAAGTGTATACAGAACATTCTCTGCAAGGGCACTGGACTGGAAGTTGGGAGAGCTGAGTTCTAGTCTCGCCTCCGAGATTTATGTATCATATTACTATAGATTTGAAACTAGAAGCTAGTCCAACCTCTCAGACCAGAAGAGGGGGAGCGCCTGGCTCAAGATCACACACAAGCTAATGGCAGGTCACAGATGGACCACCTGGACCCAGACCTGGAGGGGGCCCAGGGACCATCTAGTCCAACTCGATCCTTTACAGATAAGCAAACTGAGGCTTGGGAAGAGTAACAGAGGTTTGTTAAGAGGCGCTTTTACTTCTTCTCTTTCGCCAGTCATGTGACTTCAGACAAAAAACACTTTCTGGGCCTCAGTTTCCCCAAGTGAGGAGAGAGGACCAATGGGCTGCTGGGGTGTCTTCCAGACCAGGCCTGAACAGACCCCGTGATGCTCAGAGAGGAGCCTGGCTCAGGGATGCCCAGGGCCTGCCTCAATGTCCTCCTCTGAAAAAGGAGGGGGTCGGAGCAGAGGGACTGCCCCCCCCAGCTCTGGCCCTCTGCTTTCCGGCTCTTATCGTTCCAAGATCTGATTAAACATCATTGGATAGGTCCTGAGGAGGAGGGGCTATGCTGAGGCATTCCGGGAGAGAGACAGAAACAGTTAATGACATAGATAATTATTATAGGCAAAGCACTCTGCAGCCCTCAAAGTAATATATACCTATCAGCCATTATTATTATTAGAGATGTTCTGATAGACATATGAATATATAACATGCAAAGCACTTACAGATCTGGAAGACCTACACATACACTAACTACTGTTATTGTGAGAGTTAACGGGCAAACGGCCTTGTCCATCACGGGAAAGCGCTATTATTAGATGCAGAGGCAGATACAGCTGAATGTAAAGCACTCCGCAAATCTGAAAGGCCCATAGGAATCCCAGCTACCGGCAAACGGCCTTGTCCATCTTAAGGCGCTATTATTAGATACTCTGATAGATACGTGATTACAACATATGCAAAGCACTTTGCAGATCTGGAAGGCCCAGGTGAATTTCAGCTACTACTAATATTAGAGTTAACAAACTGCCTTGTCCATCACGGGAAAGCGCAATCAGGCGCAGAGGCAGACGCCGCTCCTTGAGAAGCGCTCTGCAAACCTCCAGACGTCCGGATTGGATCCCACCGAGTGAGCGCTTTATGCATTTAGTGACGGCGGCGAGGTAGCACTACCGGTATTCTATATTGCTTTAAGGTTCGAAAAGTGCTTTAAAAGACATTACAAGCTAGTTGCAAAGTGCTTTGCAAACCTTAAAAGGTTATATAAATAGCATTAGTCATTATTATTATTAGGTGGACAGGCTGATATCTGTCAAAGTAGAAGGACGGATGGACGACTGCACTTGTTAAGCCACTCACTTTAAGATAGCTCATCTAAGTCCTTTAGCTCCGTCGCTAAGCATGCTGGGATCGGTAGTTCGGGCGGATCCTTAAGCCGCGAAAAGTCCCGCGAGAGGATATTGAGGCGAGAAAGCACGTGGAGCGAGAGCGCCCTTCCCCCCTTAAAGATTCTACCAGGAGGGCGGGGGCTGAGTCGCCAACTCAATCTCCCGGAGAGGGCTTTTCTGGCTTGTGACTAGGTGGGAGGGCGTTAGGGGGAGACAGGTGACATAAGTCGGACGACTATTGGTTGAGCGCTCTGTGACGCAGGACGAGGGGCGGGAAGCGTAGGTCCCTCCCCCTCGGCTAAGCCAATGGTCGCCCCGGGCTCCTGTCACGTGGGGGGCCCCTAACTCACGCGAAGTGTATTGGGGCCCCCTAGTGCGCCCCCGGGATGGAGAGGGAAGCGGAGCGGCAATTGACACCGCCCCCGCCGCAGTCCCCGCCGCCAGTTCTGTTCCTGCCCCTGGCTCGGCAGAAGTCACAGGAAGAACTGCCGTTGGGGAGCTTCGAGGAGGAGCACTACGACTGCTACGATTACTACAACCTGCGGGAGAGTCCGCTCCGCGGGCCCGGCTGGAGCAAGGGCCGCACCCGGCGGGAGCGGGAGCTCCGCACCAACCGCCCGGTTCCCGCGGGCCATGAGCGGAAGATCGCCCAGAAACTGTACAACAGTCAGCGGAAGCGGCGCCAGCACCAGCTGCAGCCCCGGCCTCGCACCCGCCTCTGCTGAGGGGGGCGGCCTCCCGCTCCCCTCGTTCTGCGCCCCGGTCACGGTGCGTGTGCGCGGCCCGGCCCCGGCGGGGTGGGGGGCGCCCGCTTCCCCCTCCCTCGGCCCGAGCCCCATGAGCTCGGTCCCAGCTGCCGAGGTCCTCGTTTTTCACATGGAGAAACTGAGCCTAAGAGTTCAGGGAGCGGCCCAAGGTCACATAGGCCCGCCCGCAGGGGCCTTCTCCTGGGGCCCGGTACCCAGCACGTGCATCCTAAATGCCGCAGGCTTCCGTCCCCGAAACTCCTGCCACCCCGTCCCCCCAGCCTCCCTCCCTGAGGACGCCCCCATCACCTGTTTGTCTAATTTTTTGCAGGACACACAAAGGACACGTTAAAGTCTTATCTCTGACTCCAGCTGTAACTGTTGCCATAAGGAAAGAGAGTCCATGGGGGTCCCCAGGGCGCTCTCGGGGCCTCGGTGCCTTTGGGCTTTGAGCCGGCCCTTCAGTAAGATCTGTGTTCAGTCCCTGGGACTGTATCTTCTCTTTAGGATTCCTCATTAAAGGAGAGCAGCAAGAATGGCTTTTCAACTCTTCTCTTTTGGTCAGTTAATGTTACTCCGAGCACAAAAGTGGTTATAAAATAGGTGCTTATATGGCATTGATGAGATTATGCAAAGTGCTACTCTGCAGCTTAGGCACCAGAATAATAAAGATCAAATCTGTTCTTGTTCCACGGAGCACTTGTGCTTGTACTTTTTCAGCACTCCTCATGTGTTGTTGGCGGAGTAAGAGGGATCTGTGGGTACCCTGCCCCTTAACGGCCCCGTCTGTAAAAGTAGCACGAGTGATCTCTAAAGGCCTAATCTAGGGCAGCTGGGTGACTTCCGGTCCAGCCACAGACACTTCCCAGATGTGTGACCCTAGACAAGTCACCTCCCTGATTGCCTGTTTCCTCATCTGTCAGATGAAGTGGAGAAGGAAATGGCAAATCCCTCCAGTATCTCTGCCAAGAAAACCCCATCTGGGGTCATGAAGAATTGGATAGAATTAAATTAAAAATTTTAAAACATTGAAATGATGCTTAGAATTACTATGCAAAATACTTCACTCCAAGGCTAATGTGATGAAATAAAAACACCTTTTAAAAAATAACTTTAAAAATAGATATTTTAATTAATTTCCCAGAGGCCAAGATAAAGTTTGTTTTTATGTGACTAAGAATTCTGGATTCTCAGAAGCGTTTGTTTTAAAGCTTTGTGCTTTTGTCCCCTGCTATTGGGCACTATTTAACCCTAGTATTTCTAGGGATGAAAGATAAAGGATAAGAGAGCAGCTAGGTAGTGCAGTGGATAGAGCACCAGCCCTGAAGTCAGGAGGATCTGAGTTCAAATCTGCTCTCAAGACACTTAACATTTCCTACCTGTATGACCCTGGGCAAGTTACTTAATCCCAATTGTGATAATAAATCATGAAATTACACTGATTAAATGTGGCAAAATTTTTTCTATCTTATGGTGAGTCTTTCTTCTGTTAGATTTATATAGCATCTCCCACCTTCTGATAGCCAGGATGGGCTTAAAGTGGAGACATGGAGACAGACAGTGGGGATTTTGCTTTGCTTTGACTTTGCTTATTAATTAGAAGAGGTTTGGGTTGTGTTAAAGGGAAAGAAAATAAATGCTTGCTAACTGAAATAAAATTTCTATATCCTCATTCCTCACCATAATGCCCTAGATTTAGTTTCTGGTCTTAAATATAGCCAGTTAGGAAGTTGATTTTTTCATTTTGAAGAATCCTTGCCTGCAACAGTATGTTTTATGCGTTCCTTCCTCTCTGTTTCTCCAGATGATACCCTAATCTAGTCCAGGCAGGCTCACCACTTTCAAATTGAGTTTAACAACATACTTTTTTTATATATATAATTATAATTTTTTATTGACAGAACATATGCATGGGTAATTTTTTTTTACAACATTATCCCTTGCACTCACTTCTGTTCTGATTTTTCCCTCCACCCCTTCCCCTAGATGGTAAGCAGTCTCATTAATGTTAAATATGTTACAGTATATCCTAGATACAATATATGTGTGCAGAACCGAATAGTTTTCTTGTTGCACAGGAAGAATTTGATTCAGAAGGTAAAAATAACCTGGGAAAAAAACAAAAATGCAAACAGTTTACACTCATTTCCCAGTGTTTCTTCTCTAGGTGTAGCTGATTCTGTCCATCATTGATCAATTGGATCTGAATTAGATCTTCTCTTTGTCGAAGATAATCCACTTCCATCAAAATACATCCTCATACAGTATTGTTGTTGAAGTGTATAATGATCTCCTGGTTCTGCTCATTTCACTCGGCATCAGTTCATGTAAGTCTCTCCATGCCTTTCTGAAATCCTCCTATTGGTCATTTTTTACAGAACAAGAATATTCTATCATATTCATATACCACAATTTACCCAGTCATTCTCCAATTGATGGGCATCCATTCATTTTCCAGGTTCTAGCCACTACAAAAAGGGCTGCCACAAACATTTTGGCACATACAGGTCTCTTTCCCTTCTTTAGTATTTCCTTGGGATATAAGTCCAGTAGTAGCACTGCTGGATCAAAGGGTATGCAGAGTTTGATAACTTTTTGGGCATATTCCAGATTGCTCTTCAGAATGGTTGGATTCATTCACAACTCCACCAACAATGCATTGGTGTCTGTTTTCCTGCATCCCCTCCAACTTTCATCATTATCTTTAACTGTCATCTTAACCAATCTGACAGGTGTGTAATGGTATCTCAGAGTTGTCTTCATTTGCATTTCTCTGATCAATACTGATTTTGGAACACTTTCATATGAATGGAAATAGTGAAACGTATTATTGGTAGGATGTAACATGTACACAAGGAATGAATTCAGATCATATATAGACAATAATTTATGAAGTAAGCCATTGTGGGAGATACACCTTAGCTTTAAATACTTTTAAGGAAAATTTGGGCAGAAGGCTGTGTGGTTTTGTTCTCCCTAATAACTGTTCATGTTCTACCTTTCCTGATTCAAAAATATTCTCTTGAAAGGAGGACTCAAAAAACAAAATAAGCTATCTGGTAGGTTCTAACTGCTCCCCTACCTTGGGTCTTGTCTTTTTCCTTCTCTATTCCAAAGATGTCACTGCTATGTCAATTTTCTCAGCATCTGTGTAACACAGTGCACAGAGCACTGGGCCTGGAGCCAGGAAGACTCCTCTTCCTGAATTCAAATAATGGCCTCAGATATTTATTAGCTGTGTGACTGGACAAGTCATTTCACTCTGCCTCAGTTTCTTCTGCTAAATGAAGCTGGAGAAGGAAATTGCAAATTACTCCAGTGTCTTTGCCAAGAAAACCCCAAATGGGATCACTCAAAGTCAGATATGACTGAAACAATAAAACAATTTTTAAAAGCATTGTTTGTGTCATGAAGCTTCTTTATGTAAAAAGCTGTAATGGCTTTCCAGATGATACTCTCCATCATCTGGTCCTGTCCCAAGTGGCCAACCTTGCCCAAACTCCGACAGCTTCTTCCCATCCATCTATCCATGGGCTTCCTTACTGGACCCAGAATATATTTCCCTGAGTCCCCCCCTTTACCCCTTTTTTATCTAGCTAAATCTGATCTGATTAAGGTGTTTTGCCACCCTGGTTCCTTCAAGGTTCCCTTCAAGCCATCTTGGATTCAATTTGTATACTTTTATGTTTAGAATTGTACATTTTCATGGCACCCCCCCCTCCATGTGTGAAATCTCCTGAAGGGCAGGAATTGTCATTTTTTGTCTATATCTCCTGGATTTAGAGGCAGTGTGCGTAGAGAGTTGGCCAGATTTTGGAAAGGGGCATTTTAAGTCAAAGTGACTCATATTGGTTAGGTAAATGACCTTGGGAAAGTTGGTGCTCTTTAGTGGAAGGAATTGCCTCATCCAGGAGTTCCCTAACTCAGGGCACAGCACATTGGCACATAGAGAACAATTAACAAAAGTTCATTGATTGGTGGTGGGAAAATCTAAGCATGCCAGCCCCCTACCTAGTAGAAGGAAACCAGTATACTTATTTCAAACAAAAAAAAGATGGGGAGGGGAGGATGAGGATCGGGTTCTAGTATGGAAAGAGCTGGCCTGTGGAAAAGGCTTTTATGATCTTTATTTTTTGATTATTAAACCAACAAACTATTGGATGCCTACTCTATGCCAAATGCCGTGCTAGGTGCCAATATGAATACAAAGAGAAATGAAGTTGCTGTGAGGAAGATTTTCCTTGACTTCAAGCCCAAACCATCTTAACAAGCAGATCTACTGAATAGTCATAAAAGATTTGGCATAGAAAAATAACTTTTCTCCCCAAACTTCAATAGTATTTAATTTTATGATTACATGTAAAGACAATTTTTAATATTAACTTTTTGAAAGATTTTGAGTCCCAAATTTTTTCCTTCCTCCTACTCTATCCCCTCCCCAAGATAAGCTATCTGATACTGTATACTTGTGCCTCACATAATACATATTTCCACATTAGTCATGTTGTGAAAGAAACAGAAAAGGAAAAAACTACCCACACACACACCTGACCAAAAGTGAAAACAGTATGCTTCTGTTTTCAGACTCCATCTACTAAAGCATTTACTAAGAAATGATCCAAATGGATAATCTAGTGATAAATGAATATATTACAAAAGAATCAGAACATGGAACGTATTACCTATCAGACATATAGATAAAACAATTTATGAATAAATCAGTGTTATGAAGTATAAAATGGATAATTTTGATTACATTTAAGTTAAAAGGATTTTCTACAACCAATCAGTATAGCCAAAACTAGAAGAAAATTAGAAAACAGGGGATATGTTTATAGACACTCTCAGATAAAGGTCTCATTTCATAAATATATAAAGAACTTTGTCATTTATAAGAATACAAGTCATTCCCTAATTGAAAAATGGTCACAATATATGAGCAGACATTTTTTTATGATGAAATCAAAACTCTTAGGAAAAAATTCTAAATTATTGATAGAGAAATGCTAATTAAGAAAACTTTGAGATATATTTTGCCTATCAGAGCTGCTAAAAAGGATAGATTCCCTTCAATTGGGAAATGACTAAACAAGTTAACACGTTAGATTGTGATGGAATACTACTGTGTTAAAAAAAAAAATGAGCTGGTTGATTTTAGAAAAAAACATGGAAAGACTTGCATGAAATGAAGTGAAATGAGCAATCCCCAGAGAATGTTGAACATAATAACAGAACTATTGTCCTGAGAACAATTTTGAATGACTTATTATAAATCTCCAAATTAACTACAAAACTACAAAAGACCTAAGAAGAAAGATGCTCTTCACTTCCAGAGAAAGAAGTGATAAATAGAAGTATGTATAATGTGGTTTTACACATGTGTGTCTGTATGTGTGTATGTGTGGGAGATATACATTTAATCATATCCTTCTCTAGGTAGGGTGGGAAGGAAGTGAGAAAATATGTACACAGCAGTGAACAAAAGAAAACTTAGAAGCATAGAAAAAGCAGAGTAGCTTTGAAAACAATGTATAGTATTATATAGTATTCAAGAAAAAATAAACAGTCTGAAATGAAAATTCATGGTCTTATATTAGTCTATGTTGTGTTGTGTACACTGAAAAGATTTTAGGCTTTGTTTTGTTTTTTCTTTTTGTATTTAAGTTCAAAGTAAATAAAAAAATTTTTTTTTAAAAGTGAAGTCAATAAGATGTACAAAGGACAGTGTGGTTAACACTTTTTCCATAAGGGCCTTTTGGCAGCCCAGTGATGTCTATGTTATTAAATGCATAAAATAAAATATCTAAGATTACAGAAACTAATTATGTTCAAATATAGTGATCAAAACATTTTAATATTTTATTTTTCCCCAGTTACATAAAAAATTTTAACAGTTTTTAAAACTCGAGGTTCCCGATTCCCTTCCCTTCTCCCCTCTTCCCTCCATTGAGAAGGCACAAGTTATGCAAAACATTCCCTAAAAAGTCATGCAAAACATTTTTTAAAAACAAGTCTATGGAATATGTTTAATTTCATATTATTGAAACATATATATTGCACATATATAACATATATGAGATTGCTTGCCATCTTGGGGAGTGGGCAGAGGAGAAAAAAATAGAAATAAAAATCTTAGAAAAGCAAATGTTGAAAACTATTTTTACATGTAATTAGAAAAAAATTTAAAAATACTATTAAGTGGGAAAAAAAGTTCATGGGACCCCAAATTAAGTACCCTTGCCCTATAGTGGTTTCCAAGAGATCTTGAGTGAAGGAGGCTGCCTAATTCTTGAACAGGTAGAGGGAATCCTTTTAGTTCTGTGAAGACTTCCTCTATTGGAACCCATAGCTACAGCTGCAGCCTTCCCCCCCCCCTTAAACTAGATCAGTTATTTTTTGTATCATTATCTTTGGCACATATTCCTGTCATCTAACAATCTTATGTGGGTATGACTTCCCTCTTCCAGAAAACCTCTTACCTCCAGATGATTAGGACTATAGATAGTCCTGTAGACTCCTGATACTTTTTAGGGGACTCTATAATGTGCTTACATAATAAAACAGCTTTTTGGGTTGCCATCCCTCTGAGACACGAAGTTTTTTTTTCTTATATAAACTTTTTCTCTTCCTCAGTAATTTGAACCTGTGCTTATGCATTTATTGTATTCATTCTCCAGCAACATTGGATGTCAGGCCCTTTTTAAAAATAAGTATGTTAGACTTATTGGAACTTACAAAAACAGGCAGTAGTCACAAACATGACACTCCTTTTTCTCTCCTGCCTTAAATGATCATTTCTATGCAAAGGACTCCCTGAGTTTTATCTCCCACTTCCACCTTTTCTGGTCCACATTTCTAAATACCTGGCAAGTATACTATAACCTCATCTGCCCTTATTAGCCCTCACACTCAGTGTGATCACTTAGCTCAATCTCTCCTCTTTGATACCCTTTTCCCAACTACCCTTACCATGCTTGAGCAGACTGGATAACGACACAGGCACAAAATGGGTCTGCTGCCCTTCAGTCTAGTGACACCTATGGACCTGTCTTAGAATTTTAAAATGCAAAAAACCCAAAACACATTGGATTATAAAGGAAAACAGTTACATTAAAATGCAATTAGAAAAATAATTTTTAAAACATACTGTTTTTCACTTTTTTGTTTGAATCTTCTTGCATAAATGTCTTATGGAAATGTTTTATATCATTGCACATATTTAATACATTAGATTACTTATAGTCTCAGGAAGGAGGTATCGGGAAGGGAGAAATACAATTTGGAACTCAAAAGTTAAAAAAAAAAATGTTAAGAATCATTTTTATTTGTATGGAGGGGGAAATAAAATGATTTTTTAAAAAGGCTATTACTCTAGGTGATTTTATCAGTTCTCATGCGGTTTTTTAATCCTATTAATTATGCCCTTCCAGATATACATATTTAGTCTCAGGCTTTCTCCTTGAGTTTCAGTCTTGAATCAACAACTAATTGCTGTTGGACCCTTCAAATCAAATGCCCTGAAAAACTCCCAAACTCAACATGTTCAAATAGAATTATCTTTCCAAATTCTTATTTTTATTTTCTTGCTGAGGCAATTGGGGTTAAGTGATAGTTACATAGCTAGGAAGTGTTGAGTGTTTGAGGTCACATTTGACTCCTGACTTTAGGGTTGGAGTTCTATTCACTGCGCTCCTAGCTGCCCCAGCTTTCCAAATTCTTTAGTAATCAGGGTTTAGTTCTTTGTTTTCTAGGTTGAAATTGTCAATTTCATTGTTGAAGGTGGAATTTGAACTCGGTCTTCCTGACTCCAGGCAGAGCTCTATCCTTTGAGTCACTTAGCTCCTCGACTTGTTTTCTAAAGATAACATCCTCCTCCTAATCTCCCAAACCCATAATCTTGGTGTGGTGTCTTAACTTCTCATTCTAATTCCAAGGTACCAAATCTTGCCATTTTTGCCTCCACAAAATCTCTTGTAGCTAACTTAATTTTAAAAAATGATCTCTTCTCATTGCATGTCCCCCTCCATTTTTTAACAAAAACAAAGAATTAAACCCGCCCAACAAACTCAGAGAGCAGCAAAGTAACCCCTCCCCCCACTAGCCATGTCCGAAAGTCCAAGTCTCATTCTGGATTTTAAGGAGGTCAACCCCTGGAGCAGGACGTGATTCATGCTCAGGCCTCTGGACTTCCATTGTCTCATTGTGAGCATATTTCTAAAGACTCTCAGAAGTGTCTTTTCTTTAAAATGTTCAAATTTTGGTCATTGCATTCATTGTTTCCTCTGAATCTGTCATTTCTCCATTCTTATGCTACAATATCACATAACTTTTTTTTTTAAATAAAAGCTTTTGATTTTCAAACCACATGCAAAGATGGTTTTCAACATTCACCCTTGCAAAACCTTCTGTTCCAAATTTTCCCCTCTCTTCTCCCCCCCCCCTCCCCAGGCGGCAAGTAATCCAATATATGCTAAACATGTGCAATTCTCTATACATATTTCTACAATATCACAGGAAAAATCAGATCAAAAAGGGGAAAAAATGAGAAAACAAAACGCAACTAACAAGGAGAAAATCCTGTGCTGTGATCCCACGCTCGGGCCTCCCAGCGCCGCGTCCCGAGCGGACTCTCTCCGCTCTCTCCGTCACAAGACATTTCTATACCCGATCTGTTCGGCGGCTCCCTGATAACTGGGCCCCAACCTCATATCCATTTTTGGCTACCGTGAAGAGAGCTGCTACTAAAGTTTTTGTCCGTATGTGTGCTGAGTCCGCCACTCCGCTCAGGCTCCCATCGCCGTCTCCTCCCTGTTCTCCTTCCACTGCTTCTTCGTTCCATCCATCTTCTGTAGGACACCCGGGCAGAGCTGACGGTCACTCCCCTCCTCCTTAGCTCCCATGGCTCCCTACCGCCCCAGACCACTTTCCTTTGACTTTTAGCATCCCTGCACCTGGTTCTATGCTCATTATATAACAGCCATGTGGACGCTTCACATACACTGGGTTCGGTTCCCACAACTACCCTCGAGGCGGATGCTACGAAGGTCCCTCAGCGTTAGAGCCGAGGTGGCTTCGGGTCCCGATTCCGCGTACGGCCTGCGAGCCACTGGCGCCACCTAGAGGCCGCCTCCTGCGCCGCTGCCCCCTGCCTCGGCTTCCCATAACCCCCCTCTCGGGCGCCATCAGCCCCCAAACCTCTGAGGCTCCCGGTGGCCTGGAGTGCCAGGCTCCTCCGGACGGCCCTCCATTTATAGGCTCGCGCAGATGCGCGTCTTCTCCTGATAGAAGGGACGTGGGCCCCCCCGGAGCTGGCGAGGCACCTGGCACATAATGGGCACCGACATTTGGCGACTCCCATTGTCACATGGAGCTACTGACCAAATCCGGCCGATTCTACCTTTCCCCCACTTCCCCCGGTTCCGGTCTCCGTCTCTTGCCACTTTCCCCTTTCCGCCTCCCTGATTTGTTCCTCCCTTCACCTCCCCACGTTAATGCTCACTTTCCCGTCTCGCAGTTGCTCTAACATCATCGCCAATCCCCCGACAGTCCTGGAGAAATGCTCCCTCTTTTCCCCTTCCCTGGGACCTCTGAAACTCAGCTCGTCTCCTTATTGAAAAAGCCGTCCTGGGCCGTCCCCTTACACTGACAGAATTACTTCTCTGACCCTCGAGGGCAGGAATCGGTTTCTGGGTTTGTTTTCCCCCCCATATGATCAGCCCCGAGCATAATGGCAGGCACACAGCAGGCGCCTAATAAATTGCTTATTGGCGGAATGTTCCTACAAGTGGGCCAGTCCAGCTAGAACTATTGGGGGAAGGGGATGGAACAACAGACCCGGCCACAGGTCTTCGGGACCAGGGTTAGGCTGCCGAACCCGCACCGTGGGGGGAGGGATACGAAGAGCTTTCCCACAGCCGGTGCAGCTCTGTCCCTAGAGTCAAAGACCCCGGGGTAGACCCAGAACATTCCCAGAGTACTTCCAGCACAGACTCCGAACCTCGCGGGCCAATCCCACCTTTCCCCGCTCGAAGGAAAGGATCGGTAAACCCATTTCCGGGATCAAGCCGAACGGCGGTTGCTGGGTAACGACGCCTACTTCCGGCTTACGAACGGCTCGTCAAATGACGTTCAACGGGCGCTATGCGAGACTCTGCCCCTCTTTCTAGTGACCTTCACGATGCGGTCAGAGGGGGGCGAGCCGGAAAGGCCTTGCGAGAGAGACGATGATTGGCTGGTGGTGGCTCGAGGAGGTTGGCGGCCGTTGATTGGCCGAGGGCGCGCAGATGGCTGGTCCCTGATTGGTTGGGGACTGTAGACAACCACCCCAAAGAGCCGCCACCACTATTCGCCTCTCACTTCTCCCCAGGACCTCTGCCCCTAGGAGTCGAATATGCCGCGCGGAAGCAGGAGCCGGACCTCCCGGGTGGCCCCACCGGCCAGGTAAGAGACGAGGCGACGCCGGGTGACGAGACCGTGGCGGGGTGGCTCCGGGGTAAAGCCAGAAGGCGAAGAACGGGAGCTCGAAGCGCTGTGACGCAGCCGGGAAGGCCGCGGGAGGAGGGGCAGCTGCTCCTTGGGTTCTCGTCGTCCCTCCTCCACTCTTCTCGCGGGCCTCTAGCTCCCCTCGAGGGCCATGTGATTCACGAGGGGGGGAGGGGAGAAAATTTCCAGCAGTTTCTTGGAGGCCCGGGCTGCGCAGTTCATCTCCCGGCTCTGGGGAGGTTGGGAGGAACGAACTAGGATCGGACCGCGGCCACACTGACCCGGATCTTGAACGTCCGGGGCATAGGGGTGGGCCCCAGAAGGGCGGATCTCGGACCTTGTCCCGACCGTTACCACCCGCTCCCGCCCCGGGCCCATGCTTTTCCTCCCGAGCTTTTGGGCTTCGGGCCTTGATTACTCTTAATGACTCAAAGGCTGGATGAAGAAAATTGAAAAAGAAAAATCTAGTTTCAAATAAATTGTAATGAGATTTCTGGCGTTAACACCGGGATGTAAAGTCCCCTTTCCCGCAACCCCGAATAATCATTCCTGGCCCTTCTCCCCCTCCCCCCTCCGAGCGCTCTTGTCAGTGATCTCCAGGGACTCCTCTCACTATTGGGAGAAAGCCCAAATCTCTGAGCCCATCCTGACTCCCCTCCCCCAGTTCTCTCGTCAGTGTCTGGAGCTCGCTCCCACCTCCCTCCAGCTTCTCCGAGCCGCAGCTAAAATACTGCCTCCCTGGGTGATGATTTCGGATTTATCCTCTCTGCGTCTCCCCCGCAGCTGCTTTTGCACTCCCTCCCCCGTCCCCTGCCGCCTTAGACCGACCTCTAGCTCTAAAGCAGCTGGTACGTAATAGGTGCTTAATAATAGTAGTTGACCAAAGAAACCAATTACGTTGACTTGCGGTTATCAAAAGAAAAAACTCAGTTCATGGAAAATGAACTAAATTAAGAAGCTTAAGTTTTGGTTTTGAATTCTTGATCAGGTCCTAGAGCCAGCATCCACAGCTCCTGTTGCCCCATTTGGGGAAGGTCCTTGCCTTCCTGCTCTGCAAACGCGGGATTGCATTAGATTGGAGGACTTTGCTGCTTCCAGTCCTTTGAGCCTAAATGAAATCCACTGCCTGATTGGGTCTTGGGGCCACCCTCAGTCCCATGGGACTTGAAATACTCAACCAGTGTTATACAGGACCCTAATGATGGATGTCTCCTGCTTGCCACAGGGAGGAGAGTGGAGTTTATCTCCTCCTTGCTTTTTGTGGTTGGTTTTAAGAGGCATGATCTGTTTTCTGCCTGAAGCTTCCAGATTGCTTTTGTGTCTCATTTCATTGAGGCTTCAAATTGCTTTATCCTATCTATCTACATAGGACGGAGAATCTTTTAAAAAGGGGGAGGGATAATCCAGTGACAGCCATTAATTGAACCCAGTTCTTGATCTGTGAACATTTTTCTTTTATACCAGAAAGATTTTTGAGGTCTTTTACTAGTATGGAGGCAAATATAATTCCTGGTTTGGGACTAGAGGTATAAATACTGTTTAATATGATTATGCTTTTAAAAAGTTTTTTGTCAATATCTTTCATTTTTATATCCCCTATACTTTCTTCTTTTCATAACTTAATACAAAATCACCATAAAACCCCAGTGTTATTGGGGTTTGCATAGCAATAATAAAAACAGATGATATTTTAAATAAAGATGCAGGTTATTCAAATGGTAAATGTTCAAGACTCTTTCCCTTTGCTAATTATCTTGGTCATTTTGTAATAGCATCTTGTCTGTCTTTTTACAGTCGGGCACCCCCCATGAGAGCTGCACCTGCACCAGCAGCCCACCCTCCAGCAGCAGTCCCACCATCTGCAGTTGCAGCTCCTGCTGCTGCACCCAGGCAGCCGGGTTTGATGGCCCAAATGGCTACCACCGCAGCTGGAGTAGCAGTGGGCTCGGCTGTGGGCCACACTATTGGTCATGCCATTACTGGTGGCTTCAGTGGTGGGAGTAATGCTGAGCCTGCAAGGCCTGACATCACCTACCAGGTAAATATGTCCAGAACATGCTATGTACATGCCTCATTCTTCTCCAGGACTGTCTTATTTCCTTATTCAGTAAGGGGCATTTATCAGAGGGCTCTGGTCATGTTGCACCTAGGATCGTGAGGTATCAGACTGTATTAGAAATTAAACTCATTCATCTTCCCAAAAGGGGAGATTTTAGAGGTTAGTCCTGAATCATTTCCTCAGTTTCCTTTTGGATTGATCTTTAAGTGCTAATTGTCTTAGAGCTTTCAGCCTTTTCTTGCCTTTGAGTCTTTCCCTTACTCATATGTTCATTCTTCTGTGTTTTGTGGCCTTAGTTGTTCCTCCCTCTCTCTGTCTCTCTGTGTCTTTTGTAGGAGTGTATAAAACTCCAATCTAGCCATCATCTAGTCTAATTTAAAAAAAAGAAAATTGTTTGGGTGGTGATCTTTGAAAAGTATTTGCTCAAGATGCCTTTCTCCAGTATCTTAAGTGTTGTCTTTTCAGGAGCCTCAGGGAGCCCAGCCAGGGTACCAGCAGCAGCAGCAGCAGCAGCAGTTCAGCCCCTGCCACTATGAGATGAAGCAGTTCTTGGAGTGTGCCCAGAACCAGGGCGACCTCAAGCTATGTGAGGGCTTCAGTGAGGTGCTGAAGCAGTGCAGGTTTGCAAATGGTAAGCGCCAATGCGCCCTGGGGCCTCCCTTTCTTGTGTTCTGAAGGCATTGTCAGGAGGGCTGCTGGGAAGCCCAGGGCCTCTCCTAAGGAGAGCAAGCGCTCTGAAAAGAAGTGATAGCAGACTGCTTTTGTGAGAGCTGCCTTTCTGCCGAGCACAAGGAAAGCTGAGCTGTCAATAGAAGGGACTGCTGAGGGCAGGATGGGTTCCCTGTGGTTAAGGTCCTCAAACTGAGCCTCTTATCTTCTGTGCAGCCTTCTGAGGCACGGGGGCTGTATGACTAACCTCATTATGCCAGGGAAAATGGGGGCTCAGATCAGATGACATGCCTATGACAGCACACAGTGAGATTTGAACTGGGATCTGCTGGGCTCTCTGCCACCACCTGGCCAACTGTGTGGGTTATGATAGTGCTAGAACTTCTGAAGTTGTTAGTAAATGTAATATTCATCTTTTTTCTTTTGTAGGATTAGCCTAATTGAGACCTTCAAAAAGAAGAATGAAAAAAATCAACTCTGAAGACCAATCTAATTTAACATAATTCATAATTGGTAGTGAAATGATAAAGAAAGATGAGACCATCCCTACTTTGTTTCTTTTGTCTATTTATCACTAATGTCCTTTTGTTTCAGAACAACCTTCAAAAGAAAGGTATTCCCACTGGAGAGGATAACATGAGATGATATAAAATGTTGCAATGAGGCAAATGCTTGTGTTCTCATCTAAACGAATGATTGTTATGTGAGCTCTCAGCAGAGTGGCTTGAGTCATTGTGGCTAGCAATTCAAATAAAGTTATTTCCTCCTGGATATGACATCTGTAAGTGTGGAAATCAGAACTTGATTTATCTTTGGTTGGGGGAAAGGGTGTGATAAAAGCCTTAGAAGATACCAGGTGGTCCTTGTTCCTTATTAAAAGTTTATTTAAAAGTTTGGGGCAGAATTGTTCAAAGGAGAGAGAGCTAGTGGAAGCTTTGTCACCAGAGAAAGAGAAATGGATCTTTAAAAACCTATGAATATTGGGTGGATTCCTTTGTTTTCATTCCTGTAGTGGTGACTTTTTATTTCTGAGATGAGGCTCAGTCTGTGGATCCTGCCATTCACACGTGGCTTTTGTGAGCTTTGTCCAGCCCATGAGATCACAGGATCAGCAAGAAAACTGATTCTGTTCTTGTCAGCTTGTTGGTGATGAAATCCAGACGCAAGTGGTTTGTAGGACAGGCTGTTCTCTTAAGAGGTGCCAGAACTGCTTTGGCTCGATTGACTTGTTTCTTGGGTTTCCTGGAAATAATCAGGCATTAGGTGGAAAATGGGATTTTTGTTGGGATCTAGGAAGGTGGGGGGGGGGAACAGTAGGGGAGAGGTGTAGGGGAAGAACAGTGTCATTGGGTCAGAATATGTAATTTAAGAAGATTGGAAAGGTAGGAAGGGTGAGGTTACAAAGGGCTTTGAATGCCAGACCAAATGCTCTTTTAGTGACTCCTGTGGACATTAGGGAACCTGAGCAGAAGAGTGATACAGTCTGACCTGTGCTTTAGGAAAATGACTGCCACGGCCAAGTGGAGTGGGCAGAATACTCCAGGCAGGCTCTCCCCTCAGTTTGGACACAAGCTGATGGGGGGACTGCAGAAGGGGCCGTATGGAGCCCAGAAAGAGTGAGTTCCAGTGAAATGGAGGGTGGAGATTTTGAGCTTGGGGGAAGGGGAGGATGGTGTTAGTTTCTACAATAAAAGAGTGGTGGGGAGGGCCTGCAAGAGTGTAATGTAGGGCAAAAGAGAGTGTCTGGTTTTAGTCATATTTAAGATGTATCTTATTGGACACCCAGTTCAAAGTGTCTAAAAGACACTTGGAAATAAGAGGCCAGAGGAATTGGGTCGGGAAGGGTAGATCAGCATTAATCCATGGGAGCTGATGAGGTCAAGTGAAGTAGTTCAGAAGCAAAGAGGGCCCTGGGCAGAGCAGGTTTCTGAAGGACACCCACCATGAGAAAGGGGTCTGTAAGGGGATCCTGCCACCCCCATGGGCTGCTGCAGAACAGACCAAGAAAAGGATTTAATGGATAACTGGAGAGAGCTGGTCAGAGGCCAGATAAGGAGATGTGGAGTGGGAAAAGTGGAGGCACATGCTGAAGAGACCTCTAGAAGTAACTGGTGGAAAAGTCAAGGAGAGTTGGATGGGAAGAGGTCTAGCAGACCTTGAGGGTGCTGAGACTGAGCGGGGTAAGCCAAGCTTCTGTTCAGGGAGCCAGGAGCCTGTTTGGTCCCAAGACTCTGAACTGGAGGCCCCTTAGAGGCCGGCAGTCCCTGGGGAGCAGGGAGGCTGTTGGAGCCCTTCATGAAGGTAGGTGTGCTTTCAGAGGCCCAGGATGCCCACTGGCACTTTGTGAACTAGCCTCTCCTGGGGAATCTGGCATAATGTAGCAGGGCTGGGCACTGGATGCAGGAGAGAGCCACTGTTAAAACTCTCTCCTTGCTTAGAGAATTGTCCAAACTGACAATCTCCCATCCATAACATCTGCCATTAACCCAATCTTGAATTCATCTTGAACAAGGTAAGGTTAGGACAAGATGGGGAACATTCTGTGCTGCAAACAAAAACCACTTAATCCAATCTCAAAAGCACTCAGTTCTTCCTTTGGCTATTTCCTTAGAGACTGGTTTTTTAAATTCAGTGAACATTTAGGTGTTTACTGGATGTGTGCCACTGTGCTAAAGTGCTGGGGTTATAAGAAAAAAGGAAGCTCGGACGAGGACATGGGGGCACAGGATGCCAGGGGTTGCTAAAGGTGGGGGCATCTGTTACAAAGGTAGGGCCAGGAAGAACTGCAGCTCATGACTCACCCCTTCAAGGAATAGGGGAAACTGTTCTCAGACTTTAGGACATGGGTCTAAATTTGGTTGCCACCTTTAACCCATTTTCTCTGCACCTGTCATTTTAACCTTTGCTTGACTTGTTTAGGGAAGAGTCTGGAAAGGCCTTTTGAGAAATTAGTATTTCAGTGGAACAAAAAGGGTTTCTAACATGCTTTCCACATGAGTGAGAGGGCCCAATCTTTAAGGACAGCCACCCAATTGTAATGTGTGATATTATTCCATGGCCTTGATTGATTGGAAAAGCTTTTTTCTGAGAAACAAGTCGATGTTGATGGACTCTGGACTTGCTGTCCCAAATTAGGCCCCTCATGCAGATTATATCTCATGAAGAACTCAGAGAAAGCAGGGAAACACTGGCTGGGCTGACTGTTTATACAGGCTTATGTGTTGTGTCCTCGTGGAGGTGCATGTGGTCAGGGAACAGACTTCATTTTTAAGGACCCTGTCCTGGAAGGCAGCTCCCTGCTCTCCCGACAGGCCCTAGAGGAGGGCCAGAGGTGTCGTGGGAGGAAAAACTTCCTGAAGATAAGAGCTAGCCAAAGGTAGAGTGGGTGACCTAGGAGGCGCTCTGCCTGGGCACAGATGGGGTGGTTTGCAGAAGGGTCACATTGCGGCCCTGAGTTAGCCTCCAGAATCCCACTTGGAAGGCTGCACCATACCAACCAGCGGTAAGAACCTGGGCATCTGGTGATAACCCACATCTACTCAACTTGGCCGCTTGCCCGGACGTCAGCTCGAGGAGCCATTCCCACAAACGGCTGAGTGAGGAAGCGAGGCAGCACTGGGAACAAGTGACTTGGATTTGAATCCAGCACTGTCCCTGGGTGTGTAATGCTGGGTGAAATAGGGGGACGTTGAGATGAACAAAATTAACTTATGGCAAATTCTGAAGGAGCCAAGAGACATGCAGATAAATACATTCTCCTTGTATAGGGGAAGTCAGGATGTGGGCTCAGATCCTTTAGTGACGCACATTTTTGCTAAATGTCATTTTCTCCCATGGAGTGAAGGGCTTGGGTCAGATGGCCCGAAGAACATGGGGTGCTTCCAACTTTTAAGTGTAAGCACCCACTTGTAAGGGCTTAACTGGAGCTTTCCTTCCATCGGTTCTTTTGCCCTTTATGGGTGTAGGAGTTCAGGTGTTGTCTTGTCTTCCTCTCTTGGTACGGGAGCAAAGGCAAGGAGAGATTTACTTCTTCATCTTCTTAGCCTTGCACACAATAAAAAGTGCTTGCTAACCGACAACCTACTTAGGGTCCTGAATTTACACAAACTAGAATACATGTTAAAGACTAATAATGTTCCTGACTTCATCTGGGGTTTCCTTGGGAAAGATAGTTCTCGGCCACTTCCCTCTGAGGCAAAGGGTGAAATGACTTGTCCAGCATCACACAGCAGGATCTGAGGATCTGAATGCAGGTCCTCCTGACTCCAGGCCCAAACTCTATTGTGCCACTTAGCTGCCCCCAGTCACTATAATAGCTTCCAGTTGTAGAACAATTTCAGGGTTATAAGTATTTCTCCTCACCCAGAGGGAGGTGATTATCATGATTATGTGTTACATATGCTATCATGTGCATTACATGTTGTCACGCATGTGTATGTGTGAAATATCCCCATTTTGTATATCAGGAAAGAGGCAAACCAAAGTTAAGCGACTTCTCAGGACCACACTGTTCGTAAATGAGAACTTGAACTTGGGCCTTGATGATACTCTTAACATGCTTCTGTTTGCCTAAACAGTCTGGTATAGCAATTCTGGGTTCCACTCTCTCCTTTGTAACACAAATTCTCTAAGGATTTAAGTCAAATCATTAACTTGTTCAGCCATTCCCCATTCGACGGGCATCCATTCCTTTTCCAGTTCCCTGCTACCACAGAAAGAGCGGCCACAAACATTTTAGACGTGTGGGTCCTTTTCCCTCCTTTGTGATTTCCTTGGGAAACAGACCCAGTGATCAAGCCATTCACTTTCCCTCAACCTCAGTTGCCTCATCTGTACCGGGAATTGGAGGGTCTGGATGCTCCGTGATGATCCGCATCCCCTTTGTGCCTAGAACCCAAGCTCTAAGCTCCAAATGGAAGGCAACCCAGGAGGTAAATCAATGGCTGAACAAGTTAATGTGCTCCCCCATCTGCAGGAAGCCGGGATGGGGCCCCCGAAGAACTTCTCCCCAAAGAGAATTCCTGAAACTGCTGTTCCTGATGGGGAGGAGGTCAGCACCCCGAGACCTTGGTGAAGCAAGAGGTCATTTCTGCTTTGTCTTGGGGAGCATCTTTGGGCCCCAAGCAAGTTAAAGCTCCTTAAATAGCTCAAGTACAAAGCTCAGATGTGGGGAGGGGGGGGTTCAGAGGGCAGGGCCTACACCATGGTGGCTCAGGGACTCTGTAGGCTGGTAGAGCCCAAGATTGCATTTGTGCAGACAGGAAGGAACAAGCTGGGTGGGGAGTCTGGGAGAGCGCAAAGTTAGGAGGGTTTTGGGACACTGCTGTCTAGGGAGCAACAGAAATTCTCCGATATTTAGGAGTCTCTGGCAGATGTTTAACAACTGACTCAAAAAACCCCAAAGAAAACAAAACAAAAAAACACACTTTTTTCCCTTGCTGAGGTAATTGGGGTAAGTGACTTGCTCAGGGTCACACAAACAGGAAGTGTTCAGTGTCTGAGACCAGATTTGAACTCGGGTCCTCCTGAATTCAAGGCTGGCGCTCTATCCACTGCGCCACTCAGCTGCCTCCACAACACACTTTTAAATTTAATTTGAATTAACTTCTCACTTTGTCTATGCAATAAAAAATATAATAAATGAAGCCCCAATTTGTAGTATCTGCTGATTTCTGAGGTAAGCTTACTGACCCGCTGTCCTGAGGCGGTTCCGGTCCACTCTAAGACAGTTGTCCTTTCTGTTCCTTCTGCTGGGAGGTCCCCAGGGTCCCTGCAGCGAGGGGCTGGCCATGACCTAGTAAGGATCATCCCCAAGTACAGGGTTCCCTCAAGTGGAACTGGGGAGGGGGAGGAGAGGAGTCACAGAGGAGGCTCCAATCCCCAGGCTCCTGGGGCTGGGGGCGGGGGCAGGCCGGTGCCATCACCTCAAGGGAGGGGTTTGGGACCCAGATGTGGGTTTGGGGGGGCGGTTCTCCGGATGCCAAGGACTCCTCCAAGAATCTCTATTTCTGATTGCAGACGCGCTCTTAGTAGCAAAGGGTCACAGATTAGAACCTGAAGAGGGCGGGATCCTTTCATGTCACACAGAGAGATGGTGACTTGTGGGAAGACTGGAATCCAGCTGCCCCCTGGGTAACAGGCCCTGGGCTATGGGCACAAAGCCTCTGAGGTCACCTTGCTTGGCCAGGCAGGGCCCCCTGGGTTCTCCCCGCCAGGGGGCGCCCCTGGGGGTTCCCCTCTCCCCAGCTTTTCCCTTCCCCCATCCTTGCCTGCAGCTTCCAAAGGCCCTCAAACCAAGCTGGAGGGCTCTGTCTCAAGAAGGGCCTGGCTGGTCCTCCGGGGCACCCAGACAGCCCTCGGGCCGGAGCCTGTGACCCGAGACCAGAAAATCCCCAGGAGGGGCTGTTTGCTTCCCTTTGTGGAGGGGAGAGGAGTTACAAGCCCAGTCAGGGGTCAGAGGTCCCGCCCCGCCCCCACCCTGTCCTCCCTGCCCTAGCCTAGGATTACATTCAGTGCTTCATAAATGCTCCTGGCCTTTCCTCCAAGCCCCTTGGTATTAAGGAGTCAGAGGACGGCCATCTTGTTGAGACCCAGAGGCAAAGACCAGAAAGGCCTAGTTCACGTGCAAGTGTGGGCAATGCTCTTTATTCCTGCTTGAGTGGCACCGGGCACGGGCATGCTGACAACCAGCAGGTACAAGGTCCCTGGCCAGGCTCAGGGGGCGCCATGTGGCAGTCAGACCAAGGCCTTGTCCCTTGCGCTTCTGACCAGGCCGCCCCACACTGAGGAATGGCCTGTCTCCCCCAGACCAGGCCATCATCCTCTCTTGCTCAGGGTTGATATGCCAGCCGCCCATTCGTGTAACTTCTCGGGGACAGCCAAGTCCTGACCAGGGGCCTAAGGAGAACCACGGGCAGCCTGGCTCTCCCTCCAGCACAGCCATAATTTCTGGGGACCCCCATTGTGGCCAGGTTTCCCCCCAGCCTCTTGGCAGGTCTGTCCAGCCCAGATGGTGGAGCATCTTCTTGGGGAGCAGCACTTAAAGCACTTTATGAGAAACGAGACCAGCTGGGGGGGGGGGGGAAGGAAGCAGGGCCCTTCTCTCCTCCTCCCCAGATGATTTTACATGTCTTTTATGGAAAGATCACAAAAGTATCAAATATTGCTGGGGAGTGGCTATAACCACTGAAGGGCCTTTGCCTACAAGGATGGCATTTTCTTCCAAACCAGTAGATGGCACAAGGGTGAGAGCTCAGATACCGGGGACTGAGGGAACAAACCTTTAGATACCTGCTGTGTGCCAGGGATTGTGCTCAATTCAAGCTTTATAATGTCTTTATCAAGCTCTTCCCAACAGCTTTGGGAAGGCAGCGCTGCAATCATGTCCATTGTGTCGTGGAGGAACTCAAAGGGAATCAAGGCTGAACTTGGGCCTTCTGACCCAGCTCTGCCATCTACTTGTGAGCCCCAAGTATAGATCACCTGCATGATCGGACCCAAGCCAGGGTTGGGGCTGCCTCAACCTACCCTCCCATGCTCAGTGCCTTGAAGAACGATGCAGGCCGCATGCTCCCTGCTGAGATCTCTAAGGCCACTGAGGCTGCCCCCCCCCCACGTCGAGTGCAGAGTCCTCCCTCGGTCTCCTGACTTGTAGGCATAACAGGGGGTTGTGTGACTAAAAGCTATTTATTGGGCAGCTCCTGTGACCTGTGGCCACCTGTTAGGATGAGGATAAAAGGCTTTCCCATTTCAAACCCAGTCTGTGCCAGCCTCTAAACCTCTCAGAGATCCCATATACACCCTTGTGAAGGATCAATGAACTGCTGGCATCCCTGCGCTCAAACCTGTCCCCCCCCACGTATGCTCCCAGAGGGTAGGGCAAAGATCCCGTTCGAGCTGGTACCAGTCACAGGACCTGCGTTAGGTACTTTTCTCTTATCTAGCCCAGCAAAGACCTGCCTATGACAGATGAGCCATTAAAGCAAAGTAGTAAAAATGAATGAGACAATTCTGACCCCCCAAGGCAGAAATGGCAGATGAGAGGCTGAGTTGCTGCCCCCCCCACCGTCCCCTGCTGCTGCTGCCTTGACTAGTCTGGCTCTTCCTGATCTCCCCCCCACCCCAAATCCTATCTTCTACCCACACATGGTGTTCTGCATAGACTTAAGGCAGCCATGGGGACTCGGAGGATAGAACTTTGCCTAGCTAGACAAGCAATATATTAGCTGGTTTTATGCTGTTTCTGTTTTATTCTTGGTTTCAAAGAATGGATGTCTGAGAAAAGGTGGAATATAGTCAGAAATCAAAGTGATATAAAAACAAAGTATCAAGAATTAAAAAAAATATCAGTTAATACATTTCATACACACTCAGGAATGAGCTCTACTATTTTACATCCAACAATTAAAAGGGCACAGCCCCGCTCCCAAGAACCCCAAGCCCAACCCACCACAGGACGGACAAATACACTTTTGTAAGACCACATACTAAGGCAATTGGATTTTTGTCAGAATAACCTAAATAGAAAGGTTTAAGTTAAAAGCTGATAAGGAATAGGTTAAAGTCAATGTGTATATAAGTTATGAGAAAGACTATAATTTGACTAATACACAGCATTACTTTTCTAAGTGCATACTAAATATCCATCAACTCTTGCTCAACACAGGAAAATCTTGGAGAGAAGATACAAACTAACAATCTACTTGCAACAAAAGCTTTTATGCTTTAGGGCTTGCACTAGAACAGAAAAGTGGTGGCAGAAGGTAGAATTCATCTAAATTTTGAGAAACCTTTCATGCCCCCTTTGTGTCTAGATTTAGACAGAACGAAGCCACGGGAGGGGTCAGACGCTGTAAAAGCTAACACTACTCTATGGAACACAACAAAGAAACAAGCAGGGTCTACACCAGCTACTACATTTGACACGAAGCCAGGCAGGACAATAATCGATTGGGTAAAAAGGACCGCAGCTTTAATCATAGGCCTCAGTGCAATTAAAAAAAAAAAATAAATACTGTAATCCATTTTAGAATCTTACATTTGAATAGGGGCCAATAATTTCAGTTTTAGGGACAAGGTTTACTGCAACAGTAAGAAAAACAATTATTCTTTGGGAAATCCTTTGGCAGCTGGGAAGAACAACCACCACTAGCCACACGTTGCGGTTCTTTCTGTAGGACCTTGTGATTCCACTGCTTACAGTGGAAACCTGAGATTCCGCTCAACCTTTCAGAGAAGACATCCCAGCGCGCATGATCTCATCAACCAGGAGGATATTGGTGGCAATCACAGTGCTGGAAGGAGATTGGAGGCATTAAGAATCAGGAAAATCAATTTTCATTTCTTGGAACCCAGAATTTCTTAAATTTGCCTAAGGATACAATTGTCTGATCCCATTTCTGCTGTCCTAGTAACTTTATTTTAAATTTGATCAAGACATCTTCTTACAAACATGCCATTTGGAGAAGAATTACATAGAAAATAACAGATGTTTCCTTTAAATATAAAAAAAAACACAAAAAAAAAAAAAAAAAACAAAAAAAAAACAAAACCACAAAAACCTACCCTCACCCACCCCTCATTCATGGACTCGATTATTCATTCAGATCTTCCCCACTTACCAAGAGTGAAGCAACTGCTTCTTGACACAATAGTTATCCCAGATGCCGGCTTCAGCAGCAACAATGGGCTCACCTGCAAAGGAAACACACTGATTGCCTTAACTAGGCTGCTGCCTTCCCTGGTGACAAGGAATACTTCCTGCGTAATACCAGCTACCTTTTGGGTCTCAAAACTATTTACTCATGTACTTAAAGCTCATTCTTAAGCTGGAGGTTGTTTAACTTGTTTTGTCAAATATTTTTGACAAGGAAATTTCATTATGATTGATTTCCTTTGTAATCCTCTTTTATGCATTTTAAAATACTGTTTGAAAAAAAAACTTTACCAAAATCTATCTTCACTGCTATTAAATTACTCAACAATGTACATTTTGAAATTAAGGGTAAAATAAACTGTCGAATATTCATTGTTTGAAGAAATAAACTGTCTAATATTCATTGTTTGAAGGACTTCTTGGTACCCATGAGCATCACCTGAGTGACACTGAGAAGCCAATGAAAAGACGCTCCTACTTAGGCTCAATTTTCTTACCTGTCTTTAAGTCAACACCAACAAGTTGTCCTGATTCTGCATGTTCAGCCTGTATCTTAACTAGTGTTTCCTGAAGGTCAAAACCAGAGTTCTGAGCAAGAACCTTCAAAAACAAAATAAAGACATTTAATCTTCCTAAACACTAAAGGCAAATGAGAGTGAGAAAGTGAGTTCTTATTACATTTGTCAAGCAAAGTGGAATATGTATGAGAATGTACACCTCAAGGTAGTAAAGATCTCCAGGTAGTTAGGGGGCATACTAGATAAAAGGTTGGACCTGGAAGCAGATCTGAATTCAAATCCCACCTCAGACACTTACTCAGCATGTCTGTTTGCTTCCTTATGGGTGAAATGGGGATAATAAGAGTATTTACCTCCCAAGGTTGTGGTGAGGATAAAATATTTCATAAAGTGCTATGCAAACCCGAAAGCACTATATGTAAAGGGCAGTTATTATTTCAGGTCATTTAACAGAACATTCTCCCTTACAGGTGAGGAAAACAATACCGAGAGCCAGCCTTAAAGCCAGGAAGCTCTTGATTCTGATACTCATAAATCAATTGTTAATTCACACAGGGAGAAAATCCTCCCTGAAAACTACCCAGCTCAATGGGATCACAAGTTCAAGCAAAAAATAAAACCAAACCCCTTTCTGCCTCCCGCTAATAGGCTTAGAACAGGGCTGTAGCAAAGCCGCCTGAGATGGAGGCCTCCAATCTGAACCTGGTTGAGGGTGGGGGTGGGGGCTGCACTGAGGATTCCTAGGTGTGACAAGAGTGGTTTCTTATGGGCCACACTGTGAACTGGGCAAGCAATAATTGACTCAAAGAAGTATTTTAATTTTCATCAAACCTTCTCTGGATGACTTGTCTGATACAGAGTTTGCCCTGAGAAAAAAAACACATGGTAGGAGCTCCTTAGGATACCCAGTCAGCCTGGTGGACCTTGGTTACCACTTTACAGACAAACCACATTAGACTCAAACTAGGCTCAAACACAACAGGTTTCTAAAGATTAATGATATAAACAAACCATCAGTGGAACTCCCACACACCTTGGGAATAATGAGCAGTGCGTCAGCAAAAGCTTGGACTCCAAGACGGGCTCTTCCCTTAACATTGGGCTTATGTTTAATGAGAGCTTCAGCGATGGCAACTTCCACTGCACCAGCCCCAGGTACCACACAGCCTGGCAAGGGGACAAAGACACAAGAGGATGTGTCACCATGGAGGGTGGAATAAAGGACAGAGAGGTACAAACAAGCCACGTGTCCGCTATAGTATGCACTGTTGTTCTGGAGGAACCTCAGGACAGCCTCACAGACTGTAGGGACCCATGCTCTGAGCCCCTGGAAGAAATGGGGCCGCCATGTCTGCTGTCAGACCATTGGCTTCAAGCGCTATGATCTTGGGTCGTTTTTCCATTTCTCACGCTATTGTCCAAATCAGGGCAAGCACCTGTGATCCCCTTCCGTAATGGCATGCCAATGACAACCCTTGGCATCCTTTCAAGACGTTTCAGAGGAGAACTTGCTTTTGCATGGTGTCTGGCTGTGTTGACTACTGACAAAGAGAACACAGTATTCGTCCATGCACTTGAAGGGTAAAAGGATTAAACAAGTTTACCATATACCATCCATTCATCAGCCCAGTTCTGGAAACAAAGAGATGCCCATTGGTTTGAAGATGGCAAACCAAATGTGGCGTGAATGTCAAAGGGAGGAATCCAACCATGGGGAGGCATGAGAAACACTTGTGAACTGATGCTGAGTGGAGTCGGCAGAACCAGAAAAGCACGATGACAATGGAACAACCCAAGACAGAAATGCAATCTGTGGCCATGTTCCCAAAGGAACAACATGACAGCACATCCCCCAGCCCCCAGCCTTTGTGGATCCACTGCTCTTATGGAATTGTCTTTCTCCCCCCTGAGGGAGTGAAGATCTAATGGGAAATCAGAGCGACAAAAAGCTGCCCATGGCGAAGCTCACCATCTTCGATGGCATTCTTGACTGCTCGCAGGCCGTCTCTCACTGCATCCTTGATCTGGGTGATCGTGTGCTTATTGGGTCCCTTGATCAACAAGGTGACAGATCGAGGGTTGACACACTTCTCGATGAAGGTGAACTTCTCTTCTCCCTACAACATTCAGCATGTCAGAAAACAGCAGAAAGGCAGCACCAGAGCTCTTGTTTTCAGAGGAAGCTGAGACAAATGCTTGAATGACGCTTAGTCTGGCACTCGGATCAGACAACTCTTGTGTCTGGTCATGAAAACACAGAGGCTGCATATTAGGTTATCTGCTCTCACCAGTGTTGTCTTTTCAGAATGTATTTAAAACAGCAATTAAAGTTCGAGTCAGGGTTATTATGCAGTAGGCAGCTGTCATCCAGAACAAACTGAATTTAACTTGGTGTCAGCTGCCATTTAGAAGAAAGATCTATTCTAGTGCTATTTGCAAAAAAATCCAAGAGGCCACAATTCTTAAAGATGTGGCAGCTGCACTTTGCCTGAAGGACCCCAAATAGGGTGATATGAGAAAAAATACTACACACAATGGAAGGCCAACGGCTTAGCCTCCTCTTCTCACCATGAAGCCTCTATTACTTCTGAAGTTATTCCATGGCCACATTCCTAGTCTGTCATATGCTAGGTCTAACATGCACCTGTATTTTCATAAAAAGCATTTTTAGTTCAAGGGATACCTTTTATCTTCAATGATCAAATGTTTATTCTATTTTTTTTTAAAAGACAGTATAACAGATGGTGTCCAACCTCAAATTTAATGTTAGATTTGACCAGTCTCTACAGATTAGGGACCAGAAAGTCACTGAAATATACATGAAATGACTGATCCCAATATTTCCTCACCAAAATCAATGTAATCACAGGTCTGCACAAGAGAAAGTTTTGTGAAATTTCAGATGCAAAAATGAAACTTGAAATAATCAAGAATGAAAAAATATTACTTACTCAAAGAGATACTTACTAGTGTGTATTCATAGACAAGTCCTGCATGTCCCAAACAGTCAGGATTTAAGTCATCTAGAGAATTCATAGCCATTCCACCACATGCAAGAGTCAACCTGAAATAAGGAAAATTTACTTTATAAATTCCGTGGCAAGAATTAATTTACTCCCCTCCATACCCAATTCATTAGCATAATTAATTTGGGGGAAGTTTTCGTTTGTATTAGGACTGTAATTTTTAATGTTCAGAATGCTTCCAATTCCCCCTTGCAGGAGTTGTATAGATAAGAATTGTAAAAACACTTCCCACAGTGCAGTAAGGGTATTATAATCATTTACATAGAGGAATCAGCATCCTTTTAGTCCGTTCACTCTCAGGTTCAATAGACTCAATTATGCCCTCTTGCCAAGAATTTTGTCTTTAGGCTCAAAATGCCCAGGGCTGTACAGACAAAAAAATTTGGAAAAGCTGTAGATAAAAAAATCATTTATTTTTTGTAAAATTTGCATTACGCAAATGTAATTTGGCAGGCATGCAGTCACGGATGGTTCATTCCATCCAAGCCCTGAAGCTGCACCAGGTGCAAGGATTCAGAAAGCCTCAGGAGGGGAGGGGAAGGGCTACAGAATGGGTTGTGTAAAATCCCAATCATACATAGTAAAAGTAAATTCAGATCACTCAGCCAATCCGCCCAAACTTACCTCTCCATATTTCTTCTTTTTGCTCTGCGGAGAGCTACTATGCCTTCTTTTGCAAGAGCATGTAAAGAAAATGGGTCAATTCCCTGCAATGATTAAAAAAAAATCTTAAAATGGGTTGGACTATGTAGATAACTGACATCCACAGCATTCAAGTTTTGTTCTCACCTTTTGATTAATAACAACAAATCCTTTGTCTGAATCACCACACACTTTTCTTTTCAGTTCTACTATTTTCTTTACTCTATCTTCAATGAATTTCCTTTCTGCTTTTACTAGTTTCTCTCTTTCCTCCGCACTTTTGTAAAAAAATCCAGAATTCACTTCTCTAAAAAACATAAGAATTAAAATTATTAAAAAAAAAAGAAAAAAAAAAAAAAATCAAGAAAACGAAATTCATACATTCGTTTCTGAAAATTCAAATTCCATAGGACCACAGATTCAGGGTTGCCAGATAGCTTACGTTTTTTCATATTCTAATGATACATTGCACGTAAGAATGTAAGCATCTTCTAGTCTTTTCTTCATATCAGGATGGCGGGCACCATGGTCCAGAACCAGCCCTCTGATCAACCTATTAAAATAAGCATTTCCTTGTATAAGTATCTTATACTCTATCAAGCAATAAAATAGAAGAAAGTATATCCAAGTGACAAAATTTTAAATTTGAGCTGATCCCACGTACTAAAAGTAACTGGGTTTTTCTTGCAATTGGGGTTAAGTGATTTATCCAGGATCATATAGCTATGAAGTGTTAAGTGTCTGAGGTCAAATTTGAACTCAGGTCTTCCTGACTTCAGGGCTGGGGCTTTACCCACCGCACCACTTAGCTAACTGTCCCTGCAGCTAGATTTTAACAAGACCCCCCTAAGGGAGAGGAACGAACATTATGATTGCGCCTCCCCCACAGATGCCATTCTTCTTTTGATCTACCAATGGACTGGGTTTTATGACAGGTTCTCCCCACAATAACTTTGGCAAAGGCTTGCTCCTTTATACCATTACCCCAATGAACAAGATGAGGTGAGATCTCTCAAGACAGTTGTGAAAATCGAGTAAGGCTTCATCTACTTCAGAGTTTTGGGTAGGCCTGAAGGACTTTGAAGATTGAGTCAAGGGCATACTTAAGTCCCTTTCATGCTATCCTCCCATGACATCATTTTCTCCCTATTTCAGTCAAATATGGACAACTATGTACTTATTGATCAAGTTCAATTTCTTGGGTAGATTTCAAGTTTAGAATGTAAGATCCTCAGCCAATGAGGATGAAGGTCAGTGGTGGGAGGGGGTATTTGCCTTAGGGATAAAAAGTGTTAACCCTGCCCCAGAAGACACTCCCTCCCAATAAACTTTGCTTTGCTTCTAGAGATCTCTCCAGCTTTTTTTATTAAATGGTGATCCCTCACCATTTCTGTACCACACACCAACAATGCTGAGGGTGGGCTCAGCATATTATACACAAATTTACTTCTTGAAAAATCATGCCAATCAACACATTAGCAAAACTTGAATATTATGTGATATATAAGATTCAGCTATGCAATATACCTATTCCATTATTCACCCAAATATGTTACTAAAAAAGAGGCAAAAATATGCCTCATGGAATATCTGTTCTGAAAATTTCTCTTCAAAATTAAAGCATTTCAACTAATCTATAAATTCAGGAGTTAAATTATAATAATCAGCATATAAAATTTAAATTTTAAAATCTTTAAGACAATAAAATGCCAGTCAATATTACCAACAACTTTTTAACTCACGTTGTGTCAGTTTCCGATTTATGCTTCATCTCCATGATTTCTACCATGAAAAGATCAACAGGTTCACCTGGTCTTCTGACAGCCAGAATTGAGTCCACCACTGCCTGCAATAGAAGGGGAGGGGGAGGGGGGGGACGGACACAAAGATAAAATAAGGCAGATGCCTGCATTTTAACTCAGTCCCAACTTTTCCCTTTTCTTATAGATCAATTTTTATGCACACAGGTCAAATTAAACTTCAAAAGAAATCTCTGTATTTGTGTACGTATCTACAAAGCTCCAACTGATGGTAAGAAGACAAGAGGTTTGAACCTCATGTGAAACAGAACTCTAATACCACACACAGAATGGCACGTAGGACAGTGGCAGAAGGATCAAATGAATGCTTTGCATTATTTTCAATTTTACTGAATCATCTCCAATATTTGTTTTTACTGGCAAATTACAGACAGTAGTGGTGGAGCACTAAGTTCACGGGTCCTAAAGACCCATTCTGGTTTCCACTTTTCTAATTTACAAACGATGTCTGCCTGCTTCCTTCGTGTGGTTTTTGGGCAGCTCCAACGAGCTAATTTATGATCTATCGTGACAATCTGGGTACTCCACGCGCCACCTACCTCTGTCAGCACGTCGGCCAGGTCAGCATTGACTTTGGTGCGCAGGGATGTTCGGGCAACATCCATGAGGATTTCTCTATCAATCTCTTTGCTTATTTTGATTTGATCCAAGACTTCAAGGGCCTTTGTCTTGGCAGCTTCAAACCCTTCCGTTATGATTCTAGGGTGCAGACCCTGGTAACAACCACCATAAAGCCAACCATTAGCCTCCACAGGAGTTAAGTCTGGCTGTTACGGCAAAGCTTTTACCATTTTTGTATGGAATGTGAATTTCTAGTTATTGCTAAATCTTAGAAATGTGCTGCCCTTCTGAATACACATAAAAGGATAGACAATCCTTCCAATGCAGAGGAAAAGAGCAGATGTTATTCTAGCACAGACTAGAAGCCAAGGGAACTACAAAGCACGCTTGGGTGTTCTCTGTGCAAATAGTAAAAAAAATAAGGGACACCCTCCACCTCCCAATTTTGTTGATGCTTTGGGGTTAAGCATATTTTAATAAGTTATCTGGAATTCCACTGACATTTAATAGTCACTTAGAAGACAATCTCCTTTTTTGTAAATAAAATTTAGAAAATCTACGGCACGGAAAGAACCTCAGGCTAGTGCTTATGGTCGTCTAGGACACGAAGTCCTATTTTCCTCCTTTTTTACTAAATTGGTTAAATGTACAAGAGGTTCGGATCGGTCTCAATAGAAGCAATGAGGGCAAAACAAAAGCCCTGGTCCACTCCCTACTTTGCTGATTCTTTTCCTTTTGCAATCCAGTTAAACATATCCCCAGAATCCTTTCATTGGATTTAAAAAATTAGAAGACATTAATTTTTCTTTAGTCAGATAAGGGGCAAATCACGATTAGCCCCTTAACTCCTGCCAAGAGTGAGCACAGAAAACGTTTCCTATTCAGGAGAAAATACCACAGGAATGTGACAGTCATGTGTACTTCGGAGATGTAGAGGTCCGCCTGCTTCAGCAGCTCCCCGATGATGAGAACGTTGGAAGTGGTGCCGTCGCCAGTAATATCATCCTGCGCTGTAGCTACTTTTGCAATCAAGGAGGCCGTGGGGTGTTGAATTTGCTAAAAAGAGAAAGTGGAAATGATCCGTTTAAGAATGGAAATAAAAGAATAAATAAAGGAACTTGTAATCATTTCTACCAAATAACAAAAACAACCCGCCCCAACATCCTGCTTTGAAGAGCTGTCCTCATACAGAGGAAATATGGGACCAAGAACCTCAAAAGCGAGTATCAACAGATGATTGTTACCTAAGACACCAATTAACACAGAAACAAGAAGAATCCCGTTATACAAAACTCTCAGAGGAGGCTTAAGTTTTTTCTGTTATTTCGGTATTACTGAATGGACTTCGGCTAACTTAGATCCCTGGTAAGCGGATTCCCTTTCTGACCACGTGAGCTCCACTTCTGCGAGTGAATTACCAACTCTGCATTATTTCATGAAGATAGGTCGGACCCGCGGACGCCTTTGGGGGTCACCCCTCCCACTCCGGGCCATTCCTCACCATCTCGTGTAACAGCACGTTGCCATCCTTGGTGAGCTTGATGTCTCCGGCGCCAGAAACAAGCCTGGGGTAAGAGAGACCAGACCCACGCGTCAGAGTCCCCCAGGGCGGCCCCCGGCGAGCCGGAACCCACGCGCACACGAATTCGGGGCGCCCCGGCTTCGTCCGGTCTTTAAGCCACGACCCGCGGCACAGCCGAGGACGGCCCTCCCCTCCAACAAGGCCGAGAGCGGACAGAGCCGGGGATCGCTCGTCCACGTGAGCCCGGGAAAGCCGGAAGGCTCGGACCGGATGCTGGGCCTGGTGGACGGCGGCCGCCGAGGCCCCTCCCGTCCCCTCCCCCACCCTCGCCCGGCGCGTGCTCCCGTCCCCAGGGCCTCACATCTTCATGGTGCCCTTGGGCCCCAGGTTGGTCCTCAGCACGTCCTGCAGCCCTCGGGCCGCGCTGATGTTCACGGCCAGCGCCGCCTGGGCCCGGGCCACCTCGGCTTTGGGATTCAGCGCCTTCACGGCCGACATGGCTGAGGAGCGGCGGCAGCAGAGCTGGAGGCGGGCGCAAGAGAAGCAAGTCCGAAGGTATTCAGTCAGCCGCAGCCCCAAATCTCGTTCTGCAAAGCCCCGCGAGACGAGATGAGACGAGACACAGCCCTTTCTAGAAACCTCCAGCGCCCCCTGGGCCGCCTCTTCACGCCTCTCGCCATTGGGCCACGGAGCTGCTCATCGTCTTTAGCCCCGCCTCCTTTACTGCGGCTGCCAATCCCCCTCCAGCTCCGCCTCCTCGCGTACGTCGTTGACATATGGACAAGCTTATTCCCATGGCAACGAGAGATCTCTTCCGTTCTCGCTGAATTGGGTCCGGGGAGCGCAAAGCTTGTCGGATCTAGGGCCTACCGGGGCAGGTAGAGAATGGACTGAGGTCTTCCTCTGAAGTTCCCGAACACTGACCCTTTGGGAACGTCTGCCCAAAGTCCCGTGAAACCCCGCGTCCAGAGATGGATCTCAGATCCCCCCTCTATAAAAATGTGCTAAAGCAGACTTTGTGGGTGCTGCAGGTGCCAGGCACGTGGTGCCATGAGCGCCCTGAGCACCGCAGTGAAAAAAACCTCTGTAACCGTGAATGAACCCAAGGGAAGAAACCGAATTGTAATTAAACACGGGAGAGTGTTCCTGTGACTCATTGTTATAGGGAGATCCCGGTGGGAAAATTCCCTCCATCAACCCAGACTAGGGCCTTCCCTGCAGGCCTGAGAAGTTGGAACTAATTATCTAGCAAACTGGACATGTAATTAAACAGCATTGGAACTCGGATCTCCGTGACTCCTTAGCCGGCCTTTATCCCCTTCACCAAGATGGCGCCCTGTGATTATTCCATTATTAGCAATTTTAAAGCACAAAACGGGTTAACCTTAACAAACTAATAAAAACATTCTTTCTGCTTCCCCCATTTGATCTTTTTCTTTGTATTTTTATTTTGTTGCTATTTTTTTACAATTAGAGTTGAACAAACAACAAATCACAACAGTGATTGTCAGCCCGTGTTTTCCCATGTTTCCCATGTTTCCTTAGGTGTACTTAATTACATTCATATACCACAATTTTTTCTGTCTTTACACTTATTGACTATTACAAATAAGACCATTATTCACATACTTATGCTCCCTTTCAATAACATCCTTACGACTGTGATTCTCAATTTTTTTACTCCTGAGAACCCCTTTAAAAATTATTGAGAACTCCAGAGGAGTTTTAACTATAAGAGAGCTAGAAACATTTTTTGTGTTGGGAGCTAAAGCTGGTAAAATTTTAAAATATTTATTAATTTAATAGTAAATCTGTTACTTGATAAAGTATTAGTTGTGGTTGTTTTGTCCTCAAAGACAATCATCACATCAGGCAGCTGATGCTATGACGTGCAAGTGAATGTAAGTGAGGAAGGGCTGGATGAGGTCACCAGCCTCACTCTCCCCTCCAGAGATATCTGGGCCCAGTACCCAGATAGAAATCAGGATACCTGGAGATGGCCCTGGATGCAGTGGGAGACCTTGGCCTTTTTAGGCTAAAGTCTCTTAACAGGTCTCAGTTTGACTGAGGTAACACCCATTCAGTGATTAAGGCTTAAATAAGAAAGAAATGAGGCAGAGAATGCCCTGTTCAAAAAAAAAAAAAAAAAAAAAAAAAATCAGTTTGATTGACATAATAATGTAACATTTTTAATAAACAAAATAACTTTATTTTCCAAAACAAATTTTAAAATTAATTTTATAATTATAACTTTTTTTTGACCATATATATGCATAGGTAATTTTTTACATTATCCCTTGCACTCACTTCTGTTCCAAATTTTCCCCTCCTTTCCTCTACCCCCTCCCCTAGATGGCAGGCAGTCCCATACATGTTTAATGTGTTATAGTATATCCTAGATACAATATATGTGTGCAGTACCGAATTCCTTATTGCACAGGAAGAATTGGATTCAGAAGGTAAAAATAACCTGGCAAGAAAAACAAAAAATGCAAACAGCTCACACTCATTTCCCAGAGTTCCTTTTCTGGATGTAGCTGATTCTGTCCATCATTGATCAATTGGAATTGGATTAGCTCTTCTTTATGTTGAAGTTATCTACTTCCATCAGAATCCATCTTCATACAGTATCATTGTTGAAATATACAACGATCTCCTGGTTCTGCTCGTTTCACTCAGCATCAGTTGATGTAAGTCACTCCAGGCCTCTCTGTATTCCTCCAGTTGGTCATTTCTTACAGAACAATAATATTCCATAACATTCATATACAACAATTTACCCAACCATTCTCCAATTGATGGACATCCATTCATTTTCCAGTTTCTGGCCACCACAAAAAGGGCTGCCACAAACATTTCCAAAACAAAATTTAATAAGAGTGGCATTGTTTTACACATTTTACAAATCTCTAAAGTCTGATTTACTAGAAGTCATGTCTGTTTCTGCATTCAATCAACTGAGAAATGTTTGACTAAATAAAAGTATATGAAGACTTTTTACAGATAGGTAGCTGGAAAAGGGAAGAGCATTTTAATAGGCACATAACATATTAGTATTATTCTGAAAATGGTTTTGACCTTGTAGACTCCTAAAAGAATCACAATGAACTCCAGGAGTTCCTGATCTCTGCTTTGGGGTAGAAACTTAGTGGAATTACTGGGTCCAACAGGAACAGTTTTATAGCTTTCTTGTGCATTGACATATTCCTTTCCAAAAAGATGGCACCAACTCAATTTCAGGGCAAATGGGTGCTCTTTCATTAGTTCTTTTTACATTCTACGAATGTTCATTTTCAAATTTCAGTAAAACTGACAATATAGCCTTTATTTATTTTTTCCATGATGTAAAATATGTTGGAAGTAATTAGAAAAGGTAGCAAATGTATTTTGCCAATATTGGTCACAAATATATTATTCAACATATTAGAACTTAAAATACTCCTTTTTTTTTTTTTTTTTTTTTTTTTTTTTTTTTTTTTGAGGCTGGAGTTAAGTGACTTGTCCAGGGTCACACAGCTAGGAAGTATTAAGTGTCTGAGATCATATTTGAACTAGGGTCCTCCTGAATTCAAGGCTGGTGCTCTATCCACTGCGCCACCTAGCTGCCCCTTAAAACACTTTTCAAAGAATTTTAAATAAAGGTTCCATTAATAATGTAAGAAATTCATGTGCTGGGGCTGGAGAAATCTAGGTGGCATCCAGTTCCAGGATCTAAAACTCAGGAAATATATTTGCAGTCTTGGAGTTCAGAAAATAAGCATATTTTGAATTTGAAATAATTCCTCAATTCTCATAGCATTTGATATTCAATGAGTGTTCACAATCATCATTTGATTTGATACTCATAACAATGTTTCATTCCATTTTTAAAGATGTAGTAACTGATTAAGTGATGAATCTGGTAAAGACATGATTAGAGTTTTAGTCTTTTGATTTCTGGTGATTTTTTTTTTTCTTCTACATCAAAAGATCAATTAAAAAGAAATAGGGAAGGGACATCTAGATGGCGCAGTGCATAGTTAATGGCCCTGGAGTCAGGGAGATCTGAGTTTTGTGACCCTTGGCAAGCTGTTTACCCCCAATTGCCTAGACAAAACAAACAAAAAATAAACCAAAGGGAAAAAGTTGGTTGAGAAGATGTAGACAGTTACTTTAAAATTATAGGTTTAACCTAGCCTTAATTACTGAATAAGTAGTTGCTTCAGTCAAACTGAGACCTGTTAAAGGCCTTAGCCAAGGTCTTCCCCTGTATCTGGGGCCATTTTCAGTCTTCCTATCTATATCTGGCCACTGGACCAGATGGCTCTGGAGGAGGAAGTGAGTTTGGTGACTTTGCATAATCCTAATCCCTCATTAGCATCTAATTCATTTGCATGTCATAGCATCACCTCTCTGATGTTATGGTCACCTTGGAGAATGAAGAACAAACAATAATAATGTTTAACTTATCATCACATACATTGGCAGAGTTGAATAAGATTCAAATTTTCATTTAAATTTCAATTTCGAATTTCAATTATTCTGAGGAATTATAATTATACTTTATAATTATTATTATTGTTTGAAGATTCATTAATGGTTAAATCTATGTTCAATGGGGGAAATTTATAGCTTAGATGAATTTTAACAATATTTCAAGGAGTGAAAAATTCTAATTTGGTCATCAATTTTGGATATATTCTAAAATTAGTTACATGAGTTGGAAGAATAAATTCAAACTGCATCTTATGAATAGACAGCTTTCAGATATCTATAGTCATATGGAAAAAATGTTCTAATGCATTATTAATTAGAGAAATGCAAATTAAATGCCATTTCATACCTATCAGATATTGAGGATAGGAAAATGATAAATGTTGGAGAGGAAGTGGGAAAACTGGAACACTAACACATTGTTGGTGGAGTTGTAAACTGATCCCACCATTCTGGAGAACAATTTGGAACTATGCCCAAAGGGCTATAAATTGTGTGTACTCTTTGATCCAGCAATACCACTACTAGGTCTCCAAAAAGATCATGAAAAAGGAAAAGGCCCCACATGTACAAAATTTGTTTATAGTAGCTCTTTTTGTAGTGGTAAAGAAATGAAAATTGAGGGGATGTCCATCAATTGGAGGAATGGCTGAACAAGTCATGGTTCATAAATGCAATGGAACCCTCTTGTTCTATAAGAAATGATGAGCAAGCAGATTTCAGAAAAACCTGGAAAGATTTACATAAACTGGGATGTTGAATGAAGTGAACAGAATTATCCAGTGTAACAGTAACATTGTGTGATGATTAACTATGAATGACAACTCTTCTCAATAATACAATGATTCAAGACAATAATTCAAGACATACGTCTTTAGACTCATGAGTCTATCATATCCAGAATGGAGTCTGAATGCAGATTGAAGCATACTATTTTCATTTGGTTTTTTTTTTTTGTAGTTTTTCCTTTTGGTTCTGATTCTTCTTTTACAACATGACTAATGTAAAAATAGATTTAATATAATTGTACATGTATCTATATCAGATTGCTTGCCATCTTGAAGAAGGGAAATGGGAAAGAGGAAGAAACAAAATTGGAAATCATTATTGAAAATAATATATTGAAAACTAAAAATAAATAATAAAACTTTAAAAATATAATAAATAAACAAATGAAATAAAAAATAAATTTTTAAAAAGGTTAAAAAAAAAATCTGCATTCTCTCAATCCCATATGTAGCCTTAGAGAGAAATCTCAAATAGTGTGGAAAAGAAGCCAGGCTTCCAACAGTCATCCAGACAGATAAAAGAGAAGGCTGAGTAAGCTGGGAAGACAGAATAAATACAAATAGTGTAGGGAAAGGGAAATCATAGGAGGCTCAGAGATCATCCTGGCCCTGTGCCCTTAAGAAGGTAAGGTATCAATACATTTTATAGGTAGGCAAATAAGACGCAGGAAAGTTAAATTACTTACCCTAGATGTCATGGAAATAACCAGGACTAGGTTTTCTGCCTCCTAGTACAATGTTTCTTCTTGTTGGAGTCTAGTTCCTGTAGTGAGATGAAGGATATGACAACATACTGGGCAGAAAAGTCCTGTTTATGGACTCTTTGAAGTTTATTGATCAGAGAGACAAATATATATATACTTCAAATGCTCATAGGTTCGATACAAAGTACACTCTTTAAAAATCTCTATAGTCTAACAAAATTCTACTATGATGTAAATGATTAAACCCCTTAAGCCCCGGATCTTGGCTACTTAGTTGAGATACCATCAAAGTAAAGTTTATTATACCATTTTCTCAGATATCTTTCTCCCAAATACCTTTAGTCTCCTTGTGGACATTTTTTCCTGTCCTAAATTCAAAGATTTAGCTTTTAATCCAAAGAGTAGTGTTCACATTTTGCTTCGGTCACTAGGTTATTAATTTATTATATTGACAAATAGTCTCTGCTATTTCAATAAGGGAGTTTTGGTGAGCCAAGTTACTGTAAGACTCAAAACCTGGAATGGAGTCTTACCTCCTGGCTCTCTACACAATTCTAAATATCTTAGAGATTCTCTCCCTTCTTTATTCCTATAAAGTGTCAATATTTGGGCCACAATCTATGACTTTTGTCCAAAAGTTAGCAAAAATCTTTGAAATGTAAGCAATCCTAAATCCTAAGAAACATGGATAATCTTTAATTCTTTAAATTGTCTGTGAATCCTTAGGTTGATTCTTTACCTAGAGTGTGATGTAGGACTCTATGGTCCCAAGTGGCTTAGGTGGACCACAGTTTACTGGCTGTATTTTTTCATTCTAAACAATTGTCACATGATACAAAATGAAATTGTTTTTAGCATACGCTCATTGCAGATATTAGAAAATAATTCTAAAAGCATCACCTGTTGACAGTGGATCAATAGCGTTATCATTTTAATAATAATAGAACCTTCGATTTTGAATTCATCTTAAGGCAATTCATCTCAGTCCTTTACCTGAAATATGGATCTCCTCTAATATGCCATGATAGTGGTAATAATAATGGGCTCAGTGATAATTAAGAATTTCAGGTTTGGGAAAGATTCTCTTTTTTGATGAGATCTGTCCCCTGCAACTTCCATCCATTTGCCTTAGATCTATGCTCCAGAGCAGAAATATTAAATAAGTGGTCTGCCCTTCACTTTCTCCATGGGAGCCCAAACCATGTATTTGGGGAAGATGTAATTTGGGAAATCTTCAACAAAATAAATGAAAATACAATAACATGTAAGTAATGTAAAGTTTTTCAAGTCAATATAGTTGGCAGAATTCCTTAGGTATAGTTCAGAGCAGGAGTTCTGAAACTACAGCCTGCAGGCCAGATGCGGCTGCTGAGGACGTTTATGCGGCCCCCCGGGTTATGGCAAATGGGCTGAGGGGGGGAGACAGAGTGTAAGCTTTTGTTTTTACTATAGTCCAGCCCCCCAACAGTCTGAGGGACAGTGAACTGGCCCCCTATTTAAAAAGTGTGAGGACCACTGGTTTAGAGGCTCAGTTTCTGGATGTAGAACATCACAAAATAAAGCTAGATAGCAATATGGCATATATCTGGAGATATCTGTAGGAAGCTATCATACATCCCCCAAGTCTTCTTTCCTTTAGCCTAAAAGATGATGTAAATCTTGGTCATCTTTTTTTATTTACAAAGGATAGTGAGCTAAAATTATTTAAATTATGAACCTCAATAAAATTTTTGATATAATATTTTGGATAGAATACAGTACCCTTTGAAATTGAAGATTCTAAAATGAAATGTTAATATTTAGTGGTAGCAGATTAGCACTTAGGACAGTACCTCACACACAGCAGGTGCTTAATATATGTTTCTTGATTGATTGATTGTTAAGAATGGGCTCTAGTGAATGGATGCCCATCAGTTGGAGAATGGCTGAATAAGTTACAGTATATGAATATTATGGAATATTATTGTTCTATAAGAAAATATCAGTGGCCTTTCAGAAAGGCCTAAAGAGACTGCCATGAACTGATGATCTATGAAGTGAGTAGAATCAAGACAACACTGTATATAGCAACAAGATTATGTGATGGTTAATTCTGATGGACATGGCTCTTTTCAACATCGGGATGATTCAGGTCAGTTCTAATGGTTTTGGGATGAAGAGAGCCATTTGCACCCAGAGAGGACTGTGGATCACAACATAATATTTTCACTTTTTTATTGTTGCTTACTTGCTTTTTATTTTCTTTCTTATTTTTTTCCTTTTTGATCTGATTTTTCTTGTGCAGCATGATAACTGTAGAAATAGATATAGATATAGATATAGATATAGATATAGATATGAATAGCACATGTTTAACATATATTGGATTACTTGCTGTTTAGGGGAGGGATGAGAGAGAAGGGAGTGAGAAAAAAATTTGGAACACAAGGTTTTGCAAGAGTGAATGTTGAAAACAATCTATGCATACATTTTGAAAAGAAAAACCTTTTTTTAAAAAAAAGAGTGGTCTGTAGGCTGGAATTCTGTCACTAAACTTCACTATCTATTTGATTCTGCTTGTAGTTCCAGATTGGGCTGTTTGTATAGACCGAAGTGCAAGTTCCTCATGACTAAGGCAATTAAGTAATATACAGAGCCTTTAGAATGTTAGTATTAATAAATACTTTGGCCTATCATTCATTAGTTTGTAAAAGCTATCCATAACTTGTCTTCTGAAAGATAGATCCAGTCTACTCAATATATTGAAGGCTTCCTTCTAGATTTCTCCATTCTGCCTGGATGGATGCCAGTGGAACAACTCCGGTTATCCATTAGTTACTGCTCTCTCTTAACTCATAACTAGCCTACCATCTTTTCAGAAAACATTTCCTTGATGATATCTTTTATACAGTTTCTTCTTTGAATATTTTCATGCATAATAATACTGCAGTCTAATCATGCTCTATCTGTCCTTCTTTCGGCAACCTTCAACTTGAATTCTTAAACAAGTGAGTTGGTCCCTGCATTCTGATGGTATCATCAGAAGGATAATGGCATTTTACAAAAATGGGTTTTTATTTCAAGAATTTGAATTCATCAGAAGCATCTGGCAGTTTCCCAAATGGCCCGCTCTCCTTGTGCTATTTCATCTCTGGTTCAGTTCAAGATGAAATGAGAGATAATTTTATTCATCACCCTCCTGATCCTGAAGCATAAATCAGCGAGAGAAGTGCTCATCAAGGGTATTTGTCATTGTCGCAGAGTTCAAGAAGAAAAGGAATTTTATCTACATGGGGAGGTCCTCTAAGGGGTTTTTATTATATGGAACTAGTCCCAAACACTAAAGCACCTCATAAAGGAAAGTTATAATCACTTTAAAGTGTTCCAGGTGGATATAGAAAATACCAGTTATCTAGATTGTGACGGGTGGTTGGACAGATTCCTGAAGCTGTTTCATCAAAACATTCATCATGGATGAACATTATACATATATATAAAGCACATAACCCATAGTTGAATGTGATTGATTTGCTCCTTAGAAATTCTATGTAAATTGTATTTCTGCAAGTTAAATTTTAAGTCAAATGAAATAAATTTAATATTTTCAAGTTACTCCACAGTAACAAGGTGAGTTCTCATCTTGTAATCCTAACAATTCTACTCTTTTTAAAAATAAAGTGAAGATTTTTTTTGTCATATTTAGAATTACCTTCTGAAGTCTTGATTTTTTAAAAATTCACATTTTAGGTCCTTAAAGGCCTTTAAAGAGGGTATAGTTTGCTGCAAAGGTAGAGACTGAACCCTTCAGAGTATACCTACTATACTAGTTTTGCTTTCAGAACAAGTCACAAAGACATTGCTCTACTACATTAACCTGATTTTGTTATATAGCATCTTAGTGTTCCACAATTATAAATCAAGGAACTGATATGATATACACTTGCTTTACAGAATGTAAAGTCACCCTTAGCCAAACTAAGAGTTGGTAAATATCTTTGACTTATATTTTTAATATTATGTTTATTCTGGGAATTTTAGTGGCCAATTGCTGCTAGTGTAGATCTCTAGTGTTGTATCACTACATACATGTATTACTCCATGCTTGGGCTTCCCTTCAGACCAGTGTTAATCAGATTTAGATCATCTCAGGCATCAGTTAGAGACTGATTGTGAGGCAACAGAGCAGAATCCAAGGCCATAGTTTTCTCATGGCAACTCTCCAGTCACAGTCCAGAGGAACCCATCCTTAGTACCATGAATGGGTGCCTTCCTAGGTCACGTGGAGGACCACCTGGGGCCTCTATTGGCTGGAAGGCTATCACGGTCATCAGGAACAACTGAAGAGCTTCTTCCTCACAATATCTCCTATGCTACAAGCTCCCACTGAACAGTTATTACGGCTTCCTCTGCCTCTTTCCACAGCAGGTGCTGGATGGATGGATGGATGAGACCCCATGCAAGCTCACTGACCAACAAACAAATGATAGTTCATGGGAAAATTGTTGCTTCCAGAAGCCCATTTTTACCATATCAGTCACTTATTAAATATCTGGGAACTATGAATACAATACACTTTTGTGTATTGAATTCATAGAACACTTTTCTATTCATTCATATTTGTTGAATTTTAAAAATATCTGTAATTTCCCCAAATAAATGCTTAGACTCACTACAGTTTCAACATGCCACAGAACATTTGCTGTTAACTAATATGCTCTTCCTATGGGAACTCTTGTGAATGAGTTTATTAACACACAAATAGCTTCAAATTTACTTAGCTTATTCATCTCTGGTTCAGCTATTGCTATCCCCTAATTGTTATCTCAGGTGACTTAGCAGTTTTGCTGGGAAAGGCTGTGTGAATGAACAAATTCTCCCAAGAGAGAGACCCAAGTCCTCTGCTGATCTCTCTTTGCTTAACTCAGGATTTCTCTTGTGTATCTGTTGAACACAGCATGGGATCCCTACGGCTTTGCCCCAGAATACTGACCTGATTGGATGCCAGCCTTCCTGCCCTCCTCTTCCTTCTACCCCAGGCCCAAATTATCCATCTTACCCCCTAAGATTCCTAAGTTCGCCAATTTACAATTGGAACTCCTGTTAACAAACATTTCTCCAGCCAAGATCTCTTGGTTTTACATTCCTTCCATGACTGGTGTTGAGGAGAATCCAGTTTTCTCCAGAACCCACCATATCTCTTGGTGCTCCCTCCAAGAGTGCTCCTTCTCTCACTATCACCCTTGAGTTAGAGCAGTAAATGGCATGTTTTGGGTGCTCCCAATGACACTTTCAGATCCTTTTTCTGCCTGTATTACTCATTCCTTCTTTCCTCTAACGTTCACTCCATGCTGTTCAGATCCCTGTTGATGTTCCCAGGAATCTCCAAGTCATTCTCCCTGAATAGTAGGTTCAGTAAATGGGCCATCATCTTCTTCTTTGCCCCAATGAACGTTGACTTTTAATGAATGAATGAACAAATGAAAAAATTATTAAGCTCAATTTCTTCTTTTTAAAAATAAGAGGGTTGCACAAAATGACTTCTAAGGGTCCTTCAGGGAGACATCCCTCAAAGGGAAATGACTCCTACTTTGGTGTAGAAAGTAGACTGTCTCTAGCCTCCCTCAACCATGTACATATTTAGACAATGCCCCTAACTCAAAGGAATTTGCCAGTTATGCTTGTTTTCCAGTATCTTTCCTGGCTTACATCCTAGCTTTATATCTACATTCAAACCATCCTAGAACTCCGTGACTCAGTCACTCATTCTCATTGATGGGTGAATGGATCACTAATCACTCAGGTCAATAGGATTCCTTACCTCAATCAATAATAATAACAGTTCACATTAATGCAAAGCTTTAAAGTTTGCAAAGTACTTCTTATATGTTACCTCTTTTGACTCTTATAAGCCTGTACCATAGATGCTATTTTTGTCATCACCATTTTACACATAAAACATAGGTCAGGAGAGTTAAACAATTCGCTTGGGGTCACACAGCTAGAAAGGGGCAGTGGCAGGTTTCAAACCCAAGTCTTTTCTTATTCCAACATTCTGTGCTGTATTCACTTGGTAAAACTGTTTCATCATCAACATCTAAGAATTGTGATTATCAGTCATCTCACTGTAGAGTTTATAGATAGCAATGGTCCTCAAACTTTTTAAATAGGGGCCAGTTCCCCGTCCCTCAGACTGTGGGAGGCCGGACTAGAGTAAAAACAAAAGCTCCCACTCTGTCTCTGCCCCTCAGCCCATTTGCCATAACCTGGCGGGCCACATAAATGTCCTCAGTCCGCATCTGGCCAGCGGGCCATAGTTTGAGAACCCCTGGCTATAGTAAACCCAGACTTTCTGCAGAGATATACAGTGAAAGACTTCATCCTTTACAACATGTAAGGAATTGAAAAACATGCTGATTTTAGAGAAGAGCTAATCCAATTCCAATTGATCAATGATGGACAGAATCAGCTACACCCAGAAAAGGAACATTGGGAAATGAGTGTAAACTGTGAGCATTTTTTTTTGGTTTTTCTTCCCAGATTATTTTTAGCTTCCAAATACAATTCTTCCTTTGCAACAACAACAACAACAAAATTTGGTTCTGCACATATATATTGTACCTAGGATATGCTATAAGATATTTAATTTGTATGGGACTGCCTGCCATCTAGGGGAGGGGGTGGAGGGAAGGAGGGGAAAAACTCGGAACAGAAGGGAGTACAAGGGATAATGTTGTAAAAAAAAAAAAATTACTTATGCATATGTACTGTCAAAGAAAATGTTATAATTATAAAATTAATTAAAAAAATAATAAATTAAAAAAAAAAGAAAAAGAAAAACATGCTGATTTTATGGAAGGAGTATGAGATCTCAGGTCAAATCCTGACTGTGCCATTTATTCCTTCTAGATCTGATCTTTTAAGCACCTCAAGTTTACCATAATTCTTGGTCTATCCTCTCAGTTAAAAATTGGAATTGATGCTGAGTGAAACAAGCAGAACCAGGAATATATTCTAACAGTAACAGCAATATTGGGTGATGATCAACTATGAAAGACTTGGTTCTTCTCAGCCGTTCAGTGATCCAAGGCAACCCCAATAAACTTTATGATAGAAAGTGCCATCTGCATCCGGAAACAACTATGGAGATTGAATATAAATCAACACGGGCTATGTTCTCTTTATTTATTTTTCCTCTTGTAGTTTTTCCCTTTTGTTCTGATTTTTCTCTCCCAACATGATTCATGAAGAAATGTGTACTTAAAAAGTTAATATGATTGTATTTAATTTATACTTTAACATACTGAGCATGTATGGGTCAACCTGCCATCTGGGAGGGGGGGAAGGAGGAGAAAAATTAGGACAAAAGGTTTGGCAATTGTCAATGTTGTAAAATTACCCATGCATATATCTGGTAAATAAAAACTATTTAAAAAAAAGAAATTGATTATTAAAAAAAATTAATATGAGGGGCAGCTAGATAGTGCAATGGATAGAGTACCAATCCTGAAGTCAGGAGGACCTGAGTTCAAATCTGAAACTCCTTGAAAGCAGGAACAGTCTTACTTTTCTTCTAAACTTAGCAATTGTACCTGGCATGCAGTAGGCGTCTAATAAATGCTTGTTGACTTGATCTGCCTTGCAGGTTATTGGGAGGATCAAATAAAAAAAAACAATAAAAAAAAAGAAATTGATTATAAAAAAAAATTTAATATGAGGGGCAGCTAGATGGTGCAGTGGATAGAGTACCAATCCTGAAGTCAGGAGGACCCGAGTTCAAATCTGAAACTCCTTGAAAGCAGGAACAGTCTTACTTTTCTCCTAAACTTAGCAATTGTACCTGGCATACAGTAGGCGCCTAATAAATGCTTGTTGACTTGATCTGCCTTGCAGGTTATTGGGAGGATCAAATAAAAAAAAACAAACTTGTAGACCACGGCCTCCCCCACACACTTGGCTCTACCTGTTCTCCCTGGGGGAGCGCACAGAACCTCCCGGCTCGGCCCGGTGCGAGAGAGGCAGAGACCACGCTGTTTCGGACTTTGGGAGCGCGGCCGGGTCTGCTGGTCCTCCCCGACCAACAGGAGCAGGAGGGGGCGGGGCGGAGGGAAGCCACGCCCCGGGGCGGGGCCTCGGCTCTCTTCTCCACAGGTCTCGGAGCGGCGAGGTCCTGGAGGCTTTAGTTTAGGAAGGCGTTATGCAAAAATGCCCCGAGCTTGCTCAGCAGATCTGAAATGAGCATTTGTTAGAGCCAGCCTCGTCCCGGGAGGGTCACATTCTCCGGATCCCCAGCATGTGACTGGGAGCCCAGGCTGGACCTTCGTTCCCGTGCAGCCGGAAGGACTCCCGCGGGGACCTCGGCGCTCCGTAAGTCCCGAGGCGCGTTACCGATTCTTGCCGGACTAGCCCTGCGCTCCCCTCAGGTCCACTGGGCTGGGTCCGGGAGCCGGCGGAGGGGCAGCGCCTGGGCTTCCAGGGCTCCCCCGGTCGCCGGCGGAGCTGCGGTTTCTCCGGCTCCATTCTCCCCACGCTGCTTGTTAATTTCAGGATGAATGAATGATGCAATCCTCTGTGGGAGAACCATCAGCCCCTGTGGGGGGGGGGGCTCCCCAGAGTTAGGGGCTAGCCACCCGATCCTGGGACACCCGGCACCCTCTCCTTCCGTCCTGTTAGCTTTTTAAAGCAGTTTTACTATTTCTGTGCACTGCTGCAAAAATTCAAGTGGGGGCTGAGGACTCATTCATTCAATGGCTAGCCTTTTGTCCGGGGCTTGTGGACTGATACTGTGTGAAAATCAATGAAGAAATTAGATCAACGCTTTTTAAAAAAGTCTTTTTATTTTCAAAATATCTGCGTAGCTTTAAACGTTAACCTTGCAAAGCCTTGAGTTCCAAAAGTTTTTCTCCCTCCTTCCCTCCACCCCCTCCCTTAGAAAAGCAAGTAATCTATAACTAATCCATATTAAATCTATAATTAATTTATACTAAACAGTGCAATTCTTCTCTCTATATTTCCACAATTTAGATCACCACTTTTTATGTTTTATTACCATCCCTCGGTGTGTTTTATTACCATCCCTCGGTGTGTTTTATTACCATCCCTCGTGTGTTTTATTACCATCCCTCGGTGTGTTTTATTACCATCCCTCGGTGTGGTTTTATTACCATCCCTCGGTGTGGTTTTATTACCATCCCTCGGTGTGTTTTATTACCATCCCTCGGTGTGTTTTATTACCATTCCTCGGTGTGTTTTATTACCATCCCTGGTATGTTTTTATTACCATCCCTGGTATGTTTTCTGTGTCCTGCTAAGGAGAAGCTCAGAGCAGAGAAACCTGAGTTGAGTCTTTGCCTCTGACACAAATGAGCTATCAGTGCAATCAGTCACTTGCTCTTTAACATCGTATGGATCAAAAATAATAACAAAGAGAACTGTCCTGTACGGTTCTAACCCATTGGGGACTGCAGACAGACATGGCAAGGTGCTAGGGAGGAGTCTCGTCTGGACACTTAGGCTCCAGTGCTGCTTTTGCTACTCTGTATGTGGCTGACCTTACTCAGGGCACTTTTTAGTAAGGCCCATTTTCTCGTCTGCAAATCCTCTCAGCCATAAATGCAGAAACTTCTTTGGGAACTAGGAAAACCCCCAAAGGGTGTTGGTTGAAGTCCAGGTATTTCACAAATGCCTCCGGAGCTTCTGAAAAACTCTGGGCAGCCAAGCTGGGTTTGAGGAACACCTGGGGCACCTATGTCTCCTCCTGCTGGCAGCACCGAGCTCTCTAAACTACAGTTAAATAGAATACTCAAGTTGGTTAAACATTGGCAGTGAAAAAAAAAAATAAATAAAAATAGTCAGTGCCCAAGGATTAAAAAGACAGAAACAAAACAGGCCCTGCCCTCGAGGAGCTGACATTTCTCTTGCCCTGGTTCAGGACTCAGGAAGTAACGGAGAGGATCTGATTCCTCAATTCAGAAAAATTCAAATATTATGATTCTTTCCCCAGTCTCTATTTCTACGCCCCTACACACACTGGCTTTGCTTTAAAAAAAAAAAAAAAAAAAAAAAAAAAATGCTCAGGAATAAAAAAATCAAAGCCACCGGGAAAGCCTGGGTTTTCTGACTTGTAGTTTTTAGCCATTTCAGTTATAGCGTGCTGACCTCTGGACTGTTCCTGGAAAGTCCTGATGCTCCTTGTTATAGCAGTGACCAGTCAAGCAGTAAGCATTTATTAGACTCCTGCTATGGGATCTCCCTGTTCTCACTGGGGACAATCTCCTTAAAAGTCATTTCTTAGGTGGTGGTTGCTATTTGTCCCTCACTCTCTAAGAGGACTGACATCAGGGAGGTGATACCGTGACATGCAAGCGAGGGAGAGCTGGGCAAGGTCACCTGCCTCACTGTTCCCTCCAGAGCCGTCTGGGCCCAGTGCACAGATGCAGCTCAGGATGACTAGAGATGGCCTTGGATGCAATGAGAAACTTTGGCCTTTTTAAACTAAGGCCTTCAATGGGTCACAGTTTCACTGAGACACCCATTCCACTGTAGCTGCCCTCCCAAAGCTCATCTGTGACTCAATAGATAAATCCTAGATTTTTGCCTGAGGCACAGAAAGAAGTTACCTGCCTAACTTCACAGAAATGGGCATCAAGGTAGGATTGGAACTCAGATCTTCCTTACTCTAATTTGGCCATTGATGATAATAACTAGCATTCATGTTATGTTTTCAGTTTTGTACACTGATACACAAAAATCTCATTTGATCCTAATACTGATTCTGGGTGTAATTTTAGGTTTTTCAGAGTTCCAAGCCCAGTCCAGGTGGGAAAGGGCTCTTCCTGCTCAACCAACTGAGAAGAAGGACATGAGGATGTCCCTTTTGGCACATCTTATTCTCTTAGAGATGAGCGTCATTTATTTATTTATTTATTTAATAGTAGCTTTTTATTTTCAGATTGCATAAATGGTTTTCAACATTCACTCTTGCAAAACCTTGTGTTCCAAATTGTTTCATCCTCTCTCCCCCCTCACCTAGATAGTAAATAATCCAATATAGGTTAGACATGTACTATTCTTCTAAACATATTTCCACACTTATCATGCTGCACAAAAAAAAGATCAAAAAGGAAAAAAAAAAGAAAGAAAAAATAAGCAAGTAAACAACAAAAAAGGGGAAAATACTATTTTGTGATCCACATGTAGTCCCCATAGTCCTCTTTCTAGAAGTAGATGGCTCTCTCAGATGAGTATTATTTATCAGAATGAGCCTCCTTTCCTCTCCATCTTTCCTTAGTAAAGATAAACTAGTGAAGGTGGAAGGTATCATGGAAGAATGGATAGATTTGGGCTGTAATCTTGTGTCTGTGGTCAATAGATAGTTAACCTTAGAACCAGGAAAGTCTGGGTTCAATCCCTGGCAGGATCATGGTCCTCCATATTATGAGGCAGAATGGTGAAGTAGAAGGAGCACTGGGTTTGGAGACGAAAGTTCTGGGTTTGAATACTGTTAACTGTGTGACACTGGACAGATAAACTCTGTGGACCTCCACTTTTCCATCTATAAAATGAAGAGTTGGAGTAGTTGACCTTCAAGGTCATCTGTGAACCTCTGTTCCTGAACTGAGTTGCCTGTCTGCATTATGGAATTTCTAAATAGTATTTTACTTTTTCTATAGTTACATGTCAACAAAATTTTTAGCATTTTTTTTTTTTTTATTATAGCTTTTTATTTACAAGATATATGCATGGGTAATTTTTTAGTATTGACAATTGCCAAACCTTTTGTTCCAACTTTTCCCCTCCTTCCCCCTACCCCTTCCCCCAGGTGGCATGTTGACAAATACATGTTAAATATGTTAAAGTATTAGTTAAATACAATATATGTATACATGTCCAAACAGTTATTTTAGCATTTACTTTTACAAGATTTTGAGTTCCAAATTTTTCTCCCTCCCTTCCCTTCTTCCAAAGATGATAGGCAGTTTTATATAGTTATTATACATGTGCTATCATGTAAAATATATTTCCATATTAGTCACAGTTGGAAAAGAAGAAACAGATCAAAAGGAAAAAAAAAAAACAGGAGAATTAATAAAGTGAAAAACTTATGTTTTGATCTGCATTCAGCATCCACTAATTCCTTATCTGGATGTGGATAGAGTTTTCCTTCGTGAGTCCTTTGTCCTTGTCTTGGATCATTATATTGCTGGGAAGAGTTATCATCACACAATGTTGCTGATACTGTATACAATGTTTTCCTGGTTCTGCTTCTTTCGCTTTGCATCAGATCATACAAGTCTTTCCAGATTTTTCATTTCTTCTTGCCTGATAATATTCCATTATGTTCATATACCACAGCCATTCCTCTACTGATGGGCACCCCCCCAGTTGCATTTTTCTTTTTTTTTTTTTATGAGACACACAGCTGGTAAGTGTCAAATAAATATCCGAGGCTAGATTTTGGACTTCTGACTCTAGACCGATGCTCTATCTAGCTGCTCCTGGGGAGGGAATTTCTATACTGGAAGATCACAGATTCTGACCAATATTCTCCCCTGAACAACCTGTCATAGCTACGTCAGAAGGTTATTGTGAGGACCAAATGATAATGCCTTTGTAAAGTGGAAGCTTTTTGGAAATGTCAGCTATTATTGTTATTTTGGAAGATTCTATTATATGGAATATTCTGCAGTATTCACCTGTCAAAAAGATCTATTCTCATACTTTATCTTGACTTAAAAAGCTACCTGGAGTTTTCAACAGGTATGCTAATGTTGCATCACCACAGGCACGTTCTCCTAAGCTGGTAGAAAGGCTTTGAGTTTGGGTCCAGCATTGGACCTGCCTGGTTCCACTTTAGAGAGTCCCTTATCCTGAGGGTTGGCCAACTAATCCATGAATATTTGGGCTGTAGCGACTCATGAAGCCCCTGCTAAGGTATGGAGGGGTTGTGGTCTTCATTGTACCCTCAATTCCATTCTCTTGTTCTATGTGACTTCTCCCTTAGAACTTCCAGATACTCAGAGAGCCAGAGGTCCATTCTAACTGTATAATTTTCTACCTCTCCCCCCACCACGTTCCTCAAAATGGATCTTAACCATTGGCCCAAGCTTTCCTCCATTGAAAAGCGCAGCTTTTCCACACACATCTTGAAGGGTGCTCTGGGCTCAGAAAGGGAAAAGTTGTATTTACTAGATTGTTTTCCTTTGTCTTTCTTTTCTTTTCTTTTTCTCTTTCACTCCTCCCAACTTTCCCTTTCTTCTTTTTCTCTCCCTTTCCCTTTTCTTCTCCCTCTACATCTTCCTCTCTTCCCTTTTCCCTTTTCTTCTTTCCCTTTCTATTTCTTCCCTCTCCCTAATTCCCTCTTTGTCTATCTCCTTTTGACTTTACTTACCTGATGTCTTTCATTCTTTGTTTTTCCTTCTTTCTTGGTCCCAGCCCACTTATCCTTCTCTCTAGTCTTTTCATCTCTCATGAGGCGCTCATGTCATAATTTCCAGCTACTTGCTCTGCTTCTTTTTGCTCATGCAACAGGCTCCATCCCAGATTCTAAGATCTACCTGTTCCTTGGAATTTCATTGAATTTCTTTTCTCCTTTGATAGAAGCTGTCTTTTCTTGCTCTTGGAATCTCTATAATGTACATGGAGTTTTCGTCTTTCCCATTTTTCCTCCCTTTGTAACCTGCTCATCAGGTACAAGCTGATCTCAGGGTTACACCCCGGGTTCTTGCAGGGTTGAAGCAACAGAACAGGATATGCTCCATCTTTGTTGCTCTTGAGTCTTAGCCAAATATTTGAAAGAGATGGGTGTGTTAGACTAAGAAAGCTCAAGTGACCTGGCCAATCTTTATTTACCAAATTTTTTTTGTCATATATTCAGTATATGTCAAAGGCAGTACTTCCTACCTCCAAGATAGGCTGTGTTATGTCTTGTTGCTTCTGCTTTTCTTTATGTCTGTTTCTGGCTCTGTCTTTATCTTTCTTATACACACACCAACATATATGCATATATGTATTGTAAATATGAGTTTACATATTTATTGTATTGAGTATGAAGCCATTTTGTATAGCAAAAAATTAAAAAAATTATTTTTCTAAGGGCCCATTCCCCTCAATAAATTCCAATGGATCCCTGTTATTTCCAAGATTAAGTAGGAAGTCATTTAATGTTTTTTTTTTTATTATAGCTTTTTATTTACAAGATATACGCCCCATTCCCCTCAATAAATTCCATTGGATCCCTATTATTTCCAAGATTAAGTAGGAAGTCATTTAATGGTTGTTTTTTTTATTATAGCTTTTTATTTACAAGATATACGCCCCATTCCCCTCAATAAATTCCAGTAGATCCCTGTTTTTTCCAAGATAAGTAGGAAGTCATTTAATGGTTTGTTTTTTTTTAATAGCTTTTTTATTTACCAGACATATGCATGGGTAATTTTCCAGCATTGACAATTGCAAAACCTTTTGTTCCAACTTTTCCCCTCCTTCCCCCATCCCCTCCTCCAGATGGCAGGTTAACTAATACATGCTACGTATGTTAAAGTATAAGTTAAATGCAATATATGTATACATGTCCAAACAGTTACATTTAATGTTTTTTGTTTGTTTGTTTGTTTTACAATCTGGCTCCTTCTTAGTTTTCTAGTCTTCTTACACCTTGTTCCATGTGTTCCACGATATTATCCAGCTTCATATATGACACACTATCTCCCGACTCCGGACCCTTGCCCTGGCTGTTCCTTATGTGTGGTACAACTCACCTCTTTTTAGTTTCCCTGGCTCCATTCAAGATTCAGCTTAGGTTACATTTGTAGGAGGCTTTCTCCAGCTCCCAAGGCACTTTCTCCTTCTGAGGTTGCCTATCCACTCTGTATGCATCTTTCAAAGTCTCTGTTTTTTACAGATTGTCCATTAGAATATAAGTCCTTTGAAGGCTAAGCACTCCCTCTTAACAAAAAATCTGGTATCTAGAAGCAATAATAAATATTTGCTGATTGAGAAATAGATAACCAAGTGGTGCAGCAGATAGAGCCCCAGCCCTGAAGTCAGGAGGACCTGAGTTCAAATCTGCCCTCAGACACTTAACACTTCCTAGCTGTGTGACCCTGGGCAAGTCACTTAACCCCAATTGTCTCACCAAAAAAAAAAAAAAAAAAAAAAAAAAAAAGAAATAGGTAACTGGCAAGTGAATAGGAAAAGAAAGTGAATCCATATGTTTTTTGCTCTTTCCTTCGCTCATCAGGACCGCATTTTCTTCATGATCTCTTTCCAGACTGTGTTTGTGTCTTGACTTTTGGAGTGGGAATCCCAATATCCCCCTGTCTTTCAGAGAAGGAACTCATTGTGGAGAGCAAAACCTTCGGGATTCAGCACTGGAGACACGTGAGTCTGGTGGCCTCTGCCTTTTCTTGCTTTGTTTCTTTGCTGTGCTTGATTGCTATGTGCTCCAGAACATTAACTCAAATGGATTCCAAAAAAGGTGGTAACAGGCAAGCTCTGTGATGGCCCAAAGTCCCTGAGTTAGGAGGTCCTGAGTTCAGCTGCGACCTCAGGCACTTAACAATGGGGCAAGTCACATCACCCTTTCATCATCTCTATAATGAGCTGGAGAAGGAAATGGCAAACCATCCCAGTACTTTTCTGTCAAGAAAATCACAAATGGAGTCACAAAAAGTCAGGCTCAATTATCACAATCACAAAAATAAGAGCAATAATATCAGGAAAAGGGTGGCTATACATCACATTTTTATGTGATTTGCAGTTGTTGGAATATGTTTCAGAGGGCTGCTGATGTTCGGGGTCAAGGATCATAGAAAGCTTGGGTAGAAAGTTTCATCTGGACTGCAGCTATCTCTAAAGACAAATCAGTTTTCATTTTTGAGGGGTGCAGGGACCTGAGCAGGTGCATGGGGAGGCTAGTCCACAAGGACCAATCGGTTTGTCTCTTTGACCCGTGTCCCCTCCCCCAGGAAGACAAACTTGGGGCTGCCCCAATACAGAAGCAGCTTATTCCTGGGAAGGACTTATTCTTGGGAGCTGCTGGGAGTGGAGAAGTTTGTGTCCACATGTCCTTTAGCTTTTGGACATGGGCACTAGAGTCTGTCCTGTCCTTTTTTCCCCATTTTTCCAGCCCTCTTCCCCTTCTCTCCATTCAATCCTTCTCCCCCAAGGCTTCTTTGCAGATGTCAGAGATCCAGCATCCATTCATAAACTCTTAGACAAGAGCTAGAAAGGGAGCTCAGAGGCCATCAAAACCAAATCTATTGTATATATGGGGAAATTCTGTCCCAAGAGGTTCAAATTACTTACCGAAAGTCACATGTCAGAGAGATTTGAAGTCAAATCTTCTGACTCCAGAGTTAGTGCTTTTTTAAACAATTTTTTAAAATTTTATTTATTTTTTCACTTAAAATTTTCCCCAGTTACATGTCAAACAACGTTTCTTTTGGTTATACATGTACATTTATTTTTTAAAAAATATTTACATATGAATCATGTTGGGAGAAAAAAATCAGAACTTAAGGGAAACCACAAGGTAGTGCTTTTTTCTCTGGAAAACATCACTTCCCTTACCAATGCCTTCTCCCTTTGCCCATCTCTACTGAGATCTTACCCATTTTTCCGAGGTATCCCTTCCCAGCAGTACTAGGAGCACACTCATGCCCCGGGGGAGAACAACCATGGTTTCTTGGCCAAGAATTTCAACAATGATTGTTGTTCCCAGGCTAGGGGTTAGGGAGCAGCTGGGTGGCTCAGACATGGCAAGAATGGGGGATGGGAAGACTTGGGAGAAATAGGAGCCTTCAGCTCTATGGGATATACAGAACCCTACAGGTGAGAGACTGGGACCCAAGAACTTTGCCACTAATGAGACCTTCAGGCAAACCAGCTGGCTTTCCATGCCTCAATTTGTTCCTCCATAAAACAAGGGTGTTGGATCTGGATGGTCTGTGATTTCCTTCATCTTGGATGATCATTAGTATATATATCATTGTGGTATAGTGGATAGAGTGAAATCAGGAAAATTGTTCAGCCATGTCTAACTCTCCATGACCCCATTTGGGGTTTTCTTGGCAAAGGTACTGAAATGTTTGCCATTTCCTTCTCCAGGTCATTTTACAGATGGGGAAACTGAGGCACACAGAGTTAAATGACTTGTCCAGGGTCTTACACAGCTAATAAATATGAATTTGAACTCGGGAAGATGATTCTTCCTTACCCCAGATCTATCTATTGTGCCATGCAAAAGACGTGGATTCAAATCTTGCCTTTGACACTAGCTGCTGACCATGGACAAATCCCTTAATGTCTCTAAACCTCAGGCAAAGAAAGTAGAAATGAAATATTTCAGTCTTAAACTCTGCATGGATATTCCCACATTGATAAAATCTGTGTATTTTAAGGGTATGGCTAATTATAGGTATTGGAAATCCCCCCAAAGATATAATAATACAATGTTTTCACTTAACCAAATGATTTCCCTGTGGATTATCTAATGTGATCTTTATAACAAAAAGGTATGATTATTTCCATTGTACATATGAGCAAAGAGAGGCTGATAAAGATCACAGTCTATGCCCAAAGTCATATACCTAGAATGATGGAGCTGGAACTAGTGTAAAACTAGTTCTAGATTCTGTTCTAGTACTTTTTTTTTTTTAAATAAAAGGTGTTTTTTTTTTTTTTTATGCTTTTTACACTGTTGTCATTGTCCAATAACAGTGTTCTTAAGACTCTCTCTTGTAGCAAAGGAATAAAAATAAACAAAAAGCCAAATTTACCCCTTGATTATGGCTGATGGTGGATGCCACTTTATCCCACTGTAGCCCTCTCTACCAAGAGGAAGTAAAGGACCTCATCTGCTGCTCTCCTTCCGTGCCCTTAGCTTTCACTATGACAAAGCCTTGGTGTCTGAACTGGCAGATTTCTGCCACACTTGTATGTAGAGACTGTTTGCTCCTCTGCACATCCGGCTTGGTGGTCCAGCATGGACTAGCTTTTAGGGTGACTATCAGTTACTCCCGGGGATATTATTACTTATAGTTCTCTCTTCTTCTTTAAGAGAGACTAGGGGAGGTAGTTGCCATTGTGCCTAAGGCCATGGTGGTAGCAGGTTCATGCTATAAAGCATTAAAAAAGAGTGGGCCATGACCACCTCCCGAAAGTTCTTTAACTCTGTCTGGAAATGAATTATGTATTAATCACAGTTTGTCTTCTTATTTCTACAAGAACAGGTCGACTTTCTTAAATGGGTTTTTAACTTTTTTTTTCCTTGCCCATTCATCACTGGGCCTTGTGTTTTCCCAGGAGCGGAATATCATGGCAACTTATTAAAATTGCAAAGCTTATTAAAATTCTGGGCTACTTACTTTTTATAGTTCTTTTTTAAAATTAAATTAATTTTTTTTTACGATGAATCAAAATGGATATTTTTCTCCTTTCCCTATTCCAGCTAATTTTCTTTAAAGAAAGAGAACAAATTTCTGAATTGGCTTTGCCCTGAAAATATATATGTCTCTTTCTACAAATCCAACCCCTCTCTGGCAGGAAGTGGGTAGCAGTTTCCTCACGGTCCTCTGCAATCATACATTGATCAGAATTCTTACAGCTTTTGAACCTCTTGGTTTTATAGTTGTTATTGTTCTGTTTCTGCTCCCTTCATTCTGCATCAGTTCATGGAAGTCTTGCCAGGGAATCATCCCCTGTTGTCAATTTTTATGGCTCGCTGTTTTTCCTACTCCTTCACAGACCATTTGTTCAGTCATCCCCCCAGTTTCCTGTTCTTGCTGCTGTACAAAGTGTGGACTAGTCCATTGCTGTGGTCTCCTTCAGGGGCTTCTTAGAACTTAGGCTTATTCTGGCTCCTGAAGTCTCCACACTTGGGACTTGTGTCTTTTCTGTGCACGCTTGCAGATCTGGATGCTGCTCTCCCTTCCAACAATTACAAGCTGAGTGACTTTAGCAAGTCCCTTATTTACCCTCATTTTTTTCTGGGTGTCAGCTTTGAAATGGGAATGATATCCCTCCTGCCTAACAGATGCAGGCGACTTTTCTGGGTCTTTACCACCTTTGAGACAGGTGGCTCTATCTTCAGTGTCTAGCTATAGGACAAAGGGCGAGGGGCACATAGTAGACACGAGCAGGCTGCCACGTGTGATGCAAGAACAGTTACAGAGGAGCAGAGGTATTGTCCTTGGAGAAGGGAGCCGGCCTCGGTGGGAGTGCAAGGGACAGCGGATGGACAGAATGTGTGCTCCACTGACTCCACACAATATGAAGGAAACATGAGGAAAGCTTCTGGCACATAGCAAGGAAACCTTGTGCTGAATAAGAATGAGAAGGGGAATGGGAGTCACGCAGGAATGGATGAGAATCAGCTTTATTGGAGGGAATAATCACCTAATAAGAGTAGATAATATTCTAGAATATTATAGAATATATATATATATATATATATATGAGATATAACATATCTTATATGTAACATTTAAAATATATAAAAGTATATTATATATAAGATATATAACAGATGTAAGATATGTAACATTATATATTATAAATTATTATATATAATATGTAAGATATGCAGCATTATGTTATATATTATATATTATATGTAACATAGATTATATATAATATATAAAATATATTATATATGATATATATGAGATAAGGATAAATAATAAAGTTTATAAAATGCTTTAAGACTTACAAAACACTGTACTTAGATTGTCCTGAGTATTTTATATGGTCTACAGTTATTTTAAATAGAATTTCTCTTTTTATCTACTTCTGCTGTGTATGAATGGTAATATAAAGAAATGGCCCAAATCGTATAGCTAGTAGATGATGGAGCTGGGACTAGTTAGGGACTAGTTCTATATTCTGTTTTCATTGTGAGGATACTAGGGGATTAGTAGATAAAATGTTTACCCTGGAGTTAGATGAACCTGAGTTCAAATTCAAACATTTACTAGCTGTGTGACTAAGCAAATCTCTTAATCCTGTCTGCCTTAAGTTTCCTTATTTATATAAAGAGCTGGAGGAGGAAATGGCAAATCTTTGCCAAGAAAACTTCAAATTTGTCATGAAAAATAGGACATGACTAATCAACTAAACAACCTCAAAAATTTGTATATTGTCTGCAGTTGTCTTAAATGGAATTTCTCTTTTTATCTTTCCATATGTTATCTCATTCAGTCCTCATAATCACTCTGGGAAGTGGGTTCTTGTTGTTATTTCCATTTTATAGGTGAGGAAACTGAGGCTGGAAGAGGTTAAGTGACATGTTTAGTATTTAGTATCCAAAGAAGGATTTCTGCTTGGGTTTTCCTGACTCAGTCCAACCCAACAGTCTAGTCTCTAACATTAAGAAAGATTGTCACCAGAAGTCTTGAATTTGGGAAAATGTTTTGCAGGAGGAATTCTAGTAGAATGTCTACTGCATCCTCAAGCATGGCTACCAGAACATGACCTGAATCCTGAGGGATGAGGGGCAGAGTCGGTAACATGATATTGTCTCTGATCTGGCTGTTTGTGGGGACCTTTGGCACTTGAGCCAAGCTTCCAGAGTCCGGACAGGCCAGTGTATGGATAAGATAACAAAGTAAACAATCCTAGGGTTGCCCAGCCGCTACGTGCTAAGGTCTTTGCATAGTCAGATCTCGTATTCTATAATGCTCCTTCTGGCTGAGGGTTTGCATTCTGGGGGTCTGTCACCCCCATTCAGAATTTAGCATTCTTTGCTCCGATCCCACTTAGTTCATATGATCTCCTTTCAGTTCTATCTGATGTTAAGTCATAGTTGCTTCTTGCTGAACTTTCAGGTCTTACAGGATTTTCCACCTACACAAAAAAGTGAAGCCAAAATCTTGAGCAAATGATTGTGAGTTTAATTTTGTGTTGTGCTTGGTACAGAGAGAGACGGGATCTCTGAACCACAGCCTGCCCCTGTTGGCACTGTGAATGCCAGCCCGCAAGGCTGCAGGAAATAGGTGCGGACAGCAGGAACTGTATCGCATGTCCCAACCTGAAGATGGACTACAGGGAGCCGAGATGTAAAAGTGACTGTCACATTTACCCATGACTTCATGGCAGCTGGGGAGCAAGACTGCACTGCCACTTTTATTCCAGAGCTCTCGGAAATTTGGGGAAAATTCTGTCCCTTCAGACTGTAGAGGAATGAAAATCAGTATAAGACACCATAATGTCTGCAGGGCACAAAATCATTTAAGAGCTTTAGAAATATTTAAAAAAGGCACCATGAGCCTGATGTTACTTACAGTAGGAGCCAGCCCTTCCTCTCTGACTGAATTTAAAAGGGGACTCATCAGGAATATTTGGTGGGCACCTAAATGCCCGATCCTAACTAAAGATCAGATTAAGCTTCCAAAAGAATAATAACTAAAGCTTATTTAAGGGTACCAGACACTGTGCTAAACACTTTACAAAGGAAGTTGAGAAAATGAAGTAAGATAGACTTTCCCAGAGTCACACAGCTAGTAAGGCTGGATTTAAACTCATTTTTTTTCTCCAGTTCATTTTACAGATTAGGAAACTGAGGCAGAGAAGGGTAAGTGACTTGCCTAGAGTCACACAACTAGTAAATGTTTTAGACTGCATTTGAATTTAAGTTTTCCTGATTCCAAGCCAGGCACTCCATCACATCATCTGAAATATTTCTCTTCTTTTACTTTCGTCTTCCCAATATCTTGGCACATAGTAAGCACATACTAAATATCTGTTGGTTTGAATCCAGTTGCTTGATATTTCTCATTCTTGTTTTGTCTTTTAGAAGGAGAATTCTTTGAAGGATGGTCTCCCACTCGGAGCTGAGAGAAATTTTTTGCTCTGCTGATGCCGTCTGTTTTGATGTTGACAGTACGGTCATTAGGGAAGAAGGAATCGATGAGCTGGCCAAGTTCTGCGGTGTTGGGGATGCTGTGTCAGAAATGTATGAGAATAATTAAACACTGGGCCTCTCTTCGGTCGGCCTAGCGTGAGAGTATTACTAGGGGAGGCTAGAACAGGGGTCAGAGTGCACCAGGTTTAGTCGTGGGCTTGCCTCCCAGCCTCCATTTTCCCATCTCTGAAATAAGGACTGTGGGGGGACTGGTCTATAAAAAATAGGTATATATAAAATAGATCTATAGTCAAATATAAAATCTATCTATATTTAATATAGATCTATAGGTACCTATAATGCTGATATAGATCTATAGGTATCTATAGCATAGATATAGATCTACAGATATAATATAGATTTAGATCTATGGGAATTTATAATATAGACATAGATCTATAGGAATCTATAATACAAATGTAGATCTATTGGTATTTATAATATAGATATCTATAACATAGATATAGATCTGTAGATATCTATAATACAGATACAGATCTATAGGTGTCTATAACGTAGATATAGATCTATAGGAATCTATAACCTAGATATAGATCTATAGGTATCTATAACGTAGATATAGATCTATAGGAATCTATAACATAGATACAGATCTATATAGGTATCTATAAAATCCTAGCAACTACTAGGTGTTCATCAGATGCAAGGACTCTGAGGCGGGTTATGTTGTGGAAAGGGCTGGCACCAGCAGTCTACCCACAGAATGCTCCTGATTAAGGTGGTGTTCCCTACTTTTGTCAGACTATTTAGACAGACTCACTCAGAGCCCCCTTCCTTCCCTGGTTGTGGCAGCTTTCTCTAGGATTCTAAAGGGTCTGTTACCCTCAGCCTGCATAATTATCCATTTTGGACCCCGTAGGAACAAAGGTTTGCAGCACTGTGGAGTTTCCAGGGAACCCCCCCTCCATCACCCAGCATTCCTGTCCTACTTTCTATAATAGCTTGGACTGGACTTCTGCCCCTGCCAGGTCAGACACAGGGAAAGCTTGTCTCCTCACAGAAGATACTCTTTGTCGACCCTTCTCAAGCCTGAGATAGCAGTTTAGGAAGCCCCTGGGCTGGGCCTTCTGAGAGCCCAAGCCCACAATATAGACCAGCATGGGTGACTCCACTAGCAGTCATTTCTTTGGCGGTGTGGGTACCTTGCTGGGCATGGGGTTGGAACTCATTGGCTGAATCTCCTTCTCAGGACCCGCAGAGCTATGGGTGGCGCAGTGACTTTCAAGGCAGCTTTAACAGAGCGATTAGCATTGATCCAGCCCTCCAGAGAGCAGGTGCAGAAGCTTCTCTCGGACCACCCTCCCCACCTCACGCCGGGGATCAGGTAAGAGGGAGCCGTGGCTCTCAGGAGTCCACAGACATCCTACCTCCATGGACTTCCAGTTGCACAGCCCAGGAAGGACCCAGTGCCCAGCTTCTAGAGAGACTGAAGGGAGATGTGCTGAGAGGGAGCTGGGTTCAGAGCCTCCCTCTGCCACTTACTGCCTGTGATCTAAAGTCATTCTTCTTTCCTCCTCTGTACAAGGGGAACACTGCACTCAGTCCCTCCCAGCTCTAAGTCTGTGATCCTGTGCTGATAACTGATATTCTCACTTGACACTTTAGGGCCTGCTAAGTGGTACCTAGTCATAGACTCAGGAAAACTCAGACCCTGGACATATCATTTCACTCTATTTACTTCAGTTACCTCATCTATCAAATGAGCTAGAGAAGGAAATGGCAAACCATTCCATTGCTTTGTCAAGAAAACAGCCAAATTGGGATCACAGAAAGTCAGATATGACCAAAATGACCGAACAAAAACAAATAAATAAAATGACACCATGGATGTCTCATATATAATTATTTTTAAAATTAATAATTTAGAAGTTAATAATTGCTCCAACCAAACTAGAAGAATTAAGAAGCCATAAGCCCATGCAGAGGTCCTACTATGAGATATAAATATATTTCTGGAGCCCTCTTTCTATGGGCTTCTCTTTGCTGATTTAATTTCTGTCACCCTTAGGGAGCTGGTGAGCCGTTTACAGCAGCGAAACGTTCAGGTCTTCTTAATATCTGGTGGGTTCAGGAGCATCGTAGAACATGTCGCTTCCAAACTCAATATTCCAGCCACCAATGTCTTTGCCAATAGATTGAAGTTCTATTTCAATGGTAAGTGTCCATTTGGAATATTCTCTTCTTATTCATTTCAGTTCCACTAATAGAGAGTATGCAGGTAAAGGGGTCGCTGGTGATGGGCACAGGGTGTGATAATTGGATAAGAAATAAAAATTAAATGAGGAAATAGCTATTTCTTTGTGGTTTTAAGTGTGTGCCCAAAAGCACTGGGGTCATCCTGCCCCCAATTATGACCTATGTTATAACCAGTGTACATCACAACTTTACTAGACTTCATTTTCCTAATCTATAAAATGGAGGGATGGGCAAAATGACCTCGAAGAATCCGTTAGTTTCTAGGTCTATGAACCTATGACTCATGTGTATAGGCTCCCAGGTCAGGACCAGCTTGTCTTTATCCATTTGATAATAGTTGGTAAAATGCCTTAGGTTTTCACCAATGAGCACATTTCCAAGTGATCTGTGCTGCTTATTTTGTATCCACTAGTTTTCTTTTATGCATTTAAAAACTCTTCTGAAAAAGGGTCCATAGACTTCACTAGACACTGTAAAGGGGTCTAGAACAAGCGAAATAAAGCAAAACAGAAAAAGTGAAGAAGCCTAGCTGTAGGTCCCTGGCAGAAATACAGCCTGCCAAAGCAGGACTTCAAGAAACCAGCTTTGCAACTTGTAACTAGGCCCAAAGGGCTACAAACTGCACATGTCCTTTGATCCAGCAGTGTCTCTATTGGGTCTGTATCCCAAAGAAATCTTAACATATAGCAGCCCTTTTTGTAGGGGCAAGAAACTGGAAACTGAGTGGATGCCCGTCAGTTGGATAATGGCTGAATAAGTTATAGTCTATGAATGTTATGGAATATTATTGTTCTGTAAGAAACGACCAGCAGGATGATTTCAGAAAGTCCTGGAGAAACTGACAGGAACTGATGCTGAGTGAAATGAGAATCAAGAGAACAACATTATACAATGACCAATACTGATGGATGTGGTTCTTTTCAATAATGAAGTACCATTTTAGGCCAATTTTAATGGTCTTGTGATAGACAGAACCATTTGCATCCAGAAAGAGAACTATGGGGACTGAATGTGGATCACAGCTTAGTATTTTCACTTTTTTTGTTGTTGTTTGCTTGCTTTTTGTTTTCTTTCTCATTTTTCCCCCTTTTTGACTGATTTTTCTTGTGCACCATGATAATTGTGGAAATATGTATAGAAGAACAGCACATATTTAACCTATATTGGATTACTTGCTGTCTAGAGGTGGAGGGAGGGAGAGAGGGAAAAAGAAAAATTTGGAACACAAGATTTTGCAAAGGTGAACATTGAAAATTATCTTTTATATATTTTGAAAATAAAAAGCTCATGAACTGATGCTTGAGTGAAACAAGCAGAACCAGAAATATATTGTATACACAACAGCAAGATTATGTGATGATCAACTATGAGATTTGGTTCTTCTCAGTGGTTCAGTGATCCAAAGTAATCCTGATAGAATTTGGACAGAAAATGCCATCTACATCCAGAAAAAGAACTAAAGTGACTTATTCTATGTTCACTTCTTTTTTCATTTTTTTTTTTTTAAATCTCATCCATGGTTTTTCCCTTTTGCTAATTTTTCTCTCCCAACATGATTCATAAAGCAATGTATATTAATAAACAAACAAACAAATAAATAAATAAAAAGAAAGGGAAAAAGAAAACAAAAAGCTTTTAGAAAATAGAAAATCCAGCTTTGGGGGATTCTAGGCTGATAATTATTTTCTCATTAAATTCCTTAATTCCAGCTTGGGCCTTCGGTTCCTGCAGCATGAGTTGGGTTACTTTTAGTTTTCAAAATAAAATTGCTTGGATGGGAGAGGAATGGGAAGGAGGGAGAGCTTTCAAAGTTTTAAAAAAATGCTAAAAATAAATACATAAAAATGCTCTCCACTTTATTAAAAAAAAAAAGAGAGTTCTAATTCACTTGAATTAAATAAAACCAGGCTAACTTTGGAAAAGGCAGACTTTGGTATCTGATTTTTTTTTAATAATAAGTTTTTTATTTTCAAAATATATGCAAGGATAGTTTTCAACATCCACTCTTGCAAAACCTTGTTTTCCAAATTTTTTTCCTTCCTTCTCCCTGACCGTTTCCCTAGATAGTAAGTAATCCAATATATGTTAAATATGTGCAATTCTTCTATTCATATTTCCACATTTATCATGCAGCACAAGAAAAATAAAATCAAAAAGGAAGAAAAATGACAAAGAAAACAAAAAGCAAGCAAACTACAACAAAAAGTAGAAATATTATGTTGTGATCCACATTCAGTCCCCATAATCCTCCCTTTGGATGCATTTGGCTCTCTCCATCACAAGTTTTTGGAATTGGCCTGAATCACCTCATTGTTGAAAAGAGCCAGGTCAATCACAGTTGATCATCACACAATCTTGTTGTTTTGTACAATGTTCTCCTGGTTCTGCTCATTTCACTCAGCCTCAGTTCATGTAAGTGTCTCCAGATCTCTCTGAAATCATTCTGCTGATCGTTTCTTATAGAAAAATAATATTCCATAATATTCATATGCCATGACTTATTCAGCCATTCTCCAAGTTATGGGCATCTACTCAGTTTCTAGTTTCTTGCCACTACAAAAAGGGCTGCTACAAGCATTTTTGCATATGTGGGTCCTTTTCCCTTTTTACTGATCTCTCTGGGATACAGACCCAGTGCTGGATCAAAGGGTATGCACAGTTTGATAACCCTTTGGGCATAGTTTCAAAATACTCTCCATGGTTGTTCACAGCTCCACCAACAATGTATTAGTGTCTCAGTTTTCCTTCATCCACTCCAACATTGACCATTATCTTTTCCTGTCATCTTAGCCAATTTGAGAGGTGTATAGCAGTACCTCAGAGTTGTCTTAATTTGCATTTCTCTAATTAGTAGTGATTTAGAGAATTTTTTCATATGATTAGAAATGATTTTATTTTCTTTGCCTGAAAATTGTCTCTTCATATTCTTTGACCATTTATCAATTGGAGAATGACTTATATTCTTATAGATTTGAGTCATTTCTCTGTCTATTTTAGAAATAAGGCCTTTATCAGAACCCTTGGATATAAAAACTTTCCCATTTTTCTGCTTTCCTTCTAATCTTGGCTACATTGGTTTTGTTTGTACAAAACCTTTTTAATTAAATGTAATCAAAATTCTCCATTTTGTATTTCATAATGTTCTCTAGTTCTTCTTTGGACATAAATGCTTTCCTTATCCACAAATCTGAGTGTTAGACTATCTCTTGTTCTCCTAATTTGTTTATAGTTGTCACTTTTTATGTCTAAGTCTTTAACTCATTTCCACCTTATCTTGGTATCAGATGTTAGGTATTGGTCAGTGTCTAGTTTCTGCCATACTATTTTTTAATTTTCCAAGCAATTTTTGTCAAATAGTGAGTTCTTATGCTAGAAACTGGAGTCTTTGGGTTTATCAAACACTTGATAACTATAATCATTAACTATTGTGTCTTATGAGCCTAACCTATTCCACTGATCCACTACTCTTATTTCTTAGCCTGTGCCAAATGGTTTTGATGGCCGCTTCTTTATAAGACAGTTTTAGGTACAGCTAGGAAGGTGGTACATTTTTCAGCCATAGCAGTTCTTAAAAAGCATTTATTAAATTATTGAGGTGCTATCTGCACCTCTAGAGGGAGCATCTATGCCAGTGAAAACAGATTCTTGGGGTATTGAAGAAGGAAATATGTGTGTATATTTTTTAGGGGGGGTATGATTCTACTCCTATCCTAAGATTTCCTTTTAAAAGCTTCCCTTCCCCAGAGAAAGGCAGGATCTGCTTTTAAGACTTGGAGTCCCAAGAGTTTCCTGGTGTACTGAGAGATTATGTCTGGCTCACTGTCATAGAATCAGAAATAAAATTTGAACTTGAATCGTTCTTCCTCCAAAGCTATCCCTCTATTCACAGAACCATAGAACTTGTGTGTATGTGTGTGTGTATGTGTGTGTGTGTGTGTGGGGGGGTAACTGCCTTATATTTATTTTGTCTATACCTGTGTCATCACGTGGGCTAGGCAGAATGTATTATAAAATTCGGTGGGCAGTAATAGAAAGTCACGTTTCTAGAAAGAATGGGAATTACTATTGTTGGCGAGATTTGAAAGCTAGCCTTTGGTGAGAACATTGAGTTCTTCCACTACCAGCTCCCCTTAGATCACCTGGGATGTCCAGGAAGAGCCAGGGACTCTAAATCTCTAACATCCTCCTTTTCTGACTCCTTTTCCTCTCCAATCAATTAATCAACAAGTATTTATTAAATACCTACTACATGCCAGGCACTGATGATGCAAATACAAAAATAAGACATTTCCAACTCTCAAGAAAGTTACATTCTAATAAAATATAAGAGAACATGAACATCTGTAAATAGAGACAAAGGAAAAACATAGACCGATGATAATCTTGGAGGAGCCCTTGGAGGTGGCTGTTCACTTGTGGAAGATGATTATTAATCTGATTTTTGAAGGATGCTGAGGATTCTGAGAGATGAAATTGAGGAGGGCAGGCATTTGAGGCACTGGGTCTTTGTGTAGCAGGAGAAAGCCTGCATGGATGGGAGAATGTTTGATGGGGGAAATGTTTAATGGGAAATAATAGTGGCAAGTTGTGAAGGGCCTTGAGTGCTCAACAGAAGAGTTGATGTTTGAAATGTATGCTTTTTTTTTGTTAACTACTTATTAAGCCATAAATAAGTGGGAATAGGTAATCATAATTTTAATTGTTCTCAAAATACTGATGTTTTAAAATTCAAAAAAGTAATAGACATTCAGAAACATAAAGAGTTGATGTTTGAACCTAGACATGGTGTTTTTATTCCACCCTCCTGCTACATTTCTTAACATGGAATGAATAGATCTTTGACCCCGCTGCCATCACTATTTTCTCTAGGTGAGTATGCGGGTTTTGATGAGAGCCAACTGACCGCTGAGTCGGGAGGGAAAGGCAAGGTGATTGGACTCCTGAAGGAACGGTTTCATTTTAAGAAAATCGTCATGATTGGGGATGGAGCCACCGACATGGAAGCTTGTCCTCCAGCTGTAAGTTCTAAGGATATTACACCCCATCTATTCATTAGCAAACAAAACATAGATCTGAGATAGATGGTCTTCTCTCTCTTCGTCTATAGGGAGGTGCTTTTGGGGCCAGAATCCCATCTCTATGACTTACAACTTGGGCAGGTCATTTTACTTTTCTCTGAGCTTCTGTTACTTTCTATAACAGAATGTATTGTCTTGGGCAGTTCTCTCTCTCTCTTTTTAAATTTTTTGATACTTTTTAAAAATTAATTTTATAATTATAACTTTTTTTTTTGACAGTACATATGCATGGGTAATTTTTTTACATTATCCCTTGCACTCACTTTTGTTCCGAATTTTCTCCTCCTTCTCTCCACCTCCTCCCCTAGATGGCAGGCAGTTTGGGCACTTCTCTTTTTAAAAAATTGTATGTTTTGGGCAGTTCTCTTAAAAAATGTTTTTTTGGGGGGCCCAGTCTGTCAAAAGAGAACATTTGGGATTCAGTGACTTCTCAGTTCTCTTCCAGTTCTAAATCAATTGAGAAAACAACATTCATGGTGGATCCAAGATGGTGGAGTAAATGGAATACTCTAGTAGAACTTTCCCAACATTCCCCTCTAAATCAAATTCCAAAACCAAGGTCATTCAGTAACTGCCTACTAAGCTTCCAGATACTTTTTGCACTATTGCTTTTGTTTAATTTAAGCACTTTGGGTGGGTGCATCAGGCTCTTCCCAACAATCATCCCAATCAGCTCCCTAAACAGGCAGCTTCCCAGAACAATCAGTAGTTCTTTCATGCTGATTGTACCTGATAGTATGTTTCTACTTTCCTGATTTCCTGATTGAGAAGAGAAAGGAAGGATGTCCTACCCCTGCTAATCCAATCTCTATCCTAGTACAATATTCAATCAGTGGGTTGATTAGTATGTTAATTTAGGATGAGGTACAAAGAATGGTTCTAAACTAGCTCTAAAATGTACTTCTGGGGAAAACCTCCATTAGAATGAAAGATTAACCATGGTAGAGTCTTTTTGCTTTTCTTTACTTTTTTTTAGCAATTAGTATAGCGCATCTAGTAGGAACTTAATGAATGCTTGTTGACTCACATTCCCTCTCCACCTCCCAAAATTGATAATTTAAGACTTTCTGACTCAACACGAGTGACCATATAATTTTATTTTGATACTTTTGATTCCTTTTTTTTTTTTTTTCTCTCCTTTTTAGGATATTTTCATTGGCTTTGGAGGAAATGTGATTAGGCAACAAGTGAAAGATAATGCCAAGTGGTACATCACTGACTTTGGAGAACTTCTTCAAGAACTGGAAAAGTGATGTCCAAATTGAAACATATGAAATATATATACATATATATTTTATTAGCACTTCCAGATTAATTAAAAAGAATACTTATACAGATTTATGTTGTTTCCGTACATTTACCTATTACCTTTTTACATGCCCAAATTTGTGCTGGTCTCCAGTCCCTTCGGCTTGACTGGAGAATGGTTTCTGACCACTTTGCCCACTGAAGTTCCCAGTTTCAGGCCAGTTAAAAACATTCTTCCTTGCTTGACCTTTGAGTAGAATACTAAGGCATGGGGTAGAAGTCTCTTCTCCCCCATAGGAATTTGTCATATGTGGGATGGTACAAAGGTCTCATTTGCAGAGCACTGGAACGCAAACAGAATTATTGGTGTCTCAAAACAAAGTTGTTTGTCCCTAAAGATCAAATGAAGAAAAAATAAGTTTTCAAAAGTATTATTAACCCAAGGGAGTATCTATGGGTTTTTCCATCTTTTTGGAATTCAGAAATAGACCTGAACAAGTGCTATGCAAATAGTTTTGAAAGAAAACCTGGAAAGTTGTGAAAGTTACGACATTCATTTTAATTCTGACCAAGAGACACTTCCAAATGTGACTTGAAAACAGTCTCTCTACTTCCTTGTTTTCTGATTTAAATGGGGGAAAAGGACATCATTGTGGCAAGAAACAAGCACACTGCAGATACCCTTGGGACACAGAGAGGGATTTTCAAATGGGAACTTATTTGAAAAATTTATAATTTAGCCAAATGTCGAAACAAATGCTTTTTCGGAATTCAAGTTTCTGTAGTAATTTAAGGGGCATGTAAAGTAGGGTTGGCAACTTTTCTATCAAGCTGCAAATAACTAAGCAGTTGTTCTCTCCTGGCGAATACTTTTTGGCATCCCTCCATGAACTTGTTTTGTATGGTCTCCATTTTCAGGAGTGCCATGCACAGGACTTAAGCAGACATGTTGAGACTTCTAAATTGGGTTAAGAGAATACTCCCTTTAAAACTTTCTGAGATATGAACTTAAAAAATATAAAATAAATAATCTACAGAGAGAGAGAGAGAAAGAGAGAGAGAGAGAGAGAGAGAGAGAGAGAGAGAGAGAGAGAGAGAGAGAGAGAGAGAGAGAGTTCTCTTTCTTCTTCCTGACAGGACACAAAGAGATGACTAAGAGCAAAAGATTATTAAAATGCTTAGGAGGTCTCAGGTTCCTTTATCCATGAGGAGACAGCTTGCCAAATCTGGCCCTCTGCAGATCAGTGATTTGAATAGCAAGTGTGATGAGGAAAGGCCGAATTTGGCTCAGAACTGTCTCATCAGCTGGGAAATGTCCCTCTGTCCGCAATAAAACAATTGTCCCTCTGCCCAGAAGGATTCCCAGCTCTTAAGGAACTGTGGAAAAACCCCAAGAGATCCTCATCCACACAGTGGTTCCTTTGTATGTGTGTGCTGGAGGAGGTGAGTTTAAAATTAAGCAGGGGGAGACGATGGCATCCTGAGTGCCCTCTCCTCCTGCCCTCACTGGAAACTTATCTATGGAGCTGCCATGCAAAGAGTTATGAGCATGGTTATATTGGGGCTATATTCGATAATAAAAATGTTCCCTGGAGCCTGTAAGTCATATTTCTTTCTCTTTTTCATTTGTTTGGGGAGGATTTCTACTAATCTGAATAGGAAATAAAAAAGGAATAATTTGGGTTGTAAGTAAGCTAGAGACTTCACATCTTTTGGGAAAAAAATGCTGGAAGAGTGACTTTTTATTGCTTTTAAAAGAAAGGAGAAACTTTGTGACTTTGGTCCAGTCCTTCTTGGACTTATTTTATTCTTTCTTCCAAGGCTTCTTCTGTATCTAAAGTCACTCTTCTTGAAAAGAAAGTGAGCATCTATGACATCGAGGCATGTTGGCTTGGTCTCTACTCCAATAATAAGAAATCCTCACATTTATAGTTTTTAAATTAAAAAGAATTTTTTTTCAATTAACAAGTATTTCTCATCCATCTCCTCCTTATTATCTTATCTTATCTTATTATCTTATCTTCCTTCCTATTGGAAAGGAAAAAACCAAAAAACAAAACCCTTGTTACAAATATACATAGCATTGAAGAAAGAAATAGTAATATTGTCTTCTGTATCAAAGACATTTATTTCAACTTCAAGTTAACATTGAAGAATTTTCAGGAGAGACAGATAGATGGAGAGATAAAGACAGAGAGCCATCCAAAATGGCACATTTCTCCAACCTTCCCCTTGGACATGACTCTGCCCCAGGATGATTTGAGATGACTTTTATGGGAATCTTGAACAAAAAAGTACATATTAAATTAAATATCATTTGAGGTTAAAATCCCCCTTGAACACCCCTACAAGAAGGCAGGGATATTTGGGAACATTGTTGATGGAACTGGGAAGGCCCTTGACAGGGGAAGGGGGAGAGAAAGGGCAGCAGAGACCACACCTGAAGGGCAGGAAGAAAGCCTGATATTTTGGTAGCTTCCTAATTTAATTGATTAATCTTGCTAACTGGGTACTTCTTGATGGGAATAAGGAGAGTCTTCCTATTCAGAGTCAAAAAATCTGGATTCAAATCTCACTTCAGGCACATGCTGGCTGGGTGACCCATTCATTCAGCATTTGGGACTTTTGTTCAGTCATTTTTTTAAAGCAACATCTCATTCTTCATGCTCCCATTTGGGGGTTTTCTTGGCAAAGATACTGGAATGCTTTACCATTTCCTTCTCCAGTTCATTTTACAGATGAGGAAACTGAGGTAAATAGGATGAAGTGACTTATTCAGGGTCACAAAGCTAGTAAATGTCTGAGGCTTGATTCTAACTCAGCTATTACTGACATCAGGTTCAGTGCTTTATTCACTCTACTAACTTGTTGCCTTAAACTATTTATTAATAGCAGAGAAGGTACTGTCTGCTTTGGTATCCCCATCCCTTTGAAAGCACAGATCCCTTTCAAAACAACCTTTGAGGTTAAGCTTAGTTATTTGTATTTACTGAGGAGCTTTACTGTTTGAAGAAGTTTGTACTGAAGATTTACTGTTTGTATTTACTAAAGAAGCACAAATGTAATCAAGGCTTTGGATAACATTAATTATAATCACATCATTATAATTAAAAAATAAGAGATTAATTGGTGTTTGGAACAATCATAAACAGAAGCTTAATTCTATCTGTTACTTGCTGGGACTGCTCTCAAACATATGGATTCTTTTTCTGAAAGTGTTAAATCTGATCCAGATCCAGAATAATTTGGCTGAAAGCAACAATCAAGTTTTGACCCATCCATGTCTTCCACCTGCCTTGCAAAATCCCAGGGGAAGGGTTCTAGCATGTTGAAACTTTTCACTGAAAGACTTCTAACCTTGCTCCCTGGAAGCATCTTTTAAGAAAATCCAATGCTGTTGTTGCTCAAGAAAGGCTGCCGTGTTTGGAGCCAAGGTTCTGGTCACACATCTCGCCTCCAGGTGTAAGTTACCTGGCAGGTACAAAGTAGGTGCCCAATAAATGCTTGTTGCCCTGTTAGACCTCCCTTTTCTCATGTGACTTCTAAACTCCCTTCCTGCTTTCAATCTATGACCTTTAATCACAAATCCTGACTTTGACACTTGCTACCGGTGTGATGTTGGGGAGGTCTTTCCATCTCTCTGAGCCTTAGTTTTCTCATCTGTAGGATGGACTGAATTCAGCTCCAAATCTACACTCCCACTTGGCTGACATCCTGGGAGCCTCTCTTTTCTGCTTTCTTTCTTTCTTTTTTTATTATAGCTTTTTATTGACAGAACATATGCATGGGTAACTTTTTAACATTGTCCCTTGCACTCACTTCTGTTCCAACTTTTCCCTTCCCTCCTTCCACCCCCTAGATGGCAGTTTTGCCCTATTTCTTTCTCTGACCTGCTTCAATTGCACATAACCCCTTTTGTATAATCTCTTTTATTATCTGGGGAGAGACATTTTGCATTTGATGATCTCCTGTCATTTGGGAATTATCTCTCGGGAAGTTGGACTAGACGGCCCCTGAGAGTCTTTCAGTCCAAGTCTAGCACCTCATTTGAGTGAATAAATCCTCATCCCTGTGAGGGAAGCAGATCAAGAAGTGTCATTTATTACCTTCATTCTCCAGATGAAATGAAAGATATTGGGAGGCTGGAGAGCCCTCAGAGGGAACAAGCTCTGTGACCCTGGACAGGTAATTTCCCTTTTGCCTGACTCAGTTTCGTCATCTGTAAAATGGGAATAATAAGATCACCTGGCTCCCAGGGCTGATGTGAGGATAAAATGACTTATTTGTAAAGCTTTTTGGAAATGCTAAAGCATTACATAAATGTTTGTTATTATTATGATTGTGAACAAGGGGGAATGGGCAGCAGTTTGAAACATAGAAAAACTTCCTAGCATTTAGAATGCTTCCCAAATGGAATGGGCAGCATTTCACATAGTGCATAGAGGCTCATCAAATCTGGCCTCAGACACATAAAACTATGTGACCCTGGTCACATCACTTCACCCTGTTTTTGCCTCATTTCCCCACCTGTAAAAGCAGTTGGAAAAGAAAATGGCTGATCTCTCTAGTATTTGTGGAAAGAAAGCCATAAATGGGGTCACAAAGTCAGACGTGACTAAAACAAGACTGAACAACAACAGAATGGAATGGATTATTTCCACGGGAGGGGTGGGTTCCCTTCCTCACAGCGGGTCTTCAAACAGAAGTTGTAGGACTGCTTGCCAGCTGTTATTATAGGAATTCTTTTTCCAGTGTGATTTGGACCAGCTGGTCACCGAGATCCCTTGCAACTCTGAAATTCTCTGATTCTGCTTTGAGGAGTTAAGCAGCTCGCCAAATGAACTCGGACAGAGCTGGGGACATAAGCGACGGCTACTGACTCCCAAGTTCAATATGCTTTCTGTGGTCTTTGTTTAGGTTCCCAAAGATATCAAGTCAAATCCAGCCTGGCTGAGAGGCCAAGGACTAATTTTGATTAAATGACACCTTAATCACAATTCAATTTATGAAGAAATGGCCTAAATGTAGCCTTGTATGAAATGTGAAACTCATGAAATCCCCAGAGCCTAGCTGGGATGTCTTTGAGGCTTCATTTATTAATAATTACTCATCATTTCTAATGACATTATGATACAGGGGTTAGGGGAACAACTATTTGGTTTGTAGAAAACATAACTTGCACTTTTTTATTCCTTACGATGGGGATTAGGCAATATTGCATGAATGTATACATATGGATTCTTTGTCTTATTTAGATTATTTAGATATTTAGATAGAGACACTCAGCCTTCAGTTTGCCATTTCCTTCTCCTGTGGATTAAGGCAAACAGGGGGTAAGTGACTTTCCCAGTCCCACAGCTAATAAGTGTCTGAGGCTGAATTTGAACTCAGGTCTTCCAGATTTCATGTCTAGTGCTCTGGCCAATGCATCACCAGCTAATGGGTTTGCAAAAGAGAGGAAAGAGGCAGTCACTGGATCACACCATCAGTTTTCATTTTATTTATTTATTTTTAAAATACACTTTGCTTTATGAATCATGTTGAGAGAGAAAAATCAGAACAAAAGGGGAAAATCACAAGAGAGGGAAAAAAAATTGAACATAGCATATATTGATTTATATTCAATCTCTATAGTTCTTTTTCTGCATGCAGATGGTCTTTTCTATCCAAAGTTTATTAGGATTGCTTTGGGGACACCATCAAAGTTAAAAACACTTTCAAGGAATGGAGAACTCAAGATAATCAAAATGGAAAGAAAACTCTTAGATTGAAAATCAGATGCCATTTGAAGAATTTCAGGATAATAAAAGCCGTGTTCATAGGGATTTTGAAAGCTCTACACAGTCAATTTGCCTTCACTTGCCAACTTTGAAATCAGGCAGTTCAAAAAGGAACAAATAAAAATAGTTGCTGTGACTGAAGATGTGGGATCCACACTCTATCTTTGGAGGAATGAAAAGTCTCATACTCAAAATAACAACAGCACCTAGAAATAAACTATGATGTTTAAATTAAATCTCCTACTCCTATACTTCCTACATGGTAATTGACCTAAAAAGACCAGTAATTGTCACTGAAAATAAAGAGTGGGAGAAAAAGCTTAATTAAAACATAGAAAATAACGCCATTATTCATTTTTGTTTTGCTAGAACAGTTTGAATTTGAGTGAGAAACTGATGAACTCATTAATCAGGATTATTAAAGTAAACAATATTCTGAGAAATAAGTAGAAAAACGAAATACTGCTTTTGTGTTTCCTTTGAAAAATGATTTGATATTTAATTATTAACCATATTCTCCAAATGCTATGAACAAAGCACCAGGATATGGAAAAAATAATATTAAAAAAAGAGTGGCAATGCACTATGAAGAGTCAGAAATTCTAATTCTTTAAAGTGATATAAGGAAGTCTGAAAAGAGGGAAAAAAGAGTAACTAAGTTCAATTTAAACAGTGCCTTTTGGAGATTAGGTTCTAAATGTAGAGGCTGTAAAACTTGGAATATTTTGCATAGCACTAATCTGGGCATTATGAATGTTCAATAGATAGTAGTTGTTGGTGATGATAATGATATTTTTTTATTATAGCTTTTTATTTTCAAAACACATGATGGATAATTTTCAACATTCACCCTTGCAAAACCTTGTGTTACAAATTTTTCCCCTCCGTTCCCCTCCCCTTGGATAGCAAATAATCCAATATATGTTAAATATATGCAATTCTTCTATACATATTTCCACAATTACATGATAATAGTATTAAAAATTAAATAAACAGAAATTAAATGACTCAACAGAAACCTGGATCCAAGAACTATTGAATAAAAGAGCCCAGAGCCTTACTCCCTCGGTAGCCAACAAAATGTAGTGTTCAGTGAGATCCCAATAACTTGTTGGATTACTTAGATTATAATCAAACTTCAAATTAAGATGGTATCATGAAAAGTCATAGAGACTGTCTCACATATAGTCCTGTAGTGATCAAATAATGACAATAGCTATAATAATTAACATAATAAGAGTGCTTAGTATAAGAGACATTGTGCTAAGCACTTTAGACTCATCTCATTCTATCCTTACAACAATCTTGGGAGGTAGAGGCTATTATGGTCCTTATTTTATAGATGAGGAAACTGAGGCAGACAGCAGTTAAGTGACTTGTCCAAGATCATACGTACATACAGCTAGTAAGTTATCTGAGTTTGGATTTGTACTCAGATCTTCCTTATGCCAGGTCCCGTGCTTTATCCATTGTGCCACCTAAATAAGCCTTAAAAACTTAAGGAAAAGATTGGGTAGATGACTTCCAGTTTGTTTTTTTTTCTGGCTCCTTACTCCTATAAATTCATTAAGATTCATGCTCTCTGTACCTCTTCTGCTGTTAAACTGGACTTCTAGCTGCTCCTGGAACTCCCCCTTCCTTCCTGATCCCTATATCCTGCTGAAAGCCATTTAGAATCCATATATTTATATTCAGATTAATCCTCTTCGAACACATGCAATATTGGCTAATGCCCATAAGTAAGAAAGAAAAATAAGCAAATTATACATTCTTTAAACCAAATAACTAACTCTTGTGTTATGATGTCTTTAGAGGTAATGAATATTTATTAATAAATAAAGCCTTATACACATCCCAGCTGTGCTTTGGGAATTTCATGAGTTTCACATTTCATACAAGGCTACATTTAGCCCTTTTATTTTTATTTTTTATTTTTAAAAATTTTTAAAAATATTTATTTTTTTCATTTAGCCCTTTTAAAAAATAAGTTGACTTTTGATTAAGGCATAAGGCATTAATTAATGAAAAACATTTTTATGGGGGCTGTTGTCCCCCACTGCAAGCCTGGACATGAGTCTTGCCTTGGTCTGGAATAATGTACAGCCTCTCCCACTTTACTCTTCATGATCCCCTGCTCAGGGGTTTTTCCTTCCTTCCATAAAACCTTCCCAGGGTAAAAGAAACTCTTTCCTCTGATTTTGGGAGAATCTCTCTTTTGATCCATCAATTAATTGTCTTATATTAATACTTATCTGTGTATATAAACACACATATGGATGCGCATATATACATGTATGTACACACACATGTAATTTTCAAGTAAAACAAGAGCTTTTAAATTCACAGTTCAGTCCCTATGCCTGAAATTCACTTCTTCCTCACTTCCACCTTGTAGAATTCCTTGTTTCCTTTAAGTCATATCTCCATCTCTTATTTTATTCTTATACTAATATCATAGTTGGCTAGTATTTTATTAGAAGGAGCGCATTTATTTTATTTAAAAAAATAAAATGCCTTAAACTGAAATCGCTCTGACTCTCATCTATTGGCCAACAGTGGATCCCCGCCCAAACTCACCTGGTCATTGCTGCCACCGGACCCAGATGGCTCTAGAAGAGAAAGCAAGGCTGGTGACTTTGCACAGTTCTCTGTCACTTAAATCCAATTCATTTGCAACTCATGACATCTTCCTGATGCCATGGTCCTCTGAGAATTAAGGACAAATAATAATACCTAAAGAACTAGGTTGAATAATGATACAAAACCCAAAGGGAAGCACCAGTAACCTTCTCTATCTGAGCTGGAACTGCACAAAAAGACAGCCAGAAACCATGAGTGCTAGAGGCAGTCTATTGCCAGGAAACCTAGCCCAAGCTCAGCTGAATGGGCTGGAAGCCCAAGCAACAACTTAGTTGGAGGCAGGGGAGATAGTGCCTTGGAGAGATGGAAGCCCAGACTGAGGAAGTGATAACTAGAACAGATATATATATATATGGAGCTTGAGCAGGGGCATTGAACCCTGCCGGCATTCTGAATGAACATAACTGGCGTGTGTGTGTGTATGTATGGGGGGAAAGATGGTAGAAACCAATGACCAGAGCCTAAAGAACTTACCCAAGACTATAAGAAGGGGCAGCGTCTGGCTCTGGCACAAAAATCCAAATTAGGATTTGAGGTTGGAGATGTAAATAAATGGAGGAAAACCCTAAATATTATGAAGAAATATTTTGGGTCAAGAGATGTCCAAAGTTAAATGCCTCTTCTCCCCAATAATGCCACGACAACTAAAAGAAAATCTTTAGAGGAAAAAAATTATTGTCACAAGTTCTAACTGTAAGAATTTTGAGTGAATTAAGAGCTCCGGAGAAAAGAAGTGGGAGAATATATACCTTAAAACAAAAGTTAGAAATCTTACCCAAGTAACAAACATCCTGAAAAATAATTAGAGCAAATAAAATCCAGTGACTCTATGAAATAGTTTTAAAAAAAGAATAAAAGCAAAGGATTGAAAAATATAATAACATGTAAGTTTACCTACTATTAAAAAACAAAAACAAAAACAAAAACTACACTGATCTGAAAAAATATATGAAGAGATCATTTGAAAAACAATAGGCTCCTTGAAAAACATTAACAAAGAAAAAGCCATTTCAAGAAATGGAAAATAAAAACTGCCTAGATTTCCCAGATTTCCCAGAAACAGAGGGCACAGTTAAAAGAATAAACCTATTGGTGACTTGCTGAAAAGAAAGCCCGAATCAAAACTTCAAGGAATGTATTTACAAAAATTCAGAGTTTCCAGGTCAAAGGAAAAAAAAATCCTGCAAAGAGCCAGAAAGAAAGAATTCAAGAATTAAGGATAAGTTACTTAAGATCACACAAAAATTGGAGGCAGAAAAGTGTAGATCATATTATTCTAAAAGACAAAGGATAAAAAGGCTTACATCTAAGAATAACTTATCCTGAAAGCCATAATATAATAACATAATCCTGTAGGAGAAAAAACAATCAATCTTTAATGGAATAGAGGACTCATCATTGATGATAAAAGACTGATGCTGAGTAAAAACTCTGAATCACAAACAGAGAAGTCAAGAGAAACCCAATCAAAATTGATTAATTGGAAGAGGTTCTATGGGGACAAAATATTTATATTCTTTTAGGGAGAGGAGAGATAAGTGTCTCTTTAAAATCCCATTCTCTTCCAGGATCACAGAAGAAATTAAATAAGATAAACAGAAAGATTGAAGAGTGTTTTTGGTCTTTTCTGCTGATCTTAAGAGAGTAAAGAGGGGCAACTAGGTGGCACAGTGGATAGAGCACCAGACCTGAATTCAGGATGACCCGAATTCAAATCTGGTCTCAGACACTTAATGCTTCCTAGCTTGGCAAGTCACTTAAACCCAGCCTCAGAAAAAAGAAAAGAAAAAAAGAGTGTGGTTCATATGATTCCCATTTCTCTACCTTCTTCAAAAGGTATAAAATATAGTATATATTTTGCATATACTGTATAAAATATAGTAAATTCTATTCCTTCCCTAGTGTACTTTTTTTTTTTTTTTTGGAGGCTGGGGTTAAGTGACTTGCCCAGGGTCACACAGCTAGGAAGTGCCCCCTGAACCACACTCTTATCGGAGCCTGACATAAGAAGGTTAAGCACATACTTACACTTATTTGCAAAGAGTTTTGTGTCCATCAAACTCAAAAGGGAAACAGGTGGAGATAGAGAAAAAAGGATGGGTGGGTATAAGGTAGAGTTGAGAAGAGTACAATCATAAAAAAAAATCAGCTTCAGTGGGATGAATCATGGAGATGTTATTTTATATAAAGAAGGAAGGGATGAGAATCAGTGGTCAGGGTCTAGTCCAGGGGAAGACAATAGGGGCAGTGGAATAGAAGCAGACTGCTTCAATTATAGGTTATATTCCTTTCCTATTACCACCTCTTTTCCTTTTTAAAGAGGAAGACAAGAGGGAAAGAGAGGGAAAGTTTAAGAAGATATGATGAAGGGGCAGCGAGGTGGCGCAGTGGATAGAGCACCAGTACTGAAATCAAGAAGACCCGAGTTCAAATGTGATCTCAGAAGTTAACATTTCTTAGCTGGGTGATCCTGGGCAAGTCACTGAACCCCAATTACCTCAGCAAAAACAAGCAAAAAAAAAAGGAGAAGATGATGATGATGAAGGGAAAGACACAATTAGTAATCATAAATTGTCAAGGAGATGTATTCACCATAAGATAGAAGAAAATAGTAGAAATGATTAAAAAGTAGATTCCAGGGCAGCTAGGTGGTGCAGTGGATAGAGCATCAGCCCTGAATTCAGGAGGATCGGAGTTCAAATCTGGTCTCAGACACTTAACACTTCCTAGCTGTGTGACCCTGGGCAAGTCACTTAACCCCAGCCTGGTTTTGGGGGGGGGGAGGAATAGATTCCAACAATAGAGAATCTCTCTTAAATAATATTCACAAGAAAATGTGGGGCTGGAGCAGAATGTATTATGAGTTAGGCAAATAAACAAACAAAAAAGCCAGAGTAATAAATATGATTCCAGAAAAAATACCAATAAAAATATGGTTAGGGAGCCCAAAATATCTTCTCAAACCTAGTCCAACTAGCAAAAATAGAAACAATGAAGAAGTTAGGGACTGAAAAAATCCACAATTAATATTGAATATAGAAAACAAAAGAAATGCCCTCTGAATTGATTAGTAAAAGCAGGAGCTATTTTTAAAAAATGAATAAAATTGACTACCTATTTTTATCTAGAAGAAAATCAAATGTCCAAAATAAAAAAATGAAAAAAGTAACATCTATAACAAATGAAAAACTAGAAATTATTTTATCTATGTGCCATCTAAATTGATAACTTAAAGGAACTGGATGAATATTTGTTAAAGAAATATATAAATCATCTACATTAACAGAACAGAAAGACAATTTAAATAACTTCAGAAAGAGTTGGAAGTGCTAGAGCAGAGGTGTGAGCTTCCCTTCCCACGTCCCTCCCCATCTACTTTGGCTCCATGTTTTCTCCATCTGGACCTCTCCAAGGGTGTTCTCTATGTGTTATCTGTAGGGTTCATGGCACAGTTATTTTGTTGCAACTTTTCTTATTATGCCATTATTAAGTGTCTTCGAAAAAGACAAAAAAGCAGTCTGATAAATGTGGAAATATATATATAGAAGAATTGCACATGTTTAATGTATATTGGATTACTTACCATTTAGGAAAGAGGGTGAGGGGGAGGGGAAAAAATGGAAACACAAGGTTTTGCAAAGGGGAATGTTGAAAACTATGCATATGTTTTGAAAATAAAAAGCTTTAAAAAAAGACAAAAGAAGTAGTAGGTATAGCAATAAGATGGAAAAAAAATTACAGGGAAATAAGCATGAGCAAAAGAGAAACAAAATTATTGGTTTTTGCAGATATGGACTACTTGAGATTCCTTCAGATTCAATTAAAATTAATTGAGATAACCATTTTAGTAATATAGAAGAATATAAATCACCACTAATGTTCATTTTTCAGTATGAACAACAAAATCCAAAAGGAAGAGAAATTCTATCCAAAGTAACTGTAGAAGATTCTTGCAAGTCTATCTACCAATTTGATAGGTGTGAGGTGGTACCTTGGAGTTGTTTTAATCTGCATTTCTCTAATCAAGAGAGACTTAGAATATTGAGTAGATTACTATAGCCGTAGACAGCTGTGTCTTGAGTACCTATCCTATTCCACTGATCCATCACTCTACTTCTTAGCCAGTACCAAATAGTTTTGATGATCGCCATTTCAAAATACTGCAGTCTAAGAAATGGGAAAAAAAAAAATCCCAAGAAAACTACTTAAGAAGGTGACTACAACATTGTAAAGAAAAACAGCTTTGAAAAGCTTAAGAATTCTGATCAATGTTAGGAGATGTTAACGTAATGAAGAAGCATGATGCTTCCTACCTTTCGGCAGAGAGGTGAAGAATAAGAAACATATTTTCCGATATTGACAATATTTTGCCCAACTATGCTGTGTTACAAAAGAAGGGAGGGGGACAGGGAGGGAGAAAAAGATAGGATAATGAAACAAAGGCAAAAAGACAGAGAAGAATGCTAATGGAGCACTTTTTAAAATAAGCCAAAAAATAAAAATAAAAACGTGCTGGAGAAATTAACATTCAGAGGTTTAGAGATCACATAGGTAAGACAGATAGCTTTGGAATTAGTATCCTGAATGAGGTATATTTTTAAAAAACAACAATAGACTGTGATGAGATTTGTGATTTTATTTGATTTTTCCTCAATTTTCTTCTTTTCATATGGAAATATTCATGTTTGTTGGTATTTGTTGAATTCAGAAGAACAAAAAAGTCTTTTTTTACGTAAGTTTTTATTCAGGAAAAAGACTTCTAAATATAGGGCAGAAACTTTCAATGGTTTCCCAGGAAGCTAAGAAAAGTCAGAATTACCTAGTGCCATTAAAACCAATAAGGAGATATTGGAAAGGGATCTACCCAGTGTTTCATTTACAAAGTAGAAGCCTGGAAATGCTGGCTCATTTGTTTGAGAGAGAAAAGAATAATTCAACACCACAGCAACATGTAAAAGGGCTGCAATAATGGGGCCGGCAACATGTGAAAATTAAAAGGATTTTATTAACTTGATATGCTTTTGCAGAAAAGCATTGACATGTACAAGTTGGACATCCGGGAAGAGATTTGTATACACTGTTTTGCACACAGCAATTTTTTTTTAAACTCTGGGTCAGACAAAATGTTCATTTCAATAGGACTTCCACATTATTACAGACACGAACAAAATTGGTACACTACATTCAAAAATGAAATCAGACAGAACTGGACAGAGCACTCTGCTGTATGTCAATCTTAATGTCTTAACATGCACCATCTTCACATGGCCTCGGAAAGATCTGCTGTATGTTTATTAAAATATTGACTCAGAAAATGCATCTGAGGTCACATGTGATTGCTTATAAAATAAAACCTCTTTTCCTAGTGCTATGCGTTTCATTATAGAAAAATAGTTTTTAAAAAAAACCAGTGCTCTTCAAGGTGTTTATTTCAAAACTAGAGATCATGCAGTCCAAAGAAGAGGTTTCGATGCAGTGATTTTTTTTTTTTTCCTATAGACATCATTATAACGCTTTATCAAAACTGAATTCTTGCTCAAGTGTACGTTTCAGCCGCTACCAGACTGGCCGGGTCTCCTAGGATTCACAACTGATTATAGAGGAGAAGAGATCAGAACGCTTTCAGGGGCTGAGGCACACACCTTCAGGCTTTGTTCCTAGTTCACTAATCAGAAAAACTGCTGGAGTAACCATACTAGAATTAGGCGGGAAGGACCAGAGTCCAGAGCTCTTCCTGTAACAGGAAGGGAATTCATCTAAACCCTGTAATTCTTCAGTGGATTTGTTTATCATAAATAAATATGAATAAATTGCTTTCATGATTGGGTTCCTATTAGGAAATGATTCAGATTGTGTAGTCTGTTTCCTCTTTTCCCCACGGGGCTCGGGTAAGGTACATTGGATCAAAACAGTGATATTTCACAAAAGACCACTGAGCACTGTTAGAAGGAGCCAATTTTCTTCTGTAATTAACTTTTATATAAACATTTAGAATCTAAAGAAAAGAGGTCTCTCTAATAAGCTACATACAGCAGTTTTCTATTTCAATGTTTCTTTCTCACCATGATATACAATGTATACCATAAAATTAATTTAAGACAAATACTTGTCACTGAAATCTATGTAGGCACATGACAATTAATTCCAACTTTACTTGAGGGGTGAAATCTTCAGGGGTATCATGATTCTTGACTCCATTTCCTGAATTAGGGGCACTGGAAAGAAGCAGAAATGCAGGTTAAGGCAGGGCCTTAATGGGAGAGTGCTCACTCTTCCCAGTCTCGCTTGGTCAGACAATCTCAGACGCATTTATGTACAAACAGCAATTTGTCCAGGATGTTCCAGGGGGCCCGCCAATGTTGGGGGGGGGGGGGGTCTGTTCTCAGACACCGGGGCAAGACTCTCCCCCGCCTGCACCAGCTTCCTCATCTCTACAACTGGGACCATGACAGCACCCCCTTTCCCCCCCATGGTCCCCGTGAGGATCTAACGGACACAGCTCTCTGGGGCTCGGTAAAGCTCTGGACAAAGGCGGGCTGAGGGTGTTACTGAGCTGCCTTCAGACAAGGAGGGGGGCCTTCCTCCGAGTACGAGGCTGGAGCTGAAAGAGGGCTCAAGGGAACCCCTGAGTGAACCCCACTTTGCAATGAGAAGCTGAGTCTTGCCCAAAGTCACCCGGGGAGGAAGCTCGGCTCTGGTCAGCGATGGACCTGTGAGCGTTCCACAGATCCTCACAGAACAGATCCCACCTGAGGCTCTACATTCAGACGTAGGAGACAGTAACCGTCATAATAAGGTGCTGGTGATGGTGGGGGCGCAGAGAGATGAACAATCATAGCCTGCCCATGTAGGTTTGATAATTACCAAAATATATTTCACTGTTCTAAGTTGTAAAGAACACAGGAACAAAAGCAAACTTACATCTAATTATATAGCAATATGTTAGCTTTTGCTAAAAAAAACAAAACAAAACAAAAAACTAAGCAATGGATCCATTTACTCTTTTTCCTTCTAGGAAATAAATGGGTAGAAGGACTCTCTCTTTTTCTTACTGGGCAAGCTCTGGATTAGCAATGTTATATAATCTTCTATAAAGTCACTAGACAATTATTCCTAAAAATGATTGTCCGAGAGAGTCTGACATCTTATCTACTTGCATTACATTTTGTTTAATCCTCAAAACCAGTGCAAGAGCTTTGCTATATACAGGCAACTTTTTCATTGAACCAATTGATCTAATTAAGATAATTCTCAAAATATTTTTTCAATTGGCATGGCAGTGAGGCGTGTTCTAAAGAACTGATTATTAATGCCGATAAACTGCCACCAGAAATAATCTTCCACCTTTTGCAGAGAAGAAACCAAAAGATAAGAAATCAACTGCTGAAGCCGGCTGTAAAACTCTCTGGCCAATTCGGGTTTTTGAAAGCATGCCTTTGAACGGATGCTGCAATGCAAGAGGCCCCACCAAATGTGCAGCACGTATGCAGCTTTTACCTGTATAATAAACCAATTCTTCCCAGCCGTGTTTATGCCATGCTGCATTCCGGGTGTCTTCCCTGGACTGCAGGTCTTTGTAAGCTTGAAAACAAACACATGGAAGCCAGCTTTAAAACCATGGAAATGCCCCACTTTTTATCACCGGGTCCTTTAATATTTACTTCAACTTATTGGTTGCTTTTGTAAAGTGATAAAGAGATTAAGCCATGGCTGGGATTTGTTTTAAATGTAGTGCCCTGTGTTTCATTCATGTTTCTGCTTGCCTGGTGGTCCTCGTTGCCCTGTGGCGTGTGGCGTGTGCCTGCTGTGCTTACTGCAAGGCATTCTGGGAGATACAAGGATGAATAAGGTATCCCTGTTCCTGATCTCAAGGAGTTTATGGTCTGATGGGGAGCAGGCCACCTTCGAAAGCTTCATGTAGAGAGTGATTATATTTGGAAGAGAACTAGAAATTTTTTTGGAGATAATTTTCAGAGATGAATTTCCTTAGTTATAATGACAACCTACAGGATAACATGGTAAAATAGAACTGTTGGTTCTATTAGAAACTCAACAATTGTTTAGCAGATTATAACATCCTGTTCTCTGGAAGGAAAGATAAAGAGTATTTGAATGTCAAGTTCACTTCTTCCACATCTGAAACTGAGTTCCTCCAGGGCTTGGGCTGACCACTTTTGTCTTTTCTTTGTCACTCCACTGATCAATTAGTCAATGCCGGCATGTATTTGTTGATTTGACTTTAAAAGGAATTTAAAAATCAGCAATAAATAAGGGAAAGCAAGAGACCACAGATATCATAAAAGGTGAAACAATGTCATCTACAAAAGAGGATCTGATCATTATAAAATTCAGTGACAAAATGGGAAATGCCAAGATATGACTTATTTGTACAAACAAACTTCAGCTAACTGTAGACCAGCCTTCCTGGCCTTCAAGGCTTCTGACTCTCTTCTCCCACTCAAAATAGTTTGAGGAGTGATCAATAAATTTCTCAGCAGCTCTAACAAGTTAATTTTGTGACTGTAAAGGGCAAACCCCATCATGTTTCTAAAGCCTCAGTTTCTTCATCTGTAAAAAAGGGGTTGAACTGGATTGTCTCTAAGGTACCTTCCAGTTCCAACTATCCCTGGATCCATTAAAGGCAGAAGATTGTGTTGGACACACTGTGAGTGGTTGGTTTTCCACAGCTGAAGAGAGAAATGCTCTGATTGTCCAGTGGTATCTATAAGAGGCCAGTCCTTTCTAGAAAAAGCCAAAAGAGTAGACAGACCAATGGAAAAGGAGAAAAGTAGAGAGAATAAAGAGGAGAGAGCAGTTACTGGGAGTGCTGAGTAAACAGCCACTAACATCAGGAAAGGAGAAGGTCTAGGAAAGGTGGTCTCATGGCCCTTTGTGGTTCACTAGCCTTGGAAGGCACAGGCTGCATCTTGGGACAGAGAATGTGACGTCTACATTGCACAGGGGACAAAAGAGCACCAGTTCTCAACGATGAAACCCTGACTGAGGTTGCCCCCGTCTATACTGTTCCCTGCTCTGCACGACAGTGGCCGTTGGCCATAGTAGAAAATCCAGAGATGAGGCAAGCCACGGGGCCAAACAGAGGCACAGATTCCAATCTTCACCCAATGAGCTGATCAATCCATAGGCATTTATGAGATGCCTACTATGTGCCAGGCATTATGCTAAGTGTCGGGGATTCGGAGAAGGGTTCTGCCTTCCAGGCTCACCTTCCAACTGTGGAGAACAAGCTGGAGAGCCGACAAGAGAAGGCAGGTGGGGCAAGCAAACGGCTACTTTGAAACTCTCTGCAGATACTGAATCATCCAGTTATGAATCAGCTGCATGTGATGAAATGCCCTCAGTCAGTTACTGTTGCTCCTTGAGAAGGCAGGAGATTTTTATCAGCAAAGGCAGAAACAGCCTGAATGGCAAGAAACCTTCAAAGGGGAACTTTGGTCATGGCTGAGGAGACTTATGAGGCTGTTACGCAGCAGGTGCCAAACAGCCAATGACGGCAGCGCAGAAGCACCTTATGACTTTAGTGGACGATTCATCCCTGAGCACCCTGTCCCCTCAACAATTTTCTCATATATCCAAAACCTGCCTGCTCTGTCGATGTTTACTAATTAACCTGATAAGCAGTAACTGGGCAGACCCTGCCTTGGGCCCCAGGGGATGGTTGAAGACCTCTAGGGAGGCCTCTAGTGTATTAGGTAGATTTCCATGAAGGATTATGGGAGCTGAGAGGCAAGAGTCGAGATGCTGAGGAGGTGGAGATCTGCGGAAGGGGAAGTGGGCATTCTAGGAATAGCATAATCAACGGTCAGTGGAGGCTTTCAGGTATTGGCAACTTGTTCAGTGGAGGGCTGCACTACTGAATTTCAGTCCCCTTAAGTAAATAAGATAAACTATTCTTTCACGGTTTACCTCTGCAGGTTTCCATAACTGAATGGCATGAATGGCAAATTTCGTCACCTTAGAACTTCAAAGGTATCATACATTTCCTTACCTATTGCTTAACAGAGGACAAGATGAAACACGAACAGAGACCATCTTTGGAACCAATGCCATTATCTTTTTGTATTTTCAGCAAAAGATTATTTCAGAACTACAGACTGATTTGAGAATACCTAAGCTATACAATTGCTTAACAACCATGGTTCTCTCTGGGGAAGAAGGATTAGTGTTAGGACATCAATTTCACCATCTTCTCTCCACCTGTTGTTACCTCCTTGATAAAATCATTAAGAATATGAAATGACATTCTAGAAAGATTTCATAAGAAAATGATCCATTATGAAAGTATTTCAAAAGACTTTCAGGCATTTTAATTCTAATACTTTTTAAATCTGATTGTATCTGGAATTCTTTTAAAAGCCAAATTCTAAGAGCGGAGTTAGAGAAAAATGTGCTCTTCTGTCCCATCAGCGAAAGTATCATCTGCTAATGAATTTGTTAGTTCTATTTCGTTTGGTGTTTGTTGAGTTCTGAATAAAAATAAATGAATGTTTTTTTTTAAATCTGGCTTTAATGAAAAAAAAAAAAAAATCCCTAACCATCAGTACGTATTGCAATGTGGCTGACATGCAGCTAAGGAAGAGTAAAAGAGGTGACACGCCACCATGTGTGAAATGGGTTAAGTTTCTACCACGTATAACTTACCTTTCTTTATAAAATATATAACAAATTCAACCTGTAGCTATGAAAGCAGGGAACCCTTCCTTGCTTCTGCAACATGTCAGCTACATTGCATCCTCGGCATATCGCATACATTAAAGCTCATAGTGTCCTTGAATTATTGAGAAAAATTTTAAAATTCTGTTTAGATATTCTGTTAATAAAGTAAGGAACTTATAAAATACATTTTTAAACATTTTAAAGACAAAGGATTCACTTTTGGCTGTCTGGAAATCTAGGTAATCTAGAAGAGTGTTCGGTATTCACTAACTTACAGACAGACTTTAACAAGGTCCAGGAATACAATATTTTAAACAGCTTCATTTGACGGCTAACTGATCCAAACTGGCTTTGATTTCACATTCTCCACCTTCTTCCCACCTTCCCATCATTCCCCTCTCTTAAATTTGCCTCCATTTTTATGGCCTTCATTTTCTTTACAGCAGGCTGCTTTCTCTATCTTTTCCCTCTCTCATCATTTTCCCTGCTTTGCTCACTCCCTTTGGCTGCCAATCAATCATGATACTCATTTAACTGGCAGGGCTTCTGCCCACTCACAAACAGCCTTTTGCTGTTAACTTGGAATTTCTGGGTCTTCTTGATTCCTAAGCTCTTTTTGACTACATTTGTTACAAGTAGGTTGGCTATAGGAGAATGGGCAGTGAAGGTTTCCTTTTAGGATATCCCATGGATATATTACATGGATTCCCTCATATGGGAATGTACCTTTACCATACAGCCCAGTGAATCTGGGTCTACTAAGAAGAAAAAGATTCTTACCCCAAAGATGATGTACCATATATAATTGCCCAATCTGAGAGAAAAACCCTCCAACGGCTTCCTCATTGTCCTGTCTAAAACGAATTGCACGAGCCCTATAAGAGAAAATAAATTTCATTCACTAGATTACCTTTGTAAAAAAGAGCGAGTTGATTGTCTCCAAATCACATGACAATTATATTAAAAGCAGAGCCTATCACTGCAAATCTCCACATGTTAACAAATATTGGTAATTGGTAAATATGTTGGTAAAATATCAAGATTTACCTTCTCTAGCCCACAACTATCACTTTCCTAGGCACTGTTGTCTCCTGAAAACAGCACTGCCATACCTACATACAACACCTGCATGGGCAGGAGAATTGAATTTAAGAATTTTCTGAGGAGCTTTTGTAATCTAAGACTTACTTCTGCATGATATGAGACATGTGACTATTACATGTCAAAGTATATAACTGCACTCTGAGTTCCTAAAAAAAGAGAATATTCTTAACGTACACGTCTGTCTGTCTGTCTGTCTCTCTCACTCTCCCAAATCAGTTTCTTAGAAATCTATTACAACTACTCTCAAATTTAGAATTTTTAAGTGATTCATTTTCTGTCAATCAAAAGTAGTAATTCTGATTGGCAAATTAGTGAAATTAAATAAATTATTTTAACATGCAGAATGAATTATAGCTGTCATTTTAAATGATAAACATTCATTCTCATTCAGTTTTGAATTTTTAAAATTCATTCAGGGTATGTAAAGAAAACTTACACTTGGCTCAGGCCTGACAAAATTCAGAAGGGCATAGTGAAGGAATCGCCACCTTAAACCTATTTGTCAAGAGACAAATCAAATGCTGAACTAGCTCTTAATGTTCATTTCCTTTTGGAAAGAAAAGTCTTTTTGCTAAGACATTGGAATAAAAGTTAAAAAAAAAAACCAAGCAAACAATTCACACACACATATATATATTTCTTATATTAACGGTCTTAAATTAGCAATATGTAAAACCTACTTATAATTGAAGCTATTCCAATAGATAGTAGCAATAGGACTTGGTCATCCCATTACTAGAGTTCTTCCTCATTATAGCAATTTTAATTTCTGTCCTAGTAGTTAGGGCTTTCTTATAAGTTTAAATCTATCTTTAAAAAAATATCTATTGTATGAAAATATAACATGGAAGGCAGAGTCAGCTGAAGAGGACTGTTTACATTGTAAAAAAAGTTTAAATGGTTAGTACTATTTATTTCCTTATGTCCTCATGTGTCAACTACTTTAGGAGAGAACAAAGGAGGAGGGGCAGCTAGGTGGCGCAGTGGGTAAAGCACCAGCGCTGATGTCAGGGGAACTGAGTTCAAATTTGACCTAATACCTAACACTTCCTAGCTGTATTACCTTGGGCAAGTCACTTAATCCCAATTGCCTCAGCACAAAAGAAAAAAAACAAAAAACAAAACAAAAAAGAAAACAAAAAAAGGATGGAAATGGAGATGTCAATTACCCATAAAGTTAATGAAGGTAATGGGAAAACAAAATTTGACTCATCCCTTCCTCCCCCATTATTATTATTTTTTTTTTTTTGCTACTGACACAATTCTACAAAGTGAAGCAAAGGCCATAACCTATCATAGATCTGAAGACTTAAGGGATCATTCTTTCCTTTACATTCAATTCCCTACATTTTGTCTCAAGATTTGATTTCCAGCATTGTCATTATTTTTGTTGCTTGTTTTTTTATATCTACTCGGTCCTCTACATTTAAACCAAATCTGACCTTGCACTCTATGGCAAGGGTCTCCTAATATAGTAAAATGAATTCTTAACAATTCTCGCACATCATCTTTCCATGATCATGTCAGCCTGATCACACTGCTCTTGCCATAGACATTTAATTCATGGCCTATTCCTATCTTTAGGTCTTTTATAGTCCCACTTATGTCTAGCCAATCATTTCCCATCTTGAATCTACTGAAATGAATTTTGTTGAATCCTTAAATATTATTGTACCTTATATTTGCCTTGAAGGGAACTTCATCTTGTTTTTGGTAGATAATTTTGATCAGCAAAACTTTGAATTATATTCTTGCCTGCTGAGGTATAACACCACCTAACTTGGTAAAGAAATTGGTTCTTTGCTACTCAATCTAAAAAGACAAACAAGGGTAGTAGCCATATAAGTGAGAAAATATATTTGTGAGTGAAAGCAATTATTTTAGGAAAGATGAGGTCTGTGAAAATGCAAAAAAAATTCCTAAACTAGTGTCAAACCCTGATGTCAAAGATCCCAAACTTTGATACAGAGAGATGAAAGAATGGCCCAACACAATCCATAAGTAAGATTTAGGAACTCACCATGCTGCCAAGAACTTACCAATAGTTGCCCCATTCAATCATTGTTCCTGGCTGAAAGAAAACATTTTGGTTTTGGAATGTTGGTTCTTTGACTGAAGAAATATTGCAATGAAAAAACATAGAGAGAGGTCAACTATTCTTAAAAAAAAAGACAAATTAATTTTATAACTATTGTCCACTTTATTTATAGTTCCCCTTCTTAGAATGGCCATCTGTGACTTAATTCAAGGCAATAATTCATGGACAATAAAAGCTATTGATACTTTTTTCCCTCTTCTTTTTAAAAAATTATTATTTATTATTTTTAATTTAATTGAAAACAGACAGAAAAGAAAAACAAAACAAAGCAGAACACTGCCATGTGTCCAGCAGAATTTCAGAGAGGATTCAAAATATAAAAATGAATTTCCAGTTCAAGAAAAGATATATAATAGTAAGAGTGTCCTTTTTTTTTTTTTTTTTAAACTTCTTTGTGGATAGTTCTTTTGTTCTCTGCAGTGCATTTTTTTTTTTTTTTTACTTTGTTCTTTCCTCCCCTTTCATCATATGTATACTTGCTTTGAGCAAATATCCATTTGTGTGTACACACACACACACACACACACACACACACACACACACATCCCCTACTGAAACCAATCCACTTCTATTGTATCTTTAGCCCTTCGGCCTCTCAGTAGACACAAAAAATAAAACTATTATAAATTCAATAAGAAATTCAATTTTTTTTTCATATTTGAGGAAAAAGGACTAAGATTAGCGCTAGTAAAAGTACCTAGTAAAAAGAATTTTTGAGACCAAGACCTATTAAGATCCAATTGATATGGTTACAAACAGTAGCAATTCATTTGATCTATAGTTAAGTTTTGTATGGCAACATTTGGGAACACATACTTCTCAATCTGGGGGCATTTTAGTATTTTGACACTAAGGCACTAAAAATTGGTCGCCTAATATTTATTAGATCCTCTAATGCCACTGTAATAAGTGCTACAAAGGATGACTTCAAATGAATTCTGTAGTTTTGGGCTTTTTATATATTAAGTAATCTCCTATTTTATGAGGTTGTATTCATTATCAATTATTAAGTATTAACTATTTCATAAAATATGAATGGTAAGGGAGAAGTGATGAAGGGAGAGAAGAAAAATCAAGGAAAGGAGAAGTTCAGAAGGAGCTTAGAAAAGAAAGAGGGAACAAGTTCAGGTGGGCTTGGATGCTTCTCAGATGCTTCAGGGCCATGTCCCTGTCTCCGCCTCTCCCAACCCCATTTTCCATCCCCAGGCTCTGGTTCATGTCAATGTCAAGAGACCCTTCTGGAGTTTCTAAGGAAAAACGAGTAGCTGAATTTCCTTCAGTTTTGTACTTACTCTAAGTTGGTAAGACCTGAGTTCATATATATTAGGCCCTGGTCTGGGGACAGGTTCATTCCAGAAACTGAACTCTAACAGCAACTGGTTCTTTCGAGAAAGCAGCATGTTGCCTCTTTCCTTCCGGAAGGCCACAAATTCCTTTGAAAGAAAATTGTCATGAAATTTAAAACCATATGCATGTCTCAGTACTCATCAACAACATGACTACTTTGCATCCCATCCAGGCTATACTCAGTAAGCTTAATTTTCCCCAATAAAACCCCCTTAAATTTTAGGAAAATAATTTATCTACATTTGATAATCCATATAGGGGCAGCTAGGTGGTGCAGTGGATAGAGCACCAGCCCTGAAGTCAGGAGGACCTGAGTTTAAATTTGGCCTCATTTAACATTTAACACTTCCTAGCTGTGTGACCCTGAGTAAGTCATTTAACCCCCAATTGCCTCAGCAAAAAAAAACAAAAACAAACCAGAAGTCAGTTAGAAGACATAAAGAGTGCATACATGATCCGAAGCTTGCTGTGCTAAGATGGGCTCATTTAAAGAAATAGTTCTCAAACTTTTTGGTCTCAGGACCCCTTTATACTCTTAAAACTCATGGGGGTCCCTAAAGAGCTTGTTTATGTGTTTTATATCTATTGATATTTACCAGGTTAGAAATAAAAATGGCTTGGGATTACTATGAAAAGTTTTGACCCTGCAGATCGCAGGACCTTGAAAGGATCTTGGAAAATCTGGGGGTCCTTGGACCATAGCTTGAGAACCAGTGCATATAGGTATTCCAAACAGTTTGCTCAAACCTGGCACGGGGGTGGGGCAGCAGATGGACAGTGTTGGGGAGCAGCCGGGATGCCCACGATTAAAAATATGCCACGAACAATTCACAGTCACCATTTAGCTTGTTGCTATCTAAAGCGGACATACTTACTATGAACATTTCAAATGAAACCTATCAACTCACTCTTGCCATAAGAAGTCAGTTATTTTAACATCAAAACAGATACTATAAAAAAAACTGCAAATCAAAGTGCACAAAGAACACCATTTTTAGCAGAAAAAAAAAATTGCCAAAGATGTAGCAATAAGAGACACTTAATTTAGACTAATTAGAATTAGCAAACGTTTGAGAAAATCCTACCTTATTTTCTCTGAGCTTATTCATGACCTCATTGAGGGCTGGGTAGCCTCCCTCATATCTCCAGAGGTGGACTGAAATATATTTTTAAAAATACATATATATTTAGAGGTCCAGGATAATAGCTCAGTTGATTTTAAAACATGCTACACACACAAAAGTCGACATTGCTGAGTTGTCAATATACACAAAAGTCTTTCTAGGTATACAAATTATCACAATGAATTTAAAAACTCAGAGGCAATAAAAAATTGTTTCAAACTGGAAGAAACAATCTATTTCCTTTAACTGTGAATTTATACATTGATTTTAGAAACTTAGACTTTTAGAAACTTTAGATTTTTATTGCAACTAAGCATTTCATCTGAAAATTAATTATGCAATTACAATAAAGGTTTAAGAGACAAAGTTCATTTCAGCATTAAGTCTAGCTTCTAAGAATTATTCTTAAGACTTCTTACCAGCCTGATCTTGCTCCCCGTACCAAGTATTCCAAGTCCCCACCAAGGTACAAGGATAGTGTTTTTCTTCATGAATCTTTGGCAGCACCTCTTGACTTAAAAAAATAAGAAAAACAAATTCCATGTGTTCAATTAGCCTACTAATCAATCAGCAACATTTTACTGAGACTAATTAAAGACAATGTAAACATATTCATATATTTTGTGGGCTTATTGGCAGAATAAGCATTTTTGGCTCATCTCTATTACCTAACAACACCTTCCTTGAATGCTGGAACCCTTCACCATGAGTACTTATCTTTTTCAGATCTATGAAATGGGACCAAAAAGAAATAGTCGAGGGTCTGGAGATGACAGAAGATGTATTTACAAGTCAGAAGAGGGAATATTCATGAGAATGTTCATGATCAGGTGATTGTGTGGGCAAAAAGCCATGAGCCTGGGAGGACAACCAGCGGAAGAGGAAGGGAAAACCAAGAGGCATGAAGAGAATTGGCCCCATGTGAGATAGCGGAGTCAACTGGGAACCTTCTGGGCAGATGCAATTCCTCTACAGAGCAACAGGAGGAAGTAGAAGGAGGGAGAAGGGATGAAGGAGGAGGAAAGAGGGAGGAGGATCCAAGAGGCTATTTAGTTTTGAACCTCATTTTACAGATGAGGAAACTGAGGCCCAAAGAGCCATCTATTCCAACCCATACCTGAAAAAGAATCCCCATTACAACTTGCCCCACAACTGGTCATCTTGACTTAGCTGGAAGATACTGGCCACCTTTCTCCCCAGCTCTGAAGACAGATGCACCACATCCTGAGGCCACCCATTCTAATCTGAGCTAGGTCAAATTGTATATTTTTTCTGACATCAAGACCAAATTTGCTTCTCGGCAATTTCTAACAGTGAAAGGTAAACGAACCTAGTTTTGGACAAAGTGAGTTTCAGAAAAATCTGCTCAGGGAATTTGTCTAGATTTGAGAGTGAGTTTCAGAAAGTGACAAGACATCTCAGTGGAAATGTCCAGGGTCTGACAACACCGGAGGCTCAGATTTCCGGAAGCATCAGCTGGGGAATGAAGACAGAAGTAAATGGCTCCGATTTGCTGTAGAAGAGCATTTTTGTTTAAAATGTAGAGGGATGAACAAGAAAGTCTATACAATGGTTGCATTTCCCTGAACAGCCTTCGAGAAAAATGGTTTTGTTGTTCTTTTTGCTATTAGAATTTTTGTGTTTTTTGAAATTCCCTCATTTTCTTTAAAGTTTGGCAGAGGTGAGGGTTATACAAATCACTTTTACCATGTGCCCTTGTATATCATGAGAATGATTTTACTCAAAATTCATTAAAAATATCAGTCTAATTCTCTCACTTCTTCAAAGATATGTAAATTCCCAAAGAATGTTCAGGACTTCATACAATATGAGGTGATTTATCTGTGCATATTGTACCCCCATTTTGCTTTAATAATCTTATCACTTGGGCTCAATTTAATAGCTTTTGCAAAGAAAGAAGAATAGAGTTTAACAGAAATGCTCTCATTTTCACTCTAATAATTTTTGAAGGAGCCAGCACACACATAATTCAGTCTTTCCCCCTAGTCATGGGTAGTTTGGGCTACATACCAGATTTTGTTGTATGCTTCTAGGCATTCCGGCTTCACATTGTGAACTGAAACAAGAAAACTCAATAATAAATTTATGAACAAAAAGAAAGGAAATTCAAATGTTCAAATCTAAAAAGCCCCACTCACATTGTATTTTGTACAGACTGCTTGTTTCCTTTTTGGCTAGCAGATTGGAATGAGCATCTTTTCTTGGGTCAACTTTCCGGACAAATAAAGATTTTAACCAACTATCTTCACGAGATCTGTTAGTAGAGGTTGTCAGGCCCCTAGGAATGAACACATATGTCAGCGCAGATCTAATGAGAATTGCAATAGTTTTTTAGTTTTAATTAAGTAGGGTCAAACTACTATATTATTCATAGAAGAGAATATTAAATGTCCATCTCTCACAATTATTAACCATCTGACCTTGATGGGGTCATTTAATTTCTCTCAACCTCATTTTCCTCATCTATAAAATGTGAATCATAACCTTGCAATCCTTTCTTCACCAAGAAAGTAACATAAAATTCAAAGTGCTTTATATTCACATAGTTACTCAAAGCATCTTATTAAAGTTTATTGTTACAGTATCACCAAAGCTTATAAAAGTTGTTCAAACCATCTTATCAAATTATCTCATCTTCTTATCAGGAGAGGCAGAATGCTAATTTAACAGACTATTTTACCCCCAAAAATGACAACCAAAGGGAATGAGATTTTAGCATACAGTATTGCCTACCAGAGCACTCATATATAAACTTTTTTACACCAGGATTTTAGAAATGCATTTTGCCTTTTAAAATTTTTTTTGCTGGGGCAATTGGGGTTAAGTGACTTGCCCAGGATCACACAGTTAGGAAGTGTTAAGTGTCTGAGACCACATTTGAACTCAGGTTCTCCTGACTTCAGAGCTGGTGCACTTTTTTCTCCTTCTAAAACAATTTTTGACAAAGCAAAATTTGCAGGAAGAAAATGAAAATTACCTCCAAAATGAATTTATGGTAAAGTCAATTCCTATTCTAATTAAAATCTAAAGACAGAATTACACCATCACACAGAACAGATCGGATAATTTCCACCGTCTAAATGAATTTCGATTGCAACAATCAACCGATCACTAAACCTCTAATAAGCGCCTGCTATGTGCCAGACAGAGTGCTAAACATGCCTCTTAGGTATACACACTGTCAGAGAGCGGGCAAAGTGATCCCCCATCACTGAACATTCCCTGCAAAGCCATTCAGGTGGATCTCGACTGTCTTGGCCCAGATCGTCTACTATCCCCATGGGCTGAATCCTACCATTTACATTTAAACTTTTGAATTCCCACTGCCCCATAGATCAAGTTCAATTTTTGAAATGTCATCTCTATTCTACAATAGCAAATGAATTCTGAGGATCTCCCCTGGATATCTTAATTGTAACAGTAACAGTAAAACCAATTAGACAATTGCCTGATCTCTATGTCCACAATCATTATCAACTTATCAATTACAACAAACTTGCCCAAATAAAAAATTCTGGAGGAACTCTGTTTTACTCCCCAAAAGCACACCCTAGTGCAGTAAGGGTTTCTTGTAGCTTCTCAATTGAAAGGAAATGAAGGCAACGATGACTTAGTCATAGAGTAGCAAGAAATGTTACTTTGTATATCCTAACCATAATAACCAAGGATTGAGACAATTCTGAGCAAAAGTGTGGGAGGACAGGACATAACAATAACTGGTAGGCTAGTAGTTAGGAAGGTGACCTTCAGGGGGAAGAAAACACTCAACCTTACAAAGCTCTCTCAATTCCATAAGATAAATACACATGCTTAAAACTCACAGTCCTACAAATCACACAAATCTGTTTTTTTGTTTGTTTGTTTTTTACCTATGTCATATTGTATTTTATTTGTTTTGTTAAACATTTGCCAATTACATTTTATAATCTGATCTACCATTCATGGGGTTTTGCCTGCTGGGCAAATTTAACATTTCTGAATTGTATATACATTCACATACACATGCTTTCTTCCTCCTTAGAATGTAAACTTCTTGATGTCAGGGATTTTTTCCCCTTTTGCCTTTGTACCCACAAGGGTAGTATGGTGCCTATCACAGCCCAAGTTCTTTTTTTAATTTTAATTTTTTAATTAAATTAAATATTATTAAATGTTTTAAATAAATATTTTAAAATATTTTAACAGTTTTTATTTACAAGATCTATGCATGGGTAATTTTACAACATTGACAATTGCCAAACCTTTTGTTCTAATTTTTCCCCTCCTTCCCCTCCTCCCCCAGATGGCAGGTTGACCACTAAATGTTAAATATGTTAAAAGTTTAAATTAAATACAATATATGTATACAAATCTGTTTTTACTCAAATGTATCCACTTTCTATGCAAAATTGTGTTTTCCTTATTCTTAAGATTAACTTGTTGCTTTAAAAATGTACTGGATTTGCCTTCCTCCCATCTCTGGTCATTAAAAAAATAAAAAATAAAGTTGCTCTGGACCCTAACAGCTTTTACATATACCAATCCATAGAACTGGCTCCATTTATTTTAATTTCAAATTGTCTGAAACCACAAGAGACCGTATTTGGAAATATATGGCTATATAAACATATGCAAATATAGAGGCAGGAATGAGAATACTTTTTAAATACAGAAAACAGTTTCTTAAGATGGTGTTGGGGCATTAGCAGAAAAAAATAATTCTTAAAATCGTCAGAAGATTGAAAACAGCAAAAATAGTTCAATAAATATTATTACATTTTGTATAAGTTAATATTATATATTGGAGAATACCTTGCAGACTTTTAGGATACCTGATACTGACGCACACAAAAAAACCCCAAAACTTGATATTCTGAAGCACAATCTCTATCACATACATATTTATTAAATGAAGTTTTAGTTTTTTGTCTATTTTTTAACTTTCATTTTATTAAAACTTTATCAGAGACTTTAAAAAATCAAAACTGATTGCTTTGAAACGTAGCAAACATTGTTCTCTGCCTTCTGCATTGGAATTGTTAGATGGCTTGTCTCTCTGAAATTAAAATCCTGTTTCTTTGCTTTGTCTGTAACTTTGGCAATTCCTTTGTATAGAAGTAGTTTGAAGAAGGCAGTTTTCCAGAATCAGATCAAAACGCCAAACATTTCTCAAAAAACCAGATCTTCTCTGCCAGTTTCTGGTAAAGGTTAGGATGAATTTTAGGATAGGAACGCGGGATGTGAAATTAAGAAGCGTTCAGATGAATGCAGACGCGTACATTTGGGAGTTGGAAGAAGGACCTGCGAGCGTTATTTCGCTGCCATGTTTATTTTCTTCTCATTGTTGGGGTGAGGGGGGGTGCGTGCGCCCAAGGTGCTTGTGCATGAAAAAAGAGTGGGACTGGGCAAATCGGCCCCGAAAAGGCCCAGCCCGGCGCGCGGCGGATAGCGGAGCTCTCCCGAAGTTGCTCTGATCAGTTACACGAAATGCACCATGTCAGTTACAGCTCACCAAAGACTACGTGTCCGCGCGCTCAGGTGCTCAAAACGAGCCCAGGAGGGCAAAGGCGACCCGCGGGCACAGCCCGAAGCCCGGCCCCGGGGGAGGGCAATGTCACGGTCAAGAGCCCAGGTGTCCGGGACGGTGTCAGTGCCTCGGACACTGGCCTGCCGGCCCGAGGGCGCCCGCGACTAGAGCTAGGGTCGCTGGAGGATCAAGCCTGAGGGCTCCTCCTCGGCCGCGGTTCCCAGTCGGGTCGGGCCAGGCCGCCGCTCCCATGGTCACGGGCCACGGTCGGCCCCCGGCCCCGCGCCCCCTCCCTCCCCCTTGGCGTGGCCCGCGGGGAAAAGGGTCCCTATCTCCGCCCGGCTCCCGCCCGGGGGTGGCATGGCGCTGGGGCCTCGGCGGGCCCCCGGCCGTGACCTTGAACCCCAGCCGAATCGGGCGGGTTGGCGGGCAGTCGGGGCGCCTGGTGGAGGGGGCGCTACCCGGTCCCTAGCCGCCTGCAGTCTCGCCCTCCCAGGCCAGGGTTCAAGGTCACGGCCGGGCCATTTGGGCGCTGCTCACCTGAGGGCCGGCCGCAGGCGGGGGGGCGCGGCCGCTCCCAGGGACCGCAGCACTCGCGCCGCCATCTTGCTCTGGCGCCTCCGCTCGGCCCCCTCCCCCCCCACCCCGGCCCGCCGCCCCCTCCCCCATGCCAGCGCCGCTCGACGGAGGCCGAAGGGGCGGGCCCGGCCTGGGCGGCCTGCGCCGCGCCACCACCAGGGGGCGTCCCGGAGCGCCGCCCCGCGGCTGCCGAGGGCAGCTGCAGCCTGGGTGCCCTTCGCTTCATTTGACCTTCGGGCGCTCTCTGCCCAGCCTTGGAAGGCAGGCGGGCGCTGCCGGGACTCACTCCTGAGGATGCTGGGAGACAGCGGCTGGCTGCTTAGCCCCTGCCTGCCCCGCTGACCACCCCCGCCAGGACAAGCCGGGTATTGGCGGGAGGAAATGGCCCATGCAGGGGGATTTCCTCAAGGGGAACCTCCCTGCACGGATGGCACCAGGCAAACAATTTTGCCTCAACATTAGTTCTGCCCTGCCAGACTTCTGATCTGTCCATCAAGAAGCTATACTTCAAACAACCAAGCATTTCTGTGCAATCAGTCTTGGGTCATTGTAATGTTCTGTCCTAACAGGTCATCCTAATTTTGATTTTGCAAAGACTTCACTTGTCAAAAGAGGCCTCCTTTGCCCTAAAATGCCTTGCTGTGGTTACATAGTTCAGAAGAGAAGTAACACAGATCAATTTTCCCTCAAGTGCTGAGGCCCCCTGACTCAGTGACAATCAGCAGAGCCTCTCCCACTCCACACCGCTGAATTGTCTAACTTGGTCATACCAAGCCACAACGTGGGGTTCCTCTGGTTGGGAAGCCCAGTGAGATGGGCTCACTGGTGATTGGAATGGAGGGCACCAGCCTCCTGATTCCCAAGTCATCTTGTCCAAAAAGGGTGCATGGGGGCAACTGATTAGAGCACCAGCCCTGAAGTCTGAAGGACCTGAGTTCAAATCAGACCTCAGACACTTAACACTTCTTACCTGGGTGACCCTGGGCAAGTCACTTAATCCCAGCTGCCTCAACAACAAAAAAAAAGGGTGCATCGTTCGAAACAACCCTTAGCTGCTTGGTTTGAAAACACATTTTAGCTGAGGTTTTATCATTAAAAGGAAAACCTCATTTTAGGTAATTCTACATGAAGGAATGGTAACATGAAATGTTGTAAGGGTTCATTTCCCTCAGCCTGTTAAAAGTTTTGTTTTTATTAATTCAGCTTAATCTATGTAAATAAATCTGGCCAAAAAATTGAAGATTTTTCTTTCCCTTTAGGATTAGAGTTGAGAGAAAAATAGAACACAAATCACTGTAATAAAATTCAGTTAAGATACTTTGAATATTTTACTATTTAAAAAAGGATAAGTATTTACAAACATATTCCTATTTCCATTCAGTTCCTATGTTGTCAAAAATTCTGTGGATCATTAATTGTCTCTTCCAAAACAATGGGTTTATTCTTAGTTATAAGCTCAGAGATTTTAAGTGATATTTACACTGTTATTCTGATAAGGTAATTTCAAACAGTCCCTAGCTGTGGTGAAAAACCCAGTTTTTCAAAAAGTCCCTTATTGTTTGGGATACTTCATCTGCAGAAGTGGGATAGCTGGAATTGAAAACATTTACAAAAGCATCTCCTGCCAGGATGCAGTGCGTCCCTTTGCCAGCTTCAGAGCTTCATGCTGCTATGCTGAAGAAATATCCGGTTCTTTTAGACTTGGGTTTGGTGGGGCAGTCTTGGAGCTTATGGGGCTCTCCAGGTACTGTGTTCCAGCACAGGGTTTCCCAGTAACTGGATCGATGATTCTCCCAACTTTGAAGACGATCTCAGCCAATTCGTGTTTCACATGCTTGGTCCGAGGCACTGGCAATGCTCTGAGGAGCACGATGTCTCCAACTGTGCACTGCTCCAAGGCATCGTGAGCAAAATAAGTTCTGCGCTTGTTAAAGTACTGTGGAGAGAAGCACACTGGTCAAGTTTATAGTTAAAATCATTTGTCTTCAAAACATATAGTAAAATGTAACAATAGTGCCATATCATCTGACAATATTCTGGTGGTACTCAACAGCAATCCCCCCCTCCCTCCATGAGAAAGTCTGATGGCGAATCCCATTCCTGGGACATCTTTGGATGTAGTTATTTATAATACTGGGGAAGCAAAGTACTTTCCACTCATCTGCTAACTGCATTCCACAATCTTCCTCTATGTATTGCTTGCTTCACTCTACATATGGAGAAACCAATGCTGGCAGAGCCAGCATCCAAGGCGGAAGTGGAACCTTTCATTCTGATCCCATCATATACCATGTCCATGACCTCTACACATTTTAAAAACATTAGTAACTGGACTGTTTTCGAGAAAGAAAACCAGTCAAAAATATCTGGGCTCAGTTAGTTAGCTGTATAACCCTGGGCAAGTCACTTCACCTCTACACCTCCCTTTCCTCAAATGTAAATTGAAGATTACCATAGCCCCTATCTACCAGAGCTGTTGTGAAGATCAAATGAGATATTTGTAAAGTGCTTAGCACAGAGTAAACACGATATAAATATTAGCTACAATGGAAGATGACGTAATGAATGATGGACATCAGTGTAACAAAGCAAGCAGAATTAGGTGATGCAGTGATCAGAGCACGGGGTCTGGAGTCTAGAAGAGTCATTTCCCCTAAGTTCAAATCTGGCCTCAGACATTTTCTAACTGTGTGACCCTGGGCAGCAAGTCACTTCACCTTGCTTGCCTCAGTTTCTTCGTCTGTCAAATGAGCTGGAGAAGGAAATGGGAAACGACTCCAGTCTCTTTATCAAGAAAACCTCAAGTTGGACATGACTGAACAGCACTACCACCACCACACTGTTACCAGATATTTAAATAACACATACAAACAGAATTGATTGGGTAAGAATTAGGGACAATAAGGGAGTAAGTAATATGTAAGTTATTAGCTTGTTAAAGTAAATGCAATTAAAAATGTGTTTACACTGAGTTTATATAATTTGTAACAAAAATTATTTGCAAAACAAATTTTAAACTAAAGATTAAATTTAAGTGAAGTTAGACAATAATGACTTTTCAAACATGAAAATGATTTCTCTCAGGGGCAGCTAGGGGGCGCAGTGGATAGAGCACCAGCCCTGAAGTCAGGAGGACCCGAGTTCAAATCTGGTCTCAGACACTTAACACTTCCTAGCTGTGTGACCCTGGGCAAGTCACTTAACCCCAGCCTCAGAGGAAAAAAAATGATTTGGCTCATCTTTGAAGGACCAAACTTGTACCTTGTGAAGTCCTGAATGTGTTTTGTGTTTTATAAATCGCATTTGATAATAATGGTAAGAGTCACCTTTAGTAAGTAGGGATCCAGAACGAGTCTGTTCACTTGCACTTTGGCGGTTTTTTGCATTGCTGTCCCAATCACCTTCCCCACGATCCATTTGGCGTGGACAGAAGAACGAACAACTGACATCTTGTAGCTTACGTCACCTGAGAAAGAAATTTCAGTTTTAGAAATCAGTCTAGTTGGTGAGGATGGTGGAGAACATAATCTCCTTCTGTCTAGAAGACGAATGAAGTCCATGGAGATTGGGTAAAAGGTCTTAGCCAACTTCCTACTTCTCACCCTCACCCGAGGGGAAGTGGGCAGCTTACAACAGAGAAGCCCTCCATGGAACCTGGAACCTGAGAGAGCCGTGGGAGCCCATAAAAGAGGCGGTTTGAGGCTGGGCTCTGTTTTGCACCGGGACAGGTCCATGCCCGCCCTCACCCTGACCCAGGGCTGGTTAGGGGAGACCGACCCATTTTCCTTAAGCTGTTTCAGGCCTGGCCCACTCTTGTGTGACCCCATTCTGGGTTTTCGGGCAGAGGTGCTGGGGCGGTTTGCCTTGCCCTTCTCCTCTCATCTGACAGATGAGGAAACTGAGGCGGACAACGTGAAGGGATCAGACACTCAGTGAGTGTCTGAAGCTGGATTGGAACTCAGGAGCCAGAGTTTTCCCAACTCCAAGCCCGGAGCTTTTTATCTGCTATGAGACCTAGAGTTCTAGTGCTGTTTCTACAAAAGCAAAGAATTATGCTGAAATGGTCTCAAAATGTTTCTTAAAAAACAACTCCTGGGCCACTAGGCCAGACAGCCCCCGCCCTCCGGGGCTGGCGTTCCCCGTGGGGGTCACAGACCGAGCCCCAAGGGGCCGTAATGGCAGAGGGCCGTCACGCCCGATCACTGAGGTCACACCGGAGCCGGCGCCACGTGCCAACCCCGGCCTCGGTTTCCTTCTCAGAAGGGTGGGCTGGGGGGGTTGGGAGCCCCACGCCGGGTGTCCGGCCGGGTCGTGCTGCCCTCGGGCCTTGACCCTCTCGGGGTCAGAGGACGTCCTCACTAGGCCTCCCCCGGCCCTCACACCCAGACACGCAGCTTCCTCCTCCCTCCCGCCGCTCCGCGGGACCCCATAAGCTCGTACCCCGACTGAAGCACGTCCCGGCGTCCGACAGTGATAGCTCCACACACCACCCCGGGTTTGTTCTCTCTCTTGCTCCGGCCCCAGACCCTGACCCCTGAACCCTGACCCAGAGCCGGAGAGCGTTGGCCGGGAAACGTCATGACGTCACTCCGCTGGGGACGGTGCTCGGCCTTTGCTTGCCGGAACTTCCCTCAGCCGGAACATTCCTCCGCCCCTTAAGGGGGCGTGGCCCTAGGTCTTCCCCGCCTCCTTTTCGTTTTTTCCCAATAGAAAGACCCAAAGGACGGTTGGGTGGTCACGTGTCTGAGGCCCGCGCGAGCGGAAGTGACGGCGGGTTCTCTGAGTTCTGAGAGCTTACCTTTATGTGGTCCTCGGAGTCTCGGAACCGGTTTCTGGTGGTCTTCATGTGGTCTCTCGTGGCGTGTTCAGGCTGCGCACGGGACCGCTCCGATCCGAGGCCCTCCTAGTGCTGAAGAAGCTACGTCTTCCTGGCGCTCCGCCGCGGCGCTGGGGGCCCTCCCGCCGTCCGCGTGTGGGGAGCCCCGGGGGCGGTAACTGCAACCTCGGCTACAGGGTCTGACGGGTGTCGGGCGCTTTAAGGTCCGCAAAGCGACTTCCTCTTAACAGGCCGCTGAGGGGGCACGTGCCGGTGTCCCCGCGGGACGGCCCGAGGAAGCCGAGGCTGTAGAGGGCGGGAGGCAGCGGGTGCAGTGGAAGGAAGTGGCCTGGCTCCGGAACGAAGAGTTTGAGTCCCGGCGACTCGGCACCTTGGAAAACTAAATCCGGGCCTAGGTTCTTCCTCCGAATGGGGAAGGATTTGTACCCATCCGTCCCTGAACTCGGAGATCGGCAGTCACTTGTCAGTGTCAGGCTGAATTCAAACTCGGGCCGAGAGCAAGTAGTTCTGTGCTCTGCTTCCTGGAGATGGTGGAAACCATTGAAAGGTCTAGCAAGTACCGGATTGTTCCATAGGAATCAAAGATAAAAATGAAAGCCTATGCGCTCATTCGTTCAATAACCACTCTAACTTGTGCCAGGCACTGTGCTAAGTGTGCAAAATAAACGAAACCATTCTTGCCCTCGAGGAATTTGTAATGCAGTGCAAGAAACATGTAGACATATAAACACATTCATGTGTGTACCACATACTTTTAACTAAAATATATGACATACGTTACAAATATACCTGAACCGCTTCCTTTTTGTGTCTTTGAATGTTTCATTAAGATCACGTGCAGGTGGTGATCCACAGACCCAAAGGTATCATCTTAAAAGACCCAATTTAGGATTTTGATTATTTGCATTTAACCCTCACCTGAATAAACTTTTAGTGTGTTTAAGTAATGGGACATATTCCCCTCCCCCCCAACATAAATAGTATAAGTAGCTTCAAAAAAAATAAAGCAGTTTATTTTAGGGTTCCTAACCACTTAGTCAGAAAAGCAGTTGGTAGACTCTTCCTTTAAAGATCATGTATACAATATGTGTCCCCCAAATCGGGCGGGACGGATGGCGCAGAATATTCTACAATCCAATAAATTCAACCCTAGTTTGGAATGTTCAATATGAAAAGAAGGAAGGAAATAAACACCTGCTGTGTCAGGTCAGTCACTGTGCTTTACAAATATTGATGCTCACAACAACCCTGGGAAATAGATGCAGTAATCCATATTTTACAGGTGGGGAAACAGGCTCACATAGGATAAAGTAGTTTGCCCATAGCTCTGAACTGAATGAGGTTGGATTTGATTTCAGGTTTTCTGTTTCCAGGTGGGGCATAGTTGGAGTATTTGAGAATGCTGATGAAGTATAACTTCTTTATACTCCACAGAATCAAAGCATCTTCAATCAGTCAAGAAGTAATTGTTAAGTATTGAGCGCTCCATTCTAACCCTTTCATTTGGAGAAGCTTGGACCAGAGCGGTGCAGCGGTGCTTGATAGAGTTAGCCCCTAAGACTGCTCGAATAAGGACTTGTAGTGGAGCTGAAAGATCACTAGATTTAGAATTAAGACATTTGGTTTAACTTCCTCCTGCCCCACCAAGGGTTACCGGATGGTTGATCCTTTCTCAGGATCTCTGTGCCTGCATTCTCTGGTCTTTGATTAGTCAGCATTAACATCGCCTTCTGGTTTCAGGCTCACTGGGTCATTTTTTTGCCCATTTATTTTTCATGCTCTGCTAATGAATGCTTGTCTTCCTCCCACCTACACACACAAACACATACTATACTCCAAACAACACCATCGCCCCCCCCCCCCCCCCCAGTATGTTTTCTTTTCCTGTTAGAATCTAAGCTTCTTGAGGGCAAAAGTGATTACTTAGTGCTTAGCATATTGTCATGTAGTAAGTGCTTAGGAAATACTTTTTAAAAATTCCTTTATGAGGATCAGTTGAGAAAATAATAGCTAACATTTACATAGGCAATAGTTTACATGTGTTACTTCATTTAATCCTCAGGACAATGTGAGAAAGGTATTATTCCCATTAAGGCTGAGAGAGAAGTTAAAGGACTTGTCCAGAATCACACAGCTAGTAAGTACATGGCTGGTCTTTCTGACTCCCAAGTCCAGGACTCTGTCCACTGGATTACCTAAGTACTTCTACCTAAGCATGAGAAGTATGTGTGGTCTCTCTCTGTCCCTCTCTCTCTCTTTCTCATTTTCTGTCTATGGAATTACAGGTGTCCATCTCTAACTGCAGATATCACTCTATCCATGTATCTATATGTATGTATATGTACACATGTATGTATGTTTATATAACCATATAGGTATATTTGAGTATAGGTATATTTGTATGTGCTATAAATGAAGAAAGTTTGAATGTAAGACTACTAAGAGTTTTCTAAAATATATTTTCCAAAAAGATATAGTCAAGTCAATAGCATTTATTGACTGCTATATGTCAGGCACTAGGCTAAGGCTGAAGTATACAAGAGAAAATGAACTCTCTTGAAACATAAACAATAATATAATTATAAGGATTTATTTGCTTAAAGCCCACAATGAATGCTAGTTTACAGAAGTATAAAGACTTGACTGTTGCCTTCAAAGCATATTCTAACCTGATAATTCCTCTGTTTAAGAATCTTCAATGGCTTTCATTGCCTGAAAAATAAAAACCAAGTCATTTGGTGTGTCAGTTAAGATTTTCTGTGCTCTGGTCTAAGTCTGTCTTTCTCGGCTTTGTTCCTACTTCCCCTCTTCGGATACCCAACCTTTACTTAAGTTATACTCAAAACTATTCCCTGAAAACCATAATCAAACCAACAACAACCTGTGTTTTCATGCTGCTCACTTCAGCTGGAATACCCTCTTTCTTTATCCTGTCCCTCTATTTAAACTCTGCCTATCATTTCATGTTCAGATTCAGCAACATCCCAGGTGGGAAAAAACAAGAGATTTGGACTTGGAGAATAATGATAAAGGACTGACTTTGTTCAATTAATTACTACTCCTGTGAGCCTCAGTTTCCTCATCTATAAAATGAGGGCAAGAATTTAGATAATTTTTAAGGTTCCTTCTAGTTCTAAATTTTATGATCCTGAGTATATATTTGGTTTTTTATAAATGTACTATTGATTGACTGTCAGCTTCCTTTACAAGACAGCCAAAATGTCCAGTAGATACAAGACAGGACTCAGAGTTAAGAAGGCCTGAGATCTCTGCTGTAGGGAAGACATTTTTCTCTAGGGTCCTCATTGGAGTCACAGGACAGTGGTTCAGATCTTGGCCCTGTTAGTTATTTGTCAATTTAAATATTATTATACATGTTATTCACTTCAAAATAATTGGAAGAAGCTCTTCTGTGCCTTAATTTCCTCAGTTGTTAAATGAAGTTGTTGGGCTAGATCAAATTCTTAATTTGAATTTAAAAATCTGTGAATAAAAAAAAAAAACTAGAACTATTTTATTATAGTTGGTTTCTTTGTAATTTTACTTTATTCATTTACATAATTATTCTTTTTAAAATAGTTTTTATTTACCAGATATATGCATAGGTAATTTTACAGCATTGACAGTTGCCAAACCTTTTGTTCTAATTTTTCCCCTCCTTCTCCACCCCCCAGATGGCAGATTGACCAATACATGTTAAATATGTTAAAGTATGAATTAAATACAATATATTACATATTCATTCTGAGAAGGGGTCCTTCCTTAGGCTTTACCAGACCACCAGACCAGTCCAACTGGTTAAGAACTCCTGAACTGATAACCCCTGATCTAATAATAACTATTATTTACACAATTTTTACATAACATTTTAAGGTTTGCAGAACTCTTTGTAATATATCATTATAGGGGCAGCTAGATGGCGAAATGCATGGAGCACCAGCCTTGAATTCAGGAGGACCGGAGTTCAAATCTGGTCTTAAACACTTAACACTTCCACTTCCTAGCTGTGTGACCCTGGGCAAGTCACTTAACCCCAGCCTCAGGGAAAAAAAAAGTAATATATCATTATATTATATCATACCATATCATTCATTGCTCACAACTCTGTAAACCCATTTTGTTGTTCAGTTGTCTCTTCATGACCCCATTTGGGGGGCAGAGATACCAGAGTGGTTTCCTTCTCCAGCTCATTTGACAGATGAGAAAACTGAGGCAAACAGGATAAAGTGACTTGCCCAGGGTCACACAGCTAGGAAGTGTCTGAGACTGGATTCTAACTCAGCTTTTCTTAACTCCAGTTCCCAGTGTTTTATCCACTTTGTGTCGTGGTTACCTATTTACACCTCTTGGTCATGTGAGCTAAAGGGAATAAATGGATCTCATTCCATTTACACACACTCACCTACTCGGCCATTGGAACCATAGTTTTGTTTTGTTTTGTTTTGTTTTTTTCCTTGATCATTTATTTTTCAGAGATAGTTCTTTAGCTACTTATTAGTGGTCATGATTATCTCTTATTTTATTATTATTATTTTTTTTTAGCAAACTCTTTCGATGAATCCACCACCCCCTCAGCTGCAGCGCTGGCAGGTGTGGGGTCCTCTGGGCAGGTGGGTGTGTAAGGGACTCCCGGGCTAGTTTGTTTCAAAGCATCCTCTAAGCAGGAAGGAGTTAATGCGCCTCCCTCCTGGTTACCTGCCCTGGCAACTCTCGCCTTTGTCAGAGGGCGCTAAGTGGCTGTTCTGCCCAGGAAACAAAGGAAGGGGGAACTTAGGAAAAGCACCTCTGCAGCTTGTTTGTGTGTGTGGCAGGAGGCTGGGAGGCAGGGAGGCTGCCGCTGGCGGGAGGCTGGATGTCTGCCCGAAGATGCGGAACCGGGGCCTCGGAAGCATCTTGCCATTCTGCCCGGCTTCCGAGAAGAAGCAGGCATCTGACTCCACCTGGAGGGTTTAGACTTTCGTGAGTTTGCTCTTAAGGTAAGAAAAGCTGAGATTCTAAAGCCCCCTTCTGGCGGGAGCGTTCACGGGGGCTACAATTTTTGAGGTTGTAGAAGTAAGTGAGGAGGAAATGAAAACGATTAGCTCGTGCGCTCTTTCAGCCCTTCTGGGCTTCTTACAGTGAACGGAGAGGCTGCCTGGAAAAAGCCCCTGAATTTCAGCGAATTGGAACTGGAAATCGCGGCCAAAGTTTCTTTCCAACAGAGCAGGCAAAAATCTCTGCAACTTATACGGTAGTGCAGCTAGTTTTGCCTTGGTCCATAGAGGGATAGCCAGATCAATGGGGAAAAAAGGGGATAGAAAAATCTTCCTCTTATTTAGAACTTGTGCAACCTCTGGGGCTCCTAGTTCAGTTTCTGTCTCTGAAGAGCAAATAGATGTGTCTTTCTGGGCTTAATGATGCTCAAGAGCCTTACAGAAGATATTCTTTTTATTTTTTAAAATATGGCTTTTTTTTTTTTAAACCAGATATGTGCATGGTTAACGCTACACAGCATTGACAATTGCCAAACCTTTTGTTCCAATTTTTCCCCTCCTCCTCCCCCCCCCCAGATGGCAGGTTGACCAATACATGTTAAATATGTTAAAATATAAGTTAGATACAATATATGTATACATGTCCAAACAGTTATTTTGCTGTACAAAAAGAATCGGACTTTGAAATAGTGTACAATTAGCCTGTGAAGGAAATCCAAAATGCAGGCGGACAAAAATAGAGGAATTGAGAATTCCATGTAGTGGTTCATACTCATTTCCCAGAGTTCTTTCGCTGGGTGTAGCTGGTTCAGTTCCTTACTGCTCTATTGGAACTGATTTGGTTCATCTCATTGTTGGAGAGGGCTATGTCCATCAGAACTGATCATCACATACCTTCCGAATCCAATTCTTCCTTTGCAACAACAACAACAAAATTCGGTTCTGCACACACACACACACATATATATATATATATATATATATATATATATACATACATATATACATATATATATGTATATATGTGTATATATATATATACACACACATATACATATATATATGTATATATGTGTATATATATATATATATATATTGTGCCTAGGATATACTATAAGATATTTAATATGTATGGGAATATCTGCCATCTAGGGGAGGGGGTGGAGGGAAGGAGGGGAAAAACTCGGAACAGAAGGGAGTACAAGGGATAATGTTGTAAAAAATGTTATAATTATAAAATTAATAATAAAAAAACTGATCATCACATAGTATTGTTGTTGAAGTATACAATGATCTCTGGTCCTGTTCATTTCACTCAGCATCAGTTCATGTAACAGACATACATTCTTGTATTTGGTTTTTCATTAGCACTCCTCTCAGACATCCTCTCCATTACATTGTAAACACTAATTAATTCGGTCGTTTTGTACTTCTGTGAGGTAACAACTTTTAACAAATTGGTTTTTTGTTTTTTTTTGTTTGTTTGTTTTGGGAGGGGGGGAGAATAGGAAAACCTTAACATAAGGTTTAATGAAACCATTTAAAAAGCACCAACTAACTTGTGTGTGTGTGTGTGTGTGTGTGTGTGTGTGTGTGTGTGTGTGTGTGTGTGTGTTTGTAATGATTGGAATGAATTAATGATAGGAGTTATTATTTGCTTTTATTTTCTGTTTCCTGTCTGAAGTCAAGTAGATCAGAAGTAGACTTATGGCCCCTTTTCACCTGAGAAATTTTTATGGGAGCTGGGATACATAGGTATATAAAATAGGTACACAGATAAAATATTTACTGATAATTTCATGAGTCCACACTCAGTTACAAAACCCCATATATGGTCACAAACCTCAGTTTAAGAAGCTGGGCCTTCAAAGATGGGTATATTTTGTTCATGTCTGTATTTTTACATTTCTCATGATTGAAGAAATGAGGTGATGTCTTATTTTCTCTGCTACTTTTATCCTCCTTTTATTTATTGTGGTTCCTGATTTCTGGGCTTGTCCACTGATTAACAGTTAAGAACAGACAACACTTGTCCGAGGAAAACCAACAGTTTGGACCAAGACCCAAAATAGGGAATATATTTAGTGAGTTAATTTCATATTTGGAATGAAAAAGCTGTGGGAAATGATATTAGGTTTGAGTACAATAGTTCATCCTCCTGTCTGTTCCACACAATTTTGTGAGTAGTGAGGGAGAATGTAATAGAGCTATATAGATTTTTCATCGTAGTGGATTGTTTTAAGAATTAATTCAGATGGTTCATAGACTTTGTTTTGATAGTTTCCATCAGGGTTATGAACCCAAGATGATCTTTGGAAAGTTCCTACCTTTCACTTTTTCCCAACCTGCCATTTTATTTTTATTAATGAATTCTAAGTATGAGTTAAAAGAACAAAACAGATGTGGTGTCTTTTCTCCTTCATTTTGTCCCTCACTCATAGTTCTTAGTAAGATTTGACTAGACAAATAGATATTAAAACCCTATTTCTAATGGGGATAGTCACCTGATTGTCACAATGAAAAGACTAGAGGCAATCAATAACAAGCTATCTTAGGCCATGTTTTGATGAGCAATTAAGATCATAACCTTTTAAAATAGTTCTGACCAATTGGGGATTATGGAGTTCTGTCTATTTCCTATGCTTTAAAATAGAAAGCCATTAATGCTGAACAGAAAATGAGAGCTTATAGTTTCAGCAGGATGCAGAATGACTCAGTGGGCCAGGAAGGGCTAACTTCTTTTCCAAGCAGCTCTGCATTCAGCCTGGGCAGCTGACATTTCCTACCTCAGTGTCTCAGTTTTTCATCCAGAAGATGAAGTTAACAATAACACAATAAATGCCTCATTAATCTGGCCATGGAAAGTAGTGGTTTTTTTTTTTTGTTTGTTTGTTTGTTTTTTTTTACAAAAATCACATTTCCAAGTAGCTAAATATTACTACCCTTTTAAATACAAAACTTTTTTTGAAAAAGTTATTTAAGATAGAGATCTTTCTAAAATATGCTACATACTATCATTGTGAACAGAACATACTGAATGTGATTTCTTGACTTGGAATCATCATGATAAATAACAATGATAATTCAGAAGGATACAATGTGATATAGAAGAAAACTTAAACTGGCAATCAGTGCTTGGTGGCCAAGTCTTGTTCTGCTCCTGATCAGCTGTGTGTCTGTGGGAAATGAGAGCCCTGAAATACTTTCCAGCTTTAAATGTCTTGGGTTCTAGTGAGTATTTAGGGTTGATTCTACACTAAAGCCCACCTTTTAGTTTTTAAATCATGTGGAAGAGCCAAGTGTCTTGACCATGTTTACACTGATAGAATCTGAAGGAAAGTTTTTCCAAAAAACAATTTTACTTAGTAATAACATGGAAACAGCAATAGCACAGTCCTTGAGGATGCTCCCTTGGTTTAAGAATACAAAATTCTTCCTTATCTCCCTATGAAGCACATGTGGTTAGTTGATTGTGGTGACTTGCTGGGGAGTGGAATTTTTATCTGAGTCTGAGGGACACTAGGTTCTCTTAGGCTGGACTTTTTAATGTTCTAGGTAACTTGGAAGCCATAGCAACAATTTGAGTCTTAGTCTCAGGGACTCAAAAAGAGTTGGAGTTTTGACATCTCCTTTCCTCCTTTCCCCAGGGAACTGGGATGAGAATTGAACCCCAATTCCCTGATAACTTGAAGTTAATGTAGAAAATTAACTGCTTGAAGACTAATTTGTGTATCTATAGTTCCTTGAGGTAGCAGGCACTTTCTAAGTGATGGTTGAATTGGGGCTAGCTGGTATTAATAGTCCAAGGCTACTACTTTTCTACATCCTTAAATCTACTTTTTTCAAGTTTTCAGGCTTCTCTCATTGATGTCTGTTTTTCTCTCTCTTCCAATTTCACTCACTGTTCTTGGCTGTGCAATTTATAGACTCATAGGTTCTTAGATTTAGAACTGGAAGGGACCCCAAAAGTCATAGTCATTTTATAGAAGAGCAAAGTGAGGCTTGGGGTAAAGTAAGTGATTTGCTTAAGATCACATTAAAGCAAGGAATAGGATTTGAACCCAGGTTTTTGGACCCCAGAACCAGTACTCTTTCCATTATTTGCCTCCCCCTTCTAGTTTGCTGCTCCTGATTGATGATTTGGAAGACCAGATAATAATTCCCGTTAGAACTGAATTTAAGTATCAAGTTTGGTTTATGGAAGGGTTGAGAAAATGCATCTTTTGTGTTACCTCTTCTCTGAAGTGAGAGATTTTGAATGGGGGATAATGAATTCATCTGCAATAAACTGCATTGATGTAGTAATTGCTTTTTTTCTTTTTTCTTTTGTTAAGAAGGAATGATTCACTGGGGAGGCGAGCAGAATAGAATATGCTCAGAAATGAAAGTGATGGAAATGATATCAACATAACATTTTAAAAAGGGAATTACATTTCAAATAGAAGTAAATAGACTGAGTGGTGGTAGTGAAGGGTTTGTTTGAGAGCGAAGTGCTTAGCCTTCAGTATATAGGTTTCCTGACATCTATTTTGGCTGCTTGGAGCCCTCCTTCACTTACTTTCAGATTACTGACACTATTCTAAATTGTAGAGGTTGCTGGGGCCAAGTGACATGTTACTACCAGGATGCTAAATTTACTATTGTTGTTTGGTTGTTCAGTTGTCCGATTCTTTGTGACCCTGTGGACCAACCAAGTGACAGGCTACTGCCATGATGTTAACTTCACCATTGCTGATTGGTTGATCAATTGACCAACCCTGTGGACCAAGTATCTGTGGGATTTTCTTGGTAGTGATACTGGCATGATTCTCTATTTCCTGCTCCAGAGGATCCATTTGTTAGGCTCAAAGGTTGAATAACTTGCATGCATCTCAGAATGGATTTGAATTTAGATCTTCCTGATTCCAGGCTCAGCACTCTATTGCTATTTCTTGTCAAATTCATCAGGTTACTGTAAATGATACTATATAAAGTATTTGCAAATACATGAAGTGATAAATACTAAATATAATGTCATTTATGACAGAATACTTTTCAGTACTCTAAGGTTCTATTGAAACCTTATTGGCATTTGACTCCCTTCCTTCACTAATGTACATAGTCAAATTTCTTTACTTTAGTAGATGGTTTTCTTACAGCCTGGTGATGAACTTTTGCAAACTTCAGGAACCTAGTCTCAGACACCACACACACACACACACACACACACACACACACACACACACACACACACACACACACACATGGATTTTCAAGAACCTATACTCTATTTAGAATAGCTTTTGAGAACAGAAGATCACTTCTTTACCACAGGAACTTTATTGAAGACAATTAAAAGTAATTGAAGATCTGACTTGCTCCTGTGAAAGCTCATTTTCACTTAATAGCTGAAACTAATTGCTGTCAGCCACTTGACAGTTAAACTGATTTTTTATCACAAAGAATTACAGCTACATCAAGTACATCTTTCAGGACATTCCTTCCAATTTTAAAAATATTCACCTGAAGATCTTTAAGGAGCTCTGGTAAGGCCAAATGAAAAATTGTGCCAATAATTTTAGAGAAATTAGGAATCTAATAAAGGAGACTAATTACGAAAACTGCAGATTTGCACTTTTCTTCTTCTTCTTCTTCTTCTTCTTCTTCTTCTTCTTCTTCTTCTTCTTCTTCTTCTTCTTCTTCTTCTTCTTCTTCTTCTTCTTCTTCTTCTTCTTCTTCTTCTTCTTCTTCTTCTTCTTCCTCTTTTCTTTTCTTTTTATCAAAATATGAAAAAACCCAATCTTCAACATTCGAGACCATTGTTATTTAGGGACTGGGTAGAGAAATGTGGTTAAAAAAAAGGTGAGTGTGAAACCTTAGGAGTAGAATCCAACCAGCAGAAGTTCACTGTGATGTGGTAAAAAGTAGAGACAAATAAAATCACATAATATGAGTCCACTGGATGATATGCCTAGAGGATATTTTAGAAAGATAGAATAGAAAGATAGAATCATTTGCAGAAACAAATTAAGAACTGGAAAATGTATTTTGAACCAAAGTAAGTAACATATAATCATAAGTAAAACTTTATATTTGTTAATAGCAACCTTTTTGGTAATAGGATTATGTCTTTGGTTTGGCTTATAAATGAAAATGCAATTTTTATGTCTAAAATAAAAAGACATAGGGCATCTAGGTGGCATAGTGGATAGAGCACCTGAAGTCAGGAAGACCTGAGTTCAAATGTGGCCTCAGACACTTAACACTTAACACTTCCTAGCTGTGTAACCCTGGGCAAGTCACTTAACCCCAATTGCCTCAGCAAAAACAAAATAAAATAAAAAGACAGAACTCCATTCTGAAAGATTGTTTTGGAGAAGAGTCATTTTCTATTTGTCTCATTTTCATTTTATGACATATAACTTTAAAATTGAATTCTTAATCTGGAGAGATGACTCTTTTTTGATTCTTGTTCAATATTAGATCAATCCATCAACTGGAAGATCATTATTTTAAAAATATGTCTATTAGGGGGTTGAAGAAAAAGCAGCCAAAAACTTTCAAAGTCAAAGTGATCACAATGGATGCTGAGATGGAATTCAGTTGTGAGGTAAGAGACATGGTGATGTTTTATTGATATATTATTTTATATCATTAAGAGAAATAGAAGTCTTGCTTTGGTCAGTGTAGTTTCTCTGGAAAGTGTTTGATAAGCACCAGGAACAGAAAGGAAGATGAGAAAAGTAAAAATAATGTAATTTTCATAGATTTTCATTGATTGGCTTAATTGATTTTTTTGATCTTCTGAGTACTAGGTGAATTAGCTGTTATCCAAATTTGAAATCTTTCATTGCTGGAATCCTGGGTGAGTGTGTCACAATGTTAGGTACTATCTTGACACACAGCCACAAACCAGAAGCAGATGTAAGAGAAGCTTATATTGAACCCTTGAGTAGAGTCCTTTTGATGACCAGCTCATACATGGGTTATTTTATTAATTTAGTCATCCATATTGTTCTTCCCCAAATACAGTAGAGAATAAAGGGATGAATCTTTGATAATGATACAGGCATTGTTAAAGGCTTATTCTTCTTTCAAGATTGAGCTGATGATTTGGTAACACTAATGTACAAAAAATTTCTTAGGTCAGTGATATATAGTGGTGCTGGTCTCTGATCAGACAGAGAATAGTAAAAATAGGATACTCCAAGGAACACCTCTTCCAACTGGGGAAGTCTCTCCTTGTTTCTGAGAACCTGAATACAGGAAGCCATGTCCCCATGTATAGGATTTCTTGGTTCTAGCCTCAGAACAGTGGGCAGTGCTGAAGGTGGAAGGGTTCTGTGAAATGCCAACAGTATTGGAGAGTTTCTTGGTCTGAGGCTTTGGCCTTTATGTGAACTATAAACTGGAATGGGGTGGGAGCAGGCAGGCCGACTGCATGAAAGCAGTCCCTAGACTTCATGAAGACTGAGTCAGAATCTCATTCTTGTTTCAGATGAAATGGAAGGGGAAAGATTTGTTTGATCTTGTGTGCCGAACTCTCGGGCTCCGGGAAACCTGGTTCTTTGGCCTGCAATATACTATTAAAGGAGTCCGTGCCTGGTTGAAATTGGAGAAAAAGGTGAGGAAAACCCCAAACTACCAGCTCCTTAGTCTAGTGAGTCTTTTATAAAACATCTTATAAATGATTTATGCATAGTATTCAATTTGGACGTGGCAGTAACTCTGGGACAAAAAAGTGTTGTTGCTTATGGCAAATACATGTGGTAATATACAAGAATGGAAATGATAGTAAACCCTATGTATTTTTAAAAATGATCAACATTAGGAAGAAAATCTTTAAATTAGTTGAAGTAAAGATCTAAGGACAGTTGCCAAATAATTATAAAATATTTTTTTTTGTTTGTTTCTGATGGAGAGTGAAACTTTACCTATAAGAGGAAAATATAGATAAAATTCCTTCTCTGCATTAGTTTTTTGCCCCGATTTATTATATACTTTTTCTTTACATTTGTGGTTGCCTTTGAAATGGGCATTGTTAGCATTCTGACTTTCTCTGCAGTTGCTAATACATATCGTTTTTTTCTTTTTATGTTTGCATGCTTGGAAACAGGTTTTGGAACAAGAAATCCCCAAGGAAGATCCAATAAAATTCTGTTTTTTGGCCAAGTTTTACCCAGAGAAGGTGGAAGAAGAACTTCTTCAAGAAATCACTCAACACCTTTTTTTTCTGCAGGTCAGGAGGCTGATGAAAAGATCACTCTTTCTTGAAATCCTGAATTTTCTGCTTCCTTTCCCTTCTGAAATGCCTATAATAAGATCAGCTAGGTTTCTTGTGCCTGCCCTTCTGTCTGTTTTGGAAGGAGAGGTGTTATCTGAAGCCACTCACATTGCTTATTTACTAGAACTATTCTGCCTGAATTTCTCTTGCTTTCTAAACACATGAATGGAAAAAAAACAAAACCAAAAAACCTACCCAGTTAGGGTTTAGGGTTCCCTTTTCTGTCCCATTTCAAACAAAAGCGTGCTATTGAACTCTTTTCCAAGGAAAATATGGCTTGGATAGATACTCAATCCCACAATACATATGAGCCATAGGCATTGGACCCCACTGGGCGTGGGAACCAGAAGCTGTCCTATGATCACTACCATTTGTCTTTTGAAAAATTGACATTGTATTTCAAGGAAGAGTGGGATTGGTAGCTACCCAGGAGTGATAAATTTATTAATTCAGTGAATTTGCTGGCAAATCTTAGTTGTGCATTCATAGTAGCATTTGTTATATGTCTCTTTTTCATATTAATACAAATGGATGCTCACTTTGCCTTCACTTTGACGTTAACTCACTCCTTTGATTATCTTCATGGATTTTAGGAGATGATAGCTGGAAGGTACCCAAAGATCACTTAGCACAGAGAAATTTAACTTGGGGTGCAGAGAACCATAAAGGCTACTTCAGGAGATCCATGAACTTGGATGGGGAAAGAAATTACATCTATTTCAATAGAATCTGTTTATTTTGTGATCCTGTGTATGTTAATTTAAAACATCATTCTGAGAAAGGGCACCTATGCTTTCCCAAGTATTACCAAAGTGATCCAGGGCACAAAAGAAGTTAAACACTCTTTGTCTAAAGCAAAACTTCTTAAATTGTGGATATCATGAAATTATGATTTATTATCAGTAATATTTGATTAGTACACCTATTTTATATAGTATATACCCGGGGTTGCGTAAAAATTTCTGAAAAGGAGGTGTGAATGGAAAATGTTTAAGAAGCTCTAGTCTAAAGTCTTTCTTCTACAGATAAGTTAACTGTGGCCCTAAGAGAAAGATTAAGGGTGAAGTTTTTGTGGAAAAAATGCCTGCATTGATATGTCTCTAAACAAGAGAAGGGGGCCATGGTGCAGAATCAAGGAGGACAGGAGACAGGAGAAAAATCTATAGAAACTTTTTAGAGTTTCCATTGGGCAAGAGAGTATTTTTAGGACTCTAGAATCTCTTCTAACCTCAGAGAAAGAAGTCTTGTCAAGTGGCCTTTTCTAAGTAAAGCTCTGAGGAAAATAATCAGCAGCAGAATGTCATAGGAGCTCCCTGCAGACGAGGCATGTGGGCAGAGAGTTGGGCCAGTGCTCTCAAACCTCATACCAGGAGGGCATCAAGGTTTGAGAGATTTCTGAAGGTGGATGCTTTTGGAGAAAGAGAGTAGCGAGAAACTTGGGTTTAAGTTCTACCACAGCTACTTAGCCGGGCGACTGTGGGCCTGAGCCTTAGGTCATCATCCTCAGAATGCTGTCAGTTGGACTAGTTACATAAGTTCTGTTTACTCAGTTTCCTCCTCTGTAAAATGGGAGTAATAATAGCTCTTAGCTCCAGAGTTGGTGTGAAGATTAAGTAAAAAAATATTTATCAAAAGTGCTTAGCATGATACCTAGCACATAATAGGCTCTTAATAAATGCTTGTTTCCTTCCTTCATACTCAGATCATAATAGCTACCAATAAGCTCAAGAGTATTTAATTTCCCCAAAATAATGGTATTTTGGGGTTTTGGGAGGGCTAGGTTTGGAAGCTCAAAGTGGGTCTAAACAAACCTTTATATTGTTTACTACTGGATTTGAAGAATAATTACAGTGGAATTGCAACATAAAAGATTTTTGAATTTATCTGCAGACCAGTAGTGAGCAGACTCCAAAATTCAGTTCTCTTCCATTATGTGATAAAACATCCTTTGCTGATATTAACATAGCATTGAAGGTTTTTGGAAGTGCTTTATACACATGTCACAGGCATAAGCATCCCCATTTTAGAAGTGAAGGCTCAGAGGGTTTGTAGGTATGGTCATATAGCTAAAAAGTTTCAGTTGTTATTGTTCAGTCATATTCAGTTCTTCATGACTCCACTTAGTTTTCTTGGCAAAGATACTGGAGTGGTTGGCCACTGTACGTCATTTTTATAGATGAGAAAACTGAGGCAAACAGGGTTAAGTGATTTGCCCAGGATCACATAGCTAGTAAGTATCTGAGGCTGGATTTGAACTCAGCTCTTTCTGACTCCAGTCCTCTCGTTCTATCCACAGTGCTACCTAGCTTCCCTAAGGAAACTTAGGAATGTGAATCTACATTCAGGGTTCTTTATACTGCGCAGTCTCTTAGTTAGCATCAAAGTGAATAATTTGAAGACTTATCTGGGTGTACAAAGTTCCACATTGTTGTATCCTTAGTGCCTGATATGCTTTGCCTATAATAGATGCTTAATAAATGTTTGAATCGACTATCCCCCCCATATATCATTGGATAGGAAACTTATAGGGTTAAAATTCCTGATTTTCACTTGGGCCTTGAAAATGTTACTTGACAGTGGTTTTCTAAAAGTACCTTGAAATAATAGGAGCATCATAATTTTTCTCAAAGTTGCACAACAAAAACCAACTTTTTAGCTTTTCTTTCCTTCTGAACCTGCCTCAACTAGCCTTAATGTTTAGAGATGTAATTACTGAAATTCTCCTCATTCCAAAGTAGGAAAGCATGAGACCAAAACATATTTGAACTTGCATAGTGTCCTGACGATAAAGCATTTAAGGTCACACCTGATTCTTAATTGCAGAACATGTTCAGACAACTGGATGTTAGTTAATTTTCACTTTGCAACTCAAAAATTCTGGCAACATTTATCCAGCTTGTAATAAGGGGGTCCCAAAAGAGCCAAATACTTGTAACAAAGCCTAGCCTTTTTTGCTTTGTCTGCAGTATAGAAAGGTGTAAAAAGAATATAGCCATCAATCACAGCATTTATGTCAAAAGTAACATACTCAGCAGTAGCTCTCGGTCATTTTTCTGTGGTAAAATATAATGTTTGTATCATTTCGAGGATTTAAAAAACTTCTTTCACTTTGGAAAGCAAAATATTTTCCATTTTTCTATTTTAATAGTTCAGCAATGCCTTTACCTGCATTTCAAATCAAATCCATAAACTCGACTCATCTGAGAATAGAATGCAAAGAAACATGAGTCTTCCCTGGCTGGCTTCTGAGTATCCTGCTGCATTTTGGGAAGGAGAACTAAGTGTGACTTGAAGTTTCTCACTTTTCCCACATAGAACCTCATTAAGCTTGGAATTTAGTCTTTCCTAAATCTCATTTTGTACATCTGAAGGAGAGATTTGGGTAGACATATTGGTATGGATTGTGGTAAGGGCTAGTAAGATTCCCAGAAACTCATGTAATAGTCTAAAAAGATGAGACACAGGCAATTAAGAGTTGGAAAGAGGCAACTGATGAATGCTCTTCTCATGAATGTGGTGCCCTGACTCATCCTGCTTATTTCCATGTCTGAATTAGATTGGCTTTCCTTTTAATTCCTCTTTGCATTAAGAGAACACATCTGCTTTTGCCCCTGAAATAAGATCCTGGGAGATAATTGAGAAAACATAAGGGATGTTTACATCCTCCCTGAGTTGACAGTGGTAAGCCTGAAAAAATTGTTTGCTTTCCATCCTTTAGACTTCAAAGTCATATTTCCTTTTCAGTCAATACTTAACCTTCAAATCCTTCTAGAATTAGGGGTGGGGTAGGCAGGGCAGGTATCAATTCATTTAGGCTCAGGGGCTATAGGGGTGGAATCTCCAATCCTTTGTTGCTGTAAGATTCTCTGGAGTATTTTCGTAGGAGAAATGGGCCTCATATTATGTGGAATGGATGGGTTAAATTCCCTCTGTCCATAAAAGTCCTAAATAAAATCCAGTTATCTAAGTTGTGACCCAGAAACAACTTATCTTTCTGGACCATCTCCAGAAGCCTCAGTTATCCAGAATACTAGCCCCCAAAAGGAAATAAATTGAAAAGACTTCTAAACAACCAGAACAGACATCATAAAACTCATTCATTAAAGCTGATTGTGAGCATTTCTATAGAGATTTAAGATCTGTAAAACACTGTACACATCATTTTTTTTTATCCTCACCACAACCCTGGGAAGCAGGGGCCATTGTTATAATCATTTGACAACTATTGTAGAGACTGAGACAAATGAAACGTTTGTTGTTGAATTTGTTCAGTCACAAAGAGTCCAGTTCTTTGTGATCCCATGGACTATATAGCACATCGGGTCCTTTTATCCTCTACTATCTCTCCAAGTCTGTTCAAGTTCATGTTTGCTGTTTCTATGACATTATTTAGTCTTCTCATCCTCTGTCATCCCCTTTTCTTTTAACTTCTTTTAACATCCAACATCAGAGGCTTTTTCAGTGAGTTCTGTCTTCTCATTATGTGACAAAAGTGTTTCAGCATCAGCTTCAGTATTTGACTTTGCAGCGAATGGTTTGGATTCATTTCTTTAAGCATTGACTGATCGGACCTCCTTGCCATCCAAGGGAGTCTTCTCTTGCACCACAATTTGAAAGCACTGATTTTGCAGCACTTGGCTTTCATTGTGGTCCAACCCTCACAGCCAAACACTGCTACTGGAAAAGCTATGGAAACACCATAATTTTGACTCTATGGATCTTTGTTGGCAGGGTGATGTCTTTGTTTTTTAGGGTGCTGTCCATATTTGCCATAGATCTCCTTCCAAGAAGTAAGCGTTTTTTTAATTTTATGACTGCAGTTGCCGTCTGCAGCAATCTTTGAGCCCAAGAATATAAAATATGATGCCGCTTCCATTACTTCTTGCTCTGTTTGCCAGAAAGTTATGGGACCAGTTGCCAAGATCTTAGGTTTTTTTACGTTAAGCTTAAAACTAGCTTTTATATTCTCTGCTTTCACCTTCAAGAGACTTCTTAATTCTTCTTCACTTTTTGCCATCAGAGTGGTATTATCTGCATATCTGAAATTGTTGATGTCTATCTTGGCAACCTCAGTTCTGACTTTTGATTCATCCAACCTGGAATTTTGCAGGGTGTACTCTGCATCAAAGTTAAATAAGGTGGCTATATACAGCCTTGTCAACTTCCTTTTCCAGTTTTAAACCAATTAGTTATTACATGCTTGATTCTAACTGCTGCTTCTTCTTTTTCTTTAGAATGTTTTTTGTTGTTGCCTCCTGATCAATATTGTGAACTCTTCTAATCATAGTTCTTCAGGCACTCTGTCTACTAAAATCCCTTAAATCTACTTATCATTTTCACTTCATATTCATTCATAAGGGATGTTATTTAAGCCATATTTAGATGGTCTGATGGTATTCCCTAAGCTAAATCTGAATTTTTCAATAAGAAGCTCATGATCTGGCCCATAGGAAGCTCCAGATCTTGTTTTAATTGACTGTGTAGACTCTTCAACCTTTGGTTGCAAAGTCCGTAATCAATTTGATTTTTACATTGACCATCTGGTGATGTCCATGTATAAAGTTGCTTTTTGGGTTGGTGAAAGAGTGTTTGCTGTGACCCATGAGTTATCTTGACAAACCTCTCATTAGACTTTGCCTTGCTTCATTTTGTTCTCCACTTACTTTTTATTCCAATTATTTTTTCATTTCCTATTTTAGCCTTTCAATTCGCTATGGTAAATGTGATATCTTTTTTTTTTTTTTAGTATTTTTCTAGAAGATTTTATAGATTTTTATAAAACTGATAAATTTTGACATCTTCAGCATCTATTGTTGGAGTATAGACTTGTATTATTCTGATGCTGAACAGTTTGCCTTGGATTTGAACAGACATAATTTTGTCATTTTTGAGATCATGCCCTATACTGTTTTTCTAATGCTTTTATTGATTAGGAGGGCTTCTTCATTTCTTCTAAGGAATTCTTGGCCTTAATAATATACATAATAATCATCTAAATTAACTCCGTCCATCCCAATTGAGTTCAATGATATCCAAGATGTCAATTTTTAATTTTCCATTTTATTCTCCTTCTTTTGTTTGACCACATCCAATTTACCTTAGTTCATAGAAGCCAACTAATCGATCAGTGTATTATCTGTTCCTTCTAGCCTTGTTTCAGCCACAAATCTGTTAAGCAGGTCATCTGTCCTTTTCCCCAAAAAAACACTGATAAAAATCAGTAAAAATCAGATAAAAATCAGCCTAGGGGCTTTCTACTGGACAAACTACTTTCTTCTCAGACACAAACACCTTCTCTTTGAATCTGGAGATTCAGTTTGTTCTGAATCCTGCTAATTATACCATCATCTATTCCAAATGACCCTGTGTTTTCCAATGGCTAACATGAAACTTGGATAAATATTTCTCTATAATCTAGAAAAATTGTTTATCATTTTACCTCAATCTATCATTCTAATAACCTTGTCAAAAAAGGAAATTACCTTAATTTGTCATAACTTCTTCTTGATGAAAATATGCCAGTGAATACTATTTTTTCGCAATTTTGAATTTTTCCAGGAATCCAAGGCAATCTCATTGACCTTAGTTTTCAGAGACCATTTCAGGAATCCAAAGCAAACTCACTGACCTTAGCTTTCAGAATCCATTTTTATCTGTCTTTTGAAAAACAGGACATTTCTCCTTTTTTAGATCTATGAAACTTCTCTTATTCTCTACAATCTTTCAGAGATAAGTCATGTTTCAGCAGACATGTCCACCAGATCTTTCCATATGGGTCAATGAAATTCATCCAAGCTCAGTGACTTGAATTCTGGAAGCACGATGGATATTTTCTTACTTGCTCATTATTTATCTTGGGTTTCAACTTCCTATTAGCCATTTTTGTTCTTTTCAGCCCAAAGATAACTTTTAGTTAGGATAAAAAACCCAAGCAAAATACAAGCTGGGCAGCTTTTCTTTCCTTCAGTCTCTTATCATCATGATTAGGTAAATAAAAATTTAAAAAAAAATTTTGGTGTTTACAGTAATGAATTCTCAGCTTTCTAGAAAATTTTGCTAGTCATAGTGACTTAGTCCTCAAGGTTCTGTTTAGCCAAGGACAGGGACTATTACATTGGTCCTTGTCTGCAGCACTTGGCCCAGTGTCTGGCACATATAAACAGAAAACTTTTATAAATGCCACTTATAAATGTCTGTTGATTGATTTCTTCATCTACCACACTCCACATTATTTTCCATTGTATATGTAGCTAAACAATTCCTAAATGTTTTTGTTGTCTTTAGTTTCCCTCCTTGACTTAGCTCTTTCTGAGCCTGAGTGCCCATCTATATATGGGAAAGTAGTTACAAAGAATAAGTGAATAGGACATCAGTATATTAATAATTTAAATAATTCTTTCCCTTTTCCTCTCTTTCCCCCCTTCCCAATAGGCTATGTTTGCCTGGCATTCTGGAATCTTTCACAACAAGAAACTACAAATATTCTTTGTTGCTAAATCCTGCTGTGGTTTTACAGTAGTCTTGTGGATAGAGAGGGAGACTGGAGGGAGAGAAAGGAAGACCCAGTTCTCAGAAACTCCCAGGTCTTCAGTGCTCTCCCAGGTTTTCTTTTCCCACCTTCTCAAAGCAATTAAAACATTTCTGTTGGGGACTTCTAAATACAAAAAGCTCTCTAGGGAAGGGTGTATTTAATAGAATTCACAAGTGATTTTAAAGGGATATAATTAGAGTTTGGGTCACAAAGAATTTCTAATTCTATTCCTACTAATTCAGTTAGACAAATTGAGGATCTTCTACTTGAGAAGCATTGTGTTAAATTGGGTTTCAGAGAAAGAGTCTCTAAAAGAGCTGCTGTGCTAATGGAGTGGAGGCTTATAACTGTCAGTCCAGGAAGCTCAAAGGAAGGAAAGAGTACTAGCAACTGGGAGCATTCATTCATTCATGAAGTCCTTCAACAAATGTTTATTAAAGGCCTACTGAGTTCCAGGCAGTAGGCTAGATATATAAAGAAATACAAAATTGAAAAATGACAGTCCACTCTCAAACCACTTCTATTGTCGTAGGAAGGGAACATATACTAATCAGTGTATGTATATATATGTATATGTGTGTGTATGTGTATACAAACACACACATATATGATGTATAAGGGCATACATGCTAATTAGTAAATACGTACATACATATATATGATATATATATTATATACATATATATGAATATATATATTATATATATGATATATAAGGGGATACATGCTAATTAGTGAATACAAACTATATTTAAATGCTAGACATTTAGGTATATGGGAGTGGGTGGAAACTAACACCTGAGAGGTGTAGGAGGAAGCTGGCAATTCTGAGAGTGAAGGCGTTTCAGTCACAGTGGTCAGGAAATACATTCAAAGGCACAGAGATGGGGGTGGAGTGTGGGCTATGAGGAACAGGTCAGGAATGTAGAGTATGTGAAAAGAAGTGAGGTACCACTAGGGAATGTAAGTTGGAGTCATATTGTGAAGGGCTTTAATGAATCAGAAAGGTTTTATCTGGTTCTATTGGCAAAAGGGAGCCCTTGAAGCTTCTTGAGCAGGCAAGTGACACAGTCAAATTGTGCTTTAGCAATAAAAATATGGCTGCTGTTTGGAAGGTGATTGAGGAGGAGAAGAGAGATATAAAACAAATCAATTAGGAGGCTCTTCTAGTCATCTAGGTGGAAAGGGATGAGAACTAAGATTGTTTCTGTGAATGGAATGGAAGCCAGGGATGTAGGAGCTGTAGAAATGAGAAGACTTGGATGGCTGGTTGGCTTTGAGGGGCCAGAAAGAGTGACAAGTAGAACCTGAGTGACTGACTGCAGGGATGGTGGGGGCCTTGACAGAAATAGAACAGTTAAGAAGCCAGGGGAAATGTGGGGGACAGAGGGAATGAGTTTGGTTTTGAGCATGTTGAATTTGAGATGCTGATGGAAGATCAGTGAGAGGGGTCTGATAGGGTTGGTGATGATGGCTTATCTTCTGGAGAAAACTTAGGGATGAGTGTCTCAATCTGGGTGGGATCTGTATAGAAGTTATAGCTGAAGCCATGGAAGCCGATGAGAACAAGAAAAAGGACATAAAGAGGGCTCAGCACTGAGCTTTGGGCCATCTGTGTGTGTGGTGGAATGGAGAGAGAGCCACAGTAAAGGAAACTGAGGAGGGGCTGGACAGACTGGACAGACCAGGAGAGAGCAGGAAGGAAGAATTCCTCCAGGAGAGCAGGCGATCACCAGACTCACATGTGCCAGAAAATTCATCTAGGGCTTCCACGTTGGTTACATTCTTTATAGATATCACCTCATTTGATCCTCACAATAATGCTGGGAGGAGGTGGCTGTTAGGATCATTTGACAGATGAGGAAACTGAGGCAGAAACTAAGTGACTGATCTAGAATCACACAGCCAGTGTCTAAGACAGATTTGAATTCAGGACTTCCCAACTCCAAATCCAGTGATCTTATCTACTAGATGTCAAGAAGGATGAAGACTGAGAAAAGGCCTTCCAATTTAACCCTGGAGAGATCACTAATAACTGGAGAAAATCGTTTCAGTTTATTGATGAGGTGGGATACCAGCATGGTTAAGTGGAAGCAACTAATTCTAGAAATGCAGTTGGGAAGGGAAGGTGAGATATGGGATGCTCACTAGGAGCAGAACAGGGTCAAGAGAAGGTTTTTTAAAGACCTGGGCATGTACATGGACAACTGGGAAGAAATCAGTAGTAATTAACAGTCACACCCTACTTCTGATGCTATCTAGGGTACTTATCCTATTGGGGGTGAGATCTCTCTTGGAATCTCTATGTCCTGATCTGTCAAATGGAGATTTGACAAATCAGCCCCTTCAGGTTTCTCTGGGCCTCAGAGGAAATAATGTAAATTATTTTATAATCTTTTTTTTTTTTTTGCCTGAGGCTGGGGTTAAGTGACTTGCCCAGGGTCACACAGCTAGGAAGTGTTAAGTGTCTGAGATCAGATTTGAACTCGGGTCCTCCTGAATTCAAGGCTGGTGCTCTATCCACTGTGCCACCTAGCTGCCCCCCAATTACTTTATAATCTTTAGGAGATCTATGTAAATATGTTAAAATTATTATTAGATATTAGATATAGAAGATATTTTATCTGAACAACCCAGACTTTTCAGAAGTTCTGTTTAACAGAGTTGTTTTAGATCATTTTCTTGACTTGATTAAAAAAATCAAAAGGGAGACAGTCTGAAGAATAGGTCATACCCTTTCTAAGCTTCATTCATTAATAGAATCTCAGTTTTAATTATATAAATTGCACAAAAACTTAAAAAAATTAAAATGAAGGAGGGCCCCTAGATGGTACAGTAGATAAAGTACTGGCCCTGGAGTCAGAAGGACCTGAGTTCAAATAATGACCTCAGATACTTGGCACTTACTGTCTGTGTCACCCTGGGCAAGTCACTTAAACTCCAAATACCTTGCAAAACGCGCGCGCACACACACACACACACACACACACACACACACACACACAGAAAATGAAAGGAATAGGAAAGAAATTTTTGTTGTGTTTCTGCAACAGGGACATAGACTGAGCATATTTGAACTTACTGGACTACTGGTACCTTTAGCCACAAATTAACGAGAACAATTAGAATCAGGCACAATTGTTTTTACATTTTAGGTGAAGAAACAGATATTGAATGAAGAAATCTATTGTTCTCCAGAGGTTACAGTTTTGTTGGCTTCATATGCTGTCCAGGCTAAGGTAATTATACTGAACTTATGCTTTTATTTTTAAGTTTTGTTTTTTTTCTTTTTCTTTTTTTGAGGCAATTGAGTTAAGTGACTTGCCCAGGATCACACAGCTAGTAACTGTTAAGTGTCTGAAGCTGTATTTGTATTCAGATACTCCTGACTTTAGGGCCACTGCTCTATCTACTGCAAGATGGAGGTATTTACGAAGTAATGTCTCCTTCTCGGCATTCCGTCAATAGTGTAAAGATAATTTTCTCTAATATTCTTCATACTGTTCAGTATAGTTTGGGGGGATACATCCTTCCATTTTTACAGCTTTTGAGCATCCCTCATATTTGTTTGAATCAAAAAAACAAAGAGGCTTTTTGTTTTGATACCTTTTTCACCACAGAAGACCCAGGTGTCTCTAAAATCAAGGTTATTGATGGCTGTAATTTCCAAAGCAGCAATCAGTAGTCTTGCTTCATTAGTGAGTTTGGTTAAAACTATGGTTCCATCTTGAATTGACTTAAGGAATTCAATAAATGGTGCCACATATCACAATATTCCATGCACAATGCTGCTCCGGTTTTTCCATTTCCCAATGCAGCATTGATTCCTCTTCCAACATTATTTTTTATACCTCTCCCTAAAATGTCCTCTATACAAAATTTGGTTTCAGTGACATTAGCTGCTCCATTTGCCTTTATGAAGGCAAAGTGGTTTTTCTGGACAAGCTTTTGAAATTCCACATTTATATCTGGGAGGTTTTGTATAAGCTGCCTGGAGTGCTGACCTTGCAAATAAATTTTTTAAAATTTGAATTGAACTTTATTTCAAATATTTGAGATATAAGAAAATGTCAGTAGAAATACTGCTACAGCAACCACCAATTTTACAGCACCTGTCATCCCCATGTTTACATTTTCAATCTATGGCACCTTTTCATTAAGTAAGCATTTGGTACCCACTGACTCCCACCCCTGCCTGCTTGCCTGATCAGAGGTTGCCACTGTTTGGTCCCTGCCTGAGGCTGCTTGGTGTGACACTTCAACCTCAACTTCAAACTCAATTTTAGCTTCTTATTGTTGAGATCTTCCTCCTTCTCCTCCTCCTTCTGTTCCTCCTCCCTCCTCCTTTTCCTCCTCATCCTTCTCATCCTTCTCCTCTTCCTTTTCTTCCTACCCTCATCTTCTTCCTCCTCCTCCTCCTTTTCCTCCTCATCTTCCTCTTTCTTGTCCTTCTTATCATCCTTCTCTTCCTCTTCTTCCTCCCTTTCTTTTTTCTTTCTCCTTCTTCACTTGCTTCTCTTCTTCCCCATGCCCCTTCTCTTTTGCCTCCTCCTCTTCCTTCTTTCCCTTCTCCTCTTCCTTCTCCTTCTCTTCCTCCTCCTCTTCTTCCTCATCCTTCTCCTCTTCCTTTTCTTCCTTCCCTCATCTTCTTCCTCCTCCTCATCTTTCTCTTCTTCTTCCTCCTCCTCCTCCTTTTCCTTCTCCTCTTCCTCTTTCTTGTCCTTCTTGTCATCCTCCTCTTCCTCTTCTTTCTCCCTTTCTTTTTCTTTCTCCTTCTTCACTTGCTTCTCTTCTTCCCCATGCCCCTTCCCTTTTGCCTCCTCCTCTTCCTTCTTTCCCTTCTTCTTCTCCTTCTCCTCCTCTTTTTCCCGTTCCATTCTCGCTTTCTCGCTGATGTTCAGGAGCATCCAGTAGTAGGTTCTTAAATGTTTATTGACTGACCTTCAAGCTAAAAGAAATCTTGTTTTTATTTCAGTATGGTGACTATGACCCCAACTTTCACAAACCAGGTTTCTTAGCCCAGGATGAACTGTTGCCCCAAAGAGTGAGTATCTAGAAGAATTACTGTATATCTTATGCTTTTGAATTCTTGCCACTTTTAGAAGAGCTGCCAGGGGACATTCTTAATGAGAGAGGAGGGGATTAATTAGAAGCAGCTTTTTGATTAATTTTGCTAATCTCATTGCTTTCCTTCCAATCCTTCAAAGTCTCTGGAAATTCCTACTTGCTCTAGGAAGCTTTTCCCACCTATTCCAGCCAATGCTGATTTTTCTCTCTTCTGATTTTTAAGAGGACTGATTTTCTGATCTGTGTGTTTCATTATTCAGTTTAATTTTGTACTTTAGTATAGGTGTTCTTAACCTGTAGTCCATATACCCTAAAGAGTTAGTGCATAGATTTTAGGGCTTGGAAACTTGTAACTTTACACATTTTGAAGATTTCATTTCAGTAAAATAATTTGCCTTTGTAATCTCATATATTTATTTTTATGCATTTAATAACATGATCTTGGGAAGGGGTCTTACAGGCTTCACCAGACTGCCCAAGGGGTTTGTGATACAAAAAAAGTTAAGCATATATTATTTTGTATTTGGCTGAGTACTTTTTAATTTAATAGTTTTTTCCCAATTACATGTAAATATCATTTTTAACATTCACTTTTTTGAAAGACTTTGAGTTCCAAATTTTCCTTTCTCCCTCCTTCTCTCCCCTCTCCAAGACAGCAAACGATCTGACATAGGTTATATATATTCAATTGTTTTAGACATATTTTCACATTAGTCATGTTGTGAAAGAAGAATCATAACAAAAGGGAAAAATCATGAAAAAAAAAAACAAAAACAGCCCCCCAGAAGAGAAAATAGTATGTTCCAATCTGTATTCAAACTTCATAGTTCTTTCTTTGTGGACATTTTCCATCCCAAGTCCTTTGGAAATGTCTTGGATCACTGTAATGAAGAAAAGAGCTAAGTCTATCATAATTGATCATCACATAATTTTACTGTAACTGTACAATATTCTCCTGGTTCTGTTCACATCACTCAGCATCAAATCATGTAAGTCTCTCCAGGTTTTTCTGAAATCCACCTGCTCATCATTTCTTATGGAACAACAATATTCCATTACATTCATTTGCCACAACTTGTTCAGTCATTCCCTAGTAGATGGACATCCCCTCAATTTCCAATTCTTTGCCATTCTTGGTTTAGTATTAAAAATATTGACCTGGGAGGTAAGAGATCTTGATTCTAGTGCTTCTATTACCTTGTTTTGAGACCTTGGGAATGATGCTGATGAAGATAATAATAGTTCCAAACATTAGTTAGCACAGGAGGAAGCTTTTCTCTCCCAGAAATCTCAGCTCTTCTTTTTCTTGGCAGGTCCTTAAGCAGTATCAGATGACAGTCCACATGTGGGAAGAAAAAATAACGGCCTGGTATGCAGAACACAGGGGTATTGCCAGGTAGGGAAACATGGCACATTTTAGAAGACCATGGGCCTGAGGCTGGACTACTTGAAGCTCCTGAAGTCAAGTCAAGACACCTAGCGTTAATTAAAGCGCCTACAATGTATCAGGCTCTATAGACTCTATTCCTGGATTGATTGCCTGGACTGGGGTTTATAAAATATCTTTATCCTGGATCCTCAATAAAATACAGTAATTAGAGTATTTAAGTCCTCAGAGGACTCCTCCTTCCTGACATTTTATACATATATATATGTATGTATATATATGTATATATTACACAAATATAGTGATATGTATATGTAATGTTAGTTATTATTATTATTATTTATTGCATTTTATTTTTAGTAACAAGTGACAATGTACAGCACAGAGTGGTTTGTTTGTGCCTTCTTTTTTGGTCTTTCAACAATCTTTGAGGTCAGAACTATGGGCCTTTGTAGGATTGATAGGGAGGAAGGTGAAGCTCCTTTTCAAAAACTAGAGTATTGGGAGGAATCAGAGGAACCCGGGGCTCTTCACTTTGATCCAGGATTCTGGGGCTCTCTGCTCAAGCTTGGGACACACTCAGTCCCTGCCAGATCATCACAGCTGGGGATTTTGTGTTGAGAACACTTGTAGAAGACAAGGGCTTCTTGGCTGGGCAGAGAAGGAGAGAGCCAGAATTCTTTTTGAGTTGTACCTTCTTATGGAGTATCTAAATGATTTGAGGTGACTCATGGTTACCATGGCCCTCAGGGCTCACCTTCCCATAACTGACAGCCCTCCTGACTCATCCCCTGTCCAGGTATACTGTTGCACTCAGCAGGGGCCACTTTCGCCTCTTCCACTCTCTGGTGTGAGGCCTTCTGTGCCCCAGGACCAAAGAAAAAAGGATAAGAACTCCTTGCTCATGATTTTAGGAATTAGGATATAATGTCCTAATCAGATCATAATCTGTATAACATTTTAGGTTCTACAGGTAAATTACATGAGCTCACTTGAGCCATAAGTAGGTAGTTCAGGTGTTATTATCCTTATTTTGGGGATGAGAAAACTGAGGGGCAGAAGGTAAAAGAATTTGACCAGCTTATTATCCAGCATGTAAATGGCAGAATTTTCCTGATTCTGAATCATGTTACCTCTTGGTTCAGTAAGCCTGAAAAAGAAAGTATTTATAGGTAAATTTAATGGATATGGATTCCAGATCTCTACTATGAGAGAAAAGGTAGGTGAGGGGGTTGGGAAGTAAAAGTTTTCCCAGTGAAGCTGACAGGGCACTCTCTCCTGAATAGACCTTGTAAGTGTGGCTGGAGGAACTTTGGGAGAGGGCCAGCCCATGTGCACACACCTCCAGGAGAGTGGCCCCCCCATGCTGGTGTGTCTGCTCTATTTCTTACTGTTGTGAGGAATCGCATGGCAGGACTCAGTCACAACCTGCAGTTTTTTGGGTGTTGGAAAATAATCAGGGAGAGAAAGTTGGAGTGGTTTGGAGGAGGTGGCTTTTTCTCCTGAGTAGGGAATTCTCCCTACTTATTAGGGATTGGAAAAACAAATCTATCAGAAATTATTGTCAACATTCATTCTCACTAATTCTTCTGTTTGTCCATCCATCCATCCACCTAACCACCTAATCATCCATCCATCCCTCCATCCCTCCATCCATCCATCCATCCATCCATCCATCCATCCATCCATCCATCCATCCATTCATCCACCTAACCACCTAACCATCCATCCATCCATCCATCCATCCATCCATCCATCCATCCATCCATCCATCCATTCATCCACCTAACCACCTAACCATCCATCCATCCATCCATCCATCCATCCATCCATCCATCCGTCCGTCCATCCATCCATCCATCCGTCCATCCATCCATCCATCCATCCATTCATCCACTTGCTCAACTAGTTTTTGTTGTATGCTTGCTCTGTGCCTAGGACTGTGCTAGAAATTGGGAAAACAAAAGATGTAAGGCATTTTCCTTGTCCTTTTGGGTCTAGTTCAGAAAATGAGACACATATACATGAATCCACCAGATAGCAAATCATATTAATATTACTGACATTTCTATTCTGTGATTTCTGAAATGGAACAACAAAGAGCCTCAGTGTAAAGCTATCCTTGTGAATCCTTACTTTAGAAGAGGGGCCTTTGGCTACTTAGGGAATTCAGCCTCCTTGGGCATTTATACAAAGCAGGAATTTGTTGGGCCATCTCTGTAGAGTTATTCATTGAATATTATAGAAAAAGTATTTTTCCAGTCTCTCTTCTGGCAGAGATGTGGCAGGCTGCCTGGCTGGTGTTGGGAAAAGTAGGCTGGACCTGGAGTGAAGCGAGACAGGAGTGGGATGCTCGGCTTGGGGCTTATTAGTTTCCTGACTTTGAGGATATAATTTATGTTCCCAAATCTCAATTGGTAACTGAAATGGGGATAACAATATCTGTGCTAACTACTCTTACTTTCCCTCCCTCCCTTCCAGATTCATAGGCTCATAGATCTAGAGCTAAAAGGGACATTGGAAGATATTTAGTCCATCCCCTTCTTTTTACAGATGAGGAAACTGAGGCACCATAAGGTTAAGTGACTCGTCAGTGGTCACCACAGCTAGAAGTGAAGGTGGATGTGACCCCAGGTTTTGGACTCTAAGCCTGATGCTCCTCCCATCGCACCAATGACCCAAAGAAGAAGCTTGTAAACCTTACATTGATAGAGTGTTATAGCTTTTATACGGAAAGGGCCTCAGAGGTCATAGAGTCCAACTCCTTTGTTTTACAGATGAGAAAACTGAGTCCCATCCAGAGGCCTGTGACCTGCTGGGATCACACAGAAGTAGAAAGTGGCAGAAACAGGCTTTGGAACCAGCTTCCCTCCCTCCAAGGCTTTAGAGTTTCTTCTACTAGACCTTGCTGCTCTTTAGCAATTCCCTTTATCTCTCATTATAACAGATAAAAGATGTAACAAGTTGTGTTTATTTTTTAAGCAGCACTCAAATTAATTAGAAACTAACTGAATTAAAAATATGACTAAATTGAATATTAGTATAAAAAGGTGATACTTTCATAAATATTTTAAAAATAAGGTCATAGAAGTAATAGTTTTCTATCTAGGTTTTTCCTGAACTTTGTGTTTGTTCTCCAGGGATGAAGCTGAGATGAACTATCTGAAAATTGCCCAAGATTTGGCGATGTATGGTGTCAATTACTTCCCCCATTGAAGTAAGTAAAGTTTGCTCTTAAATGGGGCAGGCCATTATCATCAGTTTCCAGTCATTTCCTAAAAGCTGGTTTTTTCAGCATAATTTTGGGGATTACCAGTGAATCACATTTGGACGTGGTTTCCAGATTACTGTCTCTTTTCATGTGCAGACCCCTTTCCAAACTGGAAAATGTCAGTACCCTGAGCACATGTTAGATTAACCAAGTTTAGGGCCTTGGGATTCCAGAAGGTCTCAACCTGAATAAAGCAATTTTTAAAATAATAAAAGCTATAAAGATTTGGCCTACATTATACTTTCTAATCCTGAATCTAGGGAAAAAAAGTAGCTGAAGAAGAGACTTGTAGTCATGGAAAACCATGTAAAGGTCTTATCTGGGACTTTATGAATAGTCTAGGGGCATAGGACACCAGCCACTGTTATAATCTGAGCTATATGAATAAAGGTAGAGCCAGCCTCATGAATAGTGGTGGAATTCCTTTGAAGAAATAGTCTTATTTCAGTTAAAATTTTTTAATTAATGTAAAAAAAAAGATTTCTCTCTTAAAGTCCTTCTCCTTAACCCAGCTTCAAGGTGGTCCTGCATTCTCAAAGCCTGTGCTATAGGTCTGCAAGCTCCAGCAGGTTGGGCTGAGTTGGGAAGGAGGAGTCCAGTGATTAGCTAATTATGTCTATCATCTGAGGTCCTGCCTCATGAAATGCAGAGAGGTTTATTATAGGAAAGCTGCCCGCCAGGTGATGAGCCTTCTTTCCCAGCAGCCACTTAGTCTGGAAACTAACAAAGGCCGGAGAGCTTTTGGTCATCACCGTTAGCTGGAGAGTAACGGCCACAGAGAATCCACAGCATGCAAATTTTCATTTTGTACACATGGAGGAAGATTAGCAAAGGGCCGCTGTAGTCCCAGCATCCATTAAGTGATCCCCATCTCCCCACTAAGCAGGAGCCACATTTTTCTTCTTAAATTAGTCTGCACCCCCATTCTTGGTGCTCCCATCACTTACAAGCTCCGTAGAATTTCTCTGATTGTTACCACTTACAATTTATAAATTCAGTGACTCTCCTTTAATCCACTCCTCTTTCTAAGTTCCCTATTGAAGGTTCCATCATTCATCAGGGGTATAGGTTTGTAACTTAGGAATCATCCTTCATTCATTTCCCATTCCTGGTTCCTATCATTTTTCAAATCTTGTGGATTATATGGCTCAGAGGCAACTTGTTCATTTTGTGTGTGTGTGTGTGTGTGTGTGTGTGTGTGTGTGTGTGTGTGTGTGTGTCTTTTCTCTTTCTCTCTCTCTCTCTCTCTCTCTCTCTCTCTCTCTCTCTCTCTCTCTCTCTCTCTCTCTCTCTCTCTCTCTCTCTCTCTCTCTTCCTTTTTCTGAGGCTGGGGTTAAGTGACTTGCCCAGGGTCACACAGCTGGGAAGTGTTAAGTGTCTGAGACCAGATTTGAACTCAGGTCCTCCTGAATTCAAGGCTGGTGCTCTATCCACTGCACCACCTAGCTGCCCCTCTTTTCTCTCTTTAAAAAAATTAGTTTTAATACACATCGCTTTATGAATCACATTGGGAGAGAAAAATCAGAACAAAAGGGAAAAACCATGGGAGAGGAAAAAAAAACCCCAGAAAAAAGAAGTGAACGTAGCATGTTTTGATTTACATTCAATCTCCATAGTCCTTTTTCTGGGTACAGCTGGCATTTTCTGTCCAAAGTCTATTGGATTGCCTTGGAGTGTTCTTTCTCTTTTGATATATAGCTTCTTTCTTTCTTTTTGAAGAAGCAATGTGGCAGACTGGATGGAGGGATACACATGGTATCTGGAAGACCTAAGGTCAGATCTCAGTCTCAGAAAGTTTTTAGCTGTGGGACTCCGAGCAAATCACTTACCTATTCTCTATTTCAGTTTCTTCATCTGTAAAATGGAGGGGGGGGAACCTATCTTCTGGGGTAGTTGAGAGGACAGTATTTGTAAAAAATTAAAAACACTTTGCAGATGCTAGCTATTGTTATTATTACACACTCCACTCCAGCTGATGATCTTTTCTAGTCTCAGTTGGGGTTGATTTGGATTGTGCAAGTAGTTACTATCATGAAGTCACATTATTATAATTTAGTTCAATTCCATGAGCATCCTTACTTCCTTACTATGTGTCAACCATTGTATTGCGAACTGGGATCCAAAGTCAAACATTAACACAATGCCTGCCTTCAAGGAGCTTACATTGTACAGGAATTAATTAGTAGGCACCCAGATAAGGGGAGATAGGGACAGGATGAATGTAGGATTCTCTGATGCTTCAGACTACCTCCTTCTCTTTCTTGAGTGTTCATGGCGCTGCTCTCTCTTGGTTTTCCTCCCTAGATGACTGATCTTTCTATGCTCTAGCACTCTGTTGGATCTGCTTTCCTCTCTCCATATTCTCTTTCATTTATCTCATCAGCTCCCATGGGATTAACCAGGTCTCATCCTTCTCCTGATCTCTAGTTCCAGCTCACTGCCTGCCTGCTGTTTTTTGCCAACAGGAGGTCCCACAGACATTTCACTCAACATATCCAAAACAGGATTCAGTGACTCTCCTTTAATCCATTCCTCTTCCTAAGTTTCCTACTGAAGGTTCCACCATTCTTTCAGGGCTAGAGGTTTGTAATTAGGAATCATCCTTCATTCATTTCCCATTCCTAGTTCCTATCATTTCTCAAATCTTGTGGATTCAACTTCCATATCTCTTCTTTTCTCCTCTTTTTTGACTACCACCCTATTTCAGACTGGTATTCCCTCAGAAGTGGATTTATCACAACAGCCTGTTAATTGATTATCTTCCCTCTAGAATCCATCCTCTACCACAGGCCTTAACCTGTTCAAGAAGCTCCAAGGCCTCCTTAGTGCTCTCTTTTTGTCATGAAAACCCAGCACAATCTGCCCTCAGGTTATATTTCTTGGATGGACTCTGAAGGACTCTCTCTCTAGCACTAGACACTCCCTGCAAACTTGCTTCCGCCATGTTTCCTTTAAACGCAAATAGAGATGGGGCCATGAAGCTGGACATGAGGATCAATACTGGCTGCAGATGGACTTAAGTTTTAAAATGCAATATTATTTATGTTTGATTCAGTTTTTCTTTTCTTAAATATTTTCTAATTACCTTTTAATCTGGTTTGGGATATGTGTTGGACATACCGTTTGGCCACCTACTCTTTCTCCTGCCTGCATGTCTTTCACTCACTTTTTTCTCTTTGAGAAGTTCCACTCGAAGACAAACTCCTAACAGAGTAGTTGCTGTTAATGTTCCTCGAATTTATTTTGTCATTATTTTGTGTATAGTTTGCATTTTCTTATAGTTGTGCACACATAATTCCTCTTAGTAGAATGTAAACTCCTTGAAGTTGGGGACTTTTTAGATTTTTTCCTTAATATTCCAAGAGTCTAGCCTTGTGGCTGGCATATACAGTAGGTGGTTAATAAATGCTTGTTGAATGGAGGGGAACTGAAAGATCCTTTATAGGAGCTGACTCAAGGCTCAAAAGCCTTGAATAAAGCTAAGGATTATTATTGTTACCACCACCACCACTACCACTACTACCATTACTACTACTACTACTACTACTACTACTGCTGCTGCTGCTGCTGCTGCTGCTGCTGCTATAACTACTACTACTATAACTGCTATTACTACTACTACTGCTATTACTACTATAACTACTACTACAATTGCTACTACTATTACTACTATAATTGCTATTACTACTAATACTACTACTACTGCTATTACTACTATAACTACTACTACAATTGCTACTACTATTACTACTATAATTGCTATTACTACTAATACTACTACTACTGCTATTACTACTATAACTACTACTACAATTGCTACTACTATTACTACTATAATTGCTATTACTACTAATACTACTACTACTGCTATTACTACTATAACTACTACTACAATTGCTATTACTATTACTACTACTGCTACTACTATCACTGATCCTACCGTTTTTATTACTACTAATACTACCATCACCACTACTATCACTATTTTCACCACTACCACCTTGTGGTTTGTATAGCACATTGTATTTTTCAGAATTCTTTCAGACATAATTAATTTAATCCTCCTAAGCACACTGAAGTAGGGAGGCTGGACAGATAGAATTATGATCATTTAAGGAAGAACATGTAGATTTTCAGAAAGTTCAAAGGACTTTTCCAAGACCTCACAGAACTGATAAATGGAGGAATTGGGTTTGAATCCAGGTGCTGTGATTGCTTATTCAGCCCCCTTCCTCTTCTGTGTGGGATTTCTTTTCCTAGGATATGATGGTGTGGTGACCTTGGGCAGAGCCTTCCAGAGGAAGGGAATGGCTTCTGCTCACACTGGCATTCAGGCTTATTCCACATAGCTCTAGTGTCCCAGGGAGAGCTGGGAACATTAACCTCGAATGTAAGGATATGTTATTAACCCAGGAATGTTTCAGAAAAACCCGAACCTACACTACATATCCCTTCTTGTCTAACAGACCGTGCTTTGAAGGTTGTTTAGCCTTTTGATCTCAGGGATCAGTAACATTTTGGCTCCTGATTCTCTGGCTTGTGAACTTGTTAACGTTTTTCCTGGCATCTGCCCCTACAGTTATGTCTGACCATGTCAGGGCAGCTCCAGTATACCACCAGGCTGGCTCACTTCCTACCCAGTTTTAGTCCAGGCAAGTATTGCTTTAGGGTGCTAGTATGCAAGCTCTCTTGTTCTTAAGGCTTCAGATAGAAAAACCCAAAGATCAGGGGCACCTTCAGAGTTTTAGAAATCTCATCTTCTGCTATAGGAATACCTGGGTCAGCAAGCATTTATTTAGTACCTGATGTATGCCTGGTAGAAAGTTAGGTGGTTCAGTGGGCAGAGCATTGGCCTTGAAGTCAGGAAGACTCATCTTTGTGAATTCAAATGTGTCCTCAAACACTCTGTGTGATCCTGGGCAAGTCCCTTCACCATGTCTGCCTCAGTTTCTTCATCTGTAAAATGAGCTGGAGAAGGAAATGGCAAATCATTCCAGTATCTCTGGAAATGTCATGAAGAGCCAGACACACACTGAGAAACAACTGAACAAGAACAACAATAGTGCGCCAGGCACTGGGTTAAGCTCTGAGGATACAAAGAAAGACAAAAACAGAACCTCCCCTCAAACAGTTCACATCTAATGGGTGGAGATAGGGAGACAAGCATTGAGTGAATCTCAGCAGGTCCACAAACAATTATTAGGCACCTACTAAGTGTCGGGCATTGTGCTAAAGTCTGGAGGTATAAAATAAAGCAGAGAGAGACTGAGAGAGGGAGAGACAAAGATGGAGGAGAGAGAGAACCTTAAGAATAACCAAAAACCCCAACTCTGCTTAGGAGTTTACATTCTTTTTTTAAAATTTTAAATGTTTATTTTCTGTCCTTTTCTTTTTTTTTTTTTCTCAAGGAAATTGGGATTAAGTGACTTGCCCATGGTCTAGATGTTTTATTTTCAGTTTCAAATTCTCTTCCTCTTACTCCCTCCTCTATTTGAGAAAGCAAGAGATAACATACCTGATTATATCCATGAAATCATGCAAAACATATTTCTTCATTAGCAGTGGGAAAAAATAAAGAAAAACAATATGCTTCATCTCTCTGAGGTCAATAGCATTTTTTTATCATGGGCCCTTGGAACTGTCTTGGGTCACTCTCTTGTTCAGGGAAGCTAAGTCTTTCATAGGTGATAATACTTAACAATTTTGCTGTACTGTGTACAATGTTCTCACTTTTTATCAATTCACGTAAGCCTTCCCAGGTTTTTCTGAAACCGTTTTGCCTGTCATTTCTTATAGTAAGAGAACTCCATTACAAACACATACCATGACTTACTAAGCCATTCCCCAATTCATGGGTATCCCTTCAATTTCTAATTCTTTTATTTTTTTTTTTTTACCACAAAAAGAATTGCTATAAATAGTTTTGTTAAAATAGATACTTTCAGTTTTCTTTGATCTCTTTGGGGCACAAGTATTGCTGGGTCAAAGGTTAGGCACAGTTTTATAGCCCATTGGCTCTAAAAATTCCAAATTGTTCTTCAGAGTTATTGGACCAGTCCACAGATCCACCAACAATGCATCAGTGTCCCTATTTTTCCATGTTCCCTCTAGCATTTGTCATTGTCCTTTTCTGTTACATTTGCCAATCTCATAGGTGGGAGATCATAGGTGCTTTCAAAGAACTTATGTTCTAATGAGAAAGGTAATATACACAGATCCATTTGTAGACAAATGGTAAATTGGAAGTAATTAGAAGTTACTGCAATGTTTGATTTCTTTACTTGACCAGTGTCTTTTTAAACCCTTTGCTTTGCATTTGGTTCTTTTTCAGCAAAATAAAAACCACACAGATCTCTTGCTTGGTGTAGATGCTAAAGGGATTCATGTCTACAGCATCAATAACCGGTTCTCTCCAAACAAATCTTTTGAATGGAGCGCTATCAGAAACATTTCCTACAGTGAGAAGGAGGTAGGTGGGGGTGAGTGGACCTTTCATGCTTGGAGAGCATGGCTAGGTGAGCCTTTTAAATGTATCTTATTTGGGCTGAGAAGACTGAAGTTAATCATTTTTATTTAAA